>NC_088711.1:34219620-34532120 GCF_963576615.1 Watersipora subatra | reverse complement strand
GCTGTATGTAATCACTAAGTGTAGGGGAGTGCTCCAACAGTTCTATGCTGTATGTAATCACTAAGTGTGGGGGAGTGCTCCAACAGTTCTATGCTGTATGTAATCACTAAGTGTGGGGGAGTGCTCCAACAGTTCTATGCTGTACGTAATCACTAAGTGTGGGGGAGTGCTCCAACAGTTCTATGCTGTATGTAATCACTAAGTGTGGGGGAGTGCTCCAACAGTTCTATGCTGTATGTAATCACTAAGTGTGGGGGAGTGCTTTAACAGTTCTATGCTGTACGTAATCACTAAGTGTGGGGGAGTGCTCCAACAGTTCTATGCTGTATGTAATCACTAAGTGTGGGGGAGTGCTCCAACAGTTCTATGCTGTATGTAATCACTAAGTGTGGGGGAGTGCTCCAACAGTTCTATGCTGTATGTAATCACTAAGTGTGGGGGAGTGCTCCAACAGTTCTATGCTGTATGTAATCACTAAGTGTGGGGGAGTGCTCCAACAGTTCTATGCTGTATGTAATCACTAAGTGTAGGGGAGTGCTCCAACAGTTCTATGCTGTATGTAATCACTAAGTGTGGGGGAGTGCTCCAACAGTTCTATGCTGTATGTAATCACTAAGTGTGGGGGAGTGCTCCAACAGTTCTATGCTGTACGTAATCACTAAGTGTGGGGGAGTGCTCCAACAGTTCTATGCTGTATGTAATCACTAAGTGTGGGGGAGTGCTCCAACAGTTCTATGCTGTACGTAATCACTAAGTGTGGGGGAGTGCTCCAACAGTTCTATGCTGTATGTAATCACTAAGTGTGGGGGAGTGCTCCAACAGTTCTATGCTGTATGTAATCACTAAGTGTGGGGGAGTGCTTTAACAGTTCTATGCTGTATGTAATCACTAAGTGTGGGGGAGTGCTTTAACAGTTCTATGCTGTACATAATCACTAAGTGTGGGGAGTGCTCCAACAGTTCTATGCTGTACGTAATCACTAAGTGTGGGGGAGTGCTCCAACAGTTCTATGCTGTATGTAATCACTAAGTGTGGGGGAGTGCTTTAACAGTTCTATGCTGTATGTAATCACTAAGTGTGGGGGAGTGCTCCAACAGTTCTATGTTGTACATAACCACTAAGTGTGGGGAGTGCTCCAACAGTTCTATGCTGTACGTAATCACTAAGTGTGGGGGAGTGCTCCAACAGTTCTATGCTGTATGTAATCACTAAGTGTGGGGGAGTGCTCCAACAGTTCTATGCTGTATGTAATCACTAAGTGTGGGGGAGTGCTCCAACAGTTCTATGCTGTACGTAATCACTAAGTGTGGGGGAGTGCTCCAACAGTTCTATGCTGTATGTAATCACTAAGTGTGGGGGAGTGCTCCAACAGTTCTATGCTGTATGTAATCACTAAGTGTGGGGGAGTGCTCCAACAGTTCTATGCTGTATGTAATCACTAAGTGTGGGGGAGTGCTTTAACAGTTCTATGCTGTATGTAATCACTAAGTGTGGGGGAGTGCTTTAACAGTTCTATGCTGTATGTAATCACTAAGTGTGGGGGAGTGCTCCAACAGGTCTATGCTGTATGTAATCACTAAGTGTGGGGGAGTGCTCCAACAGTTCTATGCTGTATGTAATCACTAAGTGTGGGGGAGTGCTCCAACAGTTCTATGCTGTACGTAATCACTAAGTGTGGGGGAGTGCTCCAACAGTTCTATGCTGTATGTAATCACTAAGTGTGGGGGAGTGCTCCAACAGTTCTATGCTGTACGTAATCACTAAGTGTGGGGGAGTGCTCCAACAGTTCTATGCTGTACATAATCACTAAGTGTGGGGAGTGCTCCAACAGTTCTATGCTGTACGTAATCACTAAGTGTGGGGGAGTGCTCCAACAGTTCTATGCTGTATGTAATCACTAAGTGTGGGGGAGTGCTTTAACAGTTCTATGCTGTATGTAATCACTAAGTGTGGGGGAGTGCTCCAACAGTTCTATGCTGTATGTAATCACTAAGTGTGGGGGAGTGCTCCAACAGTTCTATGCTGTACGTAATCACTAAGTGTGGGGGAGTGCTCCAACAGTTCTATGCTGTATGTAATCACTAAGTGTGGGGGAGTGCTCCAACAGTTCTATGCTGTACGTAATCACTAAGTGTGGGGGAGTGCTCCAACAGTTCTATGCTGTATGTAATCACTAAGTGTGGGGGAGTGCTCCAACAGTTCTATGCTGTACGTAATCACTAAGTGTGGGGGAGTGCTCCAACAGTTCTATGCTGTATGTAATCACTAAGTGTGGGGGAGTGCTCCAACAGTTCTATGCTGTACGTAATCACTAAGTGTGGGGGAGTGCTCCAACAGTTCTATGCTGTATGTAATCACTAAGTGTGGGGGAGTGCTCCAACAGTTCTATGCTGTATGTAATCACTAAGTGTGGGGGAGTGCTCCAACAGTTCTATGCTGTATGTAATCACTAAGTGTGGGGGAGTGCTCCAACAGTTCTATGCTGTATGTAATCACTAAGTGTGGGGGAGTGCTCCAACAGGTCTATGCTGTACATAATCACTAAGTGTGGGGGAGTGCTCCAACAGTTCTATGCTGTACATAATCACTAAGTGTGGGGGAGTGCTCCAACAGTTCTATGCTGTACGTAATCACTAAGTGTGGGGGAGTGCTCCAACAGTTCTCTGCTGTACGTAATCACTAAGTGTGGGGGAGTGCTCCAACAGTTCTATGCTGTATGTAATCACTAAGTGTAGGGGAGTGCTCCAACAGTTCTATGCTGTATGTAACCACTAAGTGTGGGGGAGTGCTCCAACAGTTCTATGCTGTATGTAATCACTAAGTGTGGGGGAGTGCTCCAACAGTTCTATGCTGTATGTAATCACTAAGTGTGGGGGAGTGCTCCAACAGTTCTATGCTGTATGTAATCACTAAGTGTGGGGGAGTGCTCCAACAGTACTACGCTGTACGTAATCACTAGGCATGTCTACTCAGTAGTAGTGAGCTCAGTAGTAGTAGTAGTAGTAGTAGTAGTAGTAGTAGTAGTAGTAGTAGTAGTGAGCTCATGAAACCTCTGACATTAAAGATAAACTTGTAAAAAATTTTAATAAATTTTATCTAAAAGTATCAGTATTTTTGAATTACTCACGATTGTTTTTTGTTTGAGGTGATTTTCCAGAGTAAAATCGATAAAACTCGATCACGGTTAAAACGCTCAGATCAAGCGAAAGTGTGATTATGGTGTTTATAGTTGCGAAGAGACTGACAGAATAGAGACACATAATGCTGCAACTTGAACGCAATAGCCGATGTCAACTATAGCAACGATAACAACTAGTGACATTTTTTTCTCACATGTTTGTCTTCTTAACTTTTGAACCGAAATCAGGTTTTGCCGATTTTAATCTAGAAACATCCTGGCAGCCAAACTACTTCAATCATCAAAAACAATCGCAAATGATAGCAAACTAGCAACAATTTTGTGTACGTTCATCCATAATGGTGTGCCTATAGGAATACTATATAGTATTCCTAGTAATATATAATATATTACCCAAATAATTTGAAACAGAAAGAGATAAAGTCATCTTTGCACTTCTACTCACATGGTCTCGATACTGCCTGCTGGATGTGTCAAAGGACTGAATGAGAGTAGTAGCATGGCCCACGAACAGGGCATAGCAGGTAGCACCGGCAAGCATGCTCGCTATTGTCAACCACATGTCTGTGTTGTTAGCTGGTGGATACTTGCCATAGCCTATAGACAGCATGTGAGAGAGGGCTTTGAATAGCGACTTCGTGTACTGCTCCCACCAGTGTACTTCCTGAAAAAGGAACTTGAGATGAAATAAAACAAAGTTGTAGACGAAGCTAATTACATGATTGCCGATAATGAAATGAAGTCCTTAATGCAGTAAAGTATCAATCTTTTCTTTCTTTTGCATATATTTTTGTCGTCTGCATACATTTTGGAATGTATTATTTATGAGACAAAGCCAAGAAACAAAGCCAAGGACGAAAAATACAACGAGAACCAAGTTGTGACAACAAAAATAATTTTCAATTCTTATACAGAAAATTTGTATATATGTAGTTTATGTACAGAGTGTATAAAATATTGTGAGATAGTAATAGTAATAGATATTGTAAAACCTTTGATTGATTTGTGATTTGAGTGATTGAACGCCATGGCGCTCTATTTTTTAACCCTTCCTCTATAGTGGCAGTCAATTAGAGGCGGTGTTCAAATAGAGGTTGGCGGTGTGTTTTTTAAACGGCTCGTCGGAATTTTGGGAAGAAAATTGAGTCCTATTATGGGCGAAGCGAATGTCGCCTATATTTTGCTCTCTTTTAGTGGAGCGATATTAAACCTTTTGAATGCAATAAATCTGCTAACTTACCTCCAACTTGTCAAAGATCTCTTAATAAATATGCATCGAGAAACCGAGAAGAATCTCTACCAGTTGATATCTATTGCTTGCAATTGACCTGTGATGATATTATATCTTATGTCCTTTGCTATTTGCGCTTTCAACTTTTAATTTACTTTAAATTTAAAGACATATGTTTATTTTATATCTATATTTAACATTGTTACATAAAAACTCATTGCACTCACTGATATGTTTGCTACAGTTTGCAGCCAAAACTAGCTTTTTATGTGCAACAGAAGTGGAGGTACGAGCATCGATCAATTGTATGATCCGATTACCGCACTGATGCCATTAAATAATTTTGTCCTCTCTTTCCGGTGGAGCGGTGTTAAACCTTTTTGAAGGCAATAAATCTGCTAATTTACCTCTAACTTGTCAAGGATCTCTAAATAAATCTTGCATTGGGAAGCCGAGAGATATCTCTACCAGTTGTTATCTATTGTTTGCAATTAATCTGCGATGATATTATAGCCTGTGCCTTACTTTGCAATTTATTAGAGCTTTCAATTTTTCATTTTATTCTAAACTTGAGTGTTTTTTATTTTATATCTATATTTAACAATGTTGAATAAGATACCGTTGCACTCATTGCTAGGTTTGCTACAGTTTACAGCCAAAACTAACTTTTTATGTGCAATAAAAAAGGAACTATGAGTGTCGATCCTTTGTAAGCAGCGTTAAGATAACCGCAATGATGCTATCAAATAATATGCTATAAATCTGCTAATTTATAAGTTATATAATGATAATCCATCAAATGCTACAAATATATATCCATGAACAAGTGACATAAACGAACCATACTTATATTACATGCAAAAACAAAAATTAACGTTTTTAAAACAAAAATATTTGCATCGTTTGCTCGGATAGCTGCATTCTGATTGTCGCTTTCGATGGAACGAACATCTTCTGGTTGTCCAATACCTTCCAAAATGTCTTCTGACCTCAACTCTTCTTCTGCACTGCTGAACTAGTTGATATTAGCGACCAAACAATTTTTTGGCCAGAGCAAAACTTTTACGCGCTGCAGTTAGCACAAGCGCAACGCATAAAAGTTTTGCTCGCTAAACGTAACCTTTGGCCCAAAACTTGCAAACTGTATTTATATATGTACTTCGAAGTATTAAGACCATGTTAAACAAGGAACCTCTATTGGCCTAAGATCCTTATTGATTATTTCTATGGCGTTGCTTTCAAAGTTTTAACGAAAAAAAGCGAAAATCTTCGGAGTTGGACAAAGAGAGAATGGATTTTTATCAATGTAAATGATTCATTATTAATACGATTTTGTGGACACTTTTCTACTGGTCACCTAATGTTATGGGTTCATAAAGAGCAAAGATAGTCAAAGTGGCGGTCAAATAGAGGTGGCGTTCAAATAGAGGTGGCGTTCAATTTGAGGTTTTGCGGTATGGTTGTTTAATGTTGTGTTTATGATAGACAAAGAACCTGCATCTCTGTGCATTTTTGTTTTTCTGCACAAAAGCAATTCTCTCACAAGTATTGGGAGTCTGTCTTTATTCAAAGGTTAATTCTATTTTAACAGCCGGTTTAACTGAAAACTGAGCTGAAAGCATGTAGATTATATAAAGCCAATGCTTTGGATATTTGATGAAATTACTCTTTGAAGTCTATAGAAATGCGTAAAAAAAACAGCAAAACAAAGAGCAACATAACATACAGCATATTAAATAAACAATGTTTATTTGAAAGCCATTTTGTAAAGTACATTAATAAGTACATGTTATGGTACACTTGTAAGTACATCTTATGGTACATTTATAAGCACATTTTTATAAGCATAAGGAAAAAAATACAAATGAAACTTCTTGAATAAAGCGAACATTAGTTTAGTCTCACTCAAGGATGAACATCCAGAAGACCTGCATTCAAGCATTGACAACAAATCAATTATGAAACAAGGTAAATTGATATATGCATGAAAAACATTTAGAGATCCATTCATAGCATCAAAGTTGTTAGAGTTTCACAGAATTCATGCTGCTAAAGCTTTACTCGTATCAAAGTGAGATTTTCATGGTGATCGAACTACCCATCACCAAATTCTCTCCATAAAAATTTATTTGCGTGGTTATTTGTACATAAAAAATAATCCTGTTGATTTTGCATCTATTGCATCACGAGTCAGCTAGATCAAGCTTTGTATAACTTCAAAAAGCTAAAAATTGATTACAGCCAATTGGTTGATTAAATCAAGAATTGTTTGACATAAACAAACAAATCTTGGTATGCTATGGGTCGGTAGGCTAATAGCGCAGATTTATAGACTGGGAGGAGTTAAAATTGGAATACATGAGTATAGACAGTCAGGGTGATACAGATAAAAGTATAGAGAGCCAGAGTAATACAGACACGAGTATAGAGAGCCAGAGTAATACAGACACGAGTATAAAGAGCCAGAGTAATACAGATACAAATATAGACAGTCAGAGTGATACAGATACCAGTATAGACAATCAGGGTGATACAGATACGAGTATAGAGAACTAGAGTGATACAGACACGAGTATAGAGAGCCAGAGTGATACAGACACGAGTATAGAGAGCCAGAGTAATACAGATACAAATATAGACAGTCAGAGTGATACAGATACGAGTATAGACAGTCAAAGTGATACAGACACAAGTATAGAGAGCCGGAGTAATACAGACACGAGTATAGACAGTCAGAGTGATACAGACACGAGTATAGACAGTCAGGGTGATACAGATACGAGAATAGAGAGCCGGAGTGATACAGACATGAGTATAGAAAGCCAGAGTGATACAGACACGAGTATAGAGAGCCAGAGTAATACAGATACAAATATAGACAGTCACAGTGATACAGATACGAGTATAGACAGTCAGGGTGATACAGACACGAGTATAGACAGTCAGGGTGATACAGACACGAGAATAGACAGTCAGGGTGATACAGACACAAGTATAGAGAGCCAGAGTGATACAGACACGAGTATAGAAAGCCAGAGTGATACAGACACGAGTATAGAGAGCCAGAGTAATACAGATACAAATATAGACGGTCAGAGTGATACAGATACGAGTATAGAGAGCCAGAGTAATACAGATACAAGTATAGACAGTCAGAGTGATACAGACACGAGTATAGACAGTCAGGGTGATACAGATACGAGTATAGAGAACCAGAGTGATACAGACACGAGTATAGAGAGCCAGAGTGATACAGACACGAGTATAAAGAGCCAGAGTAATACAGATACAAATATAGACAGTCAGAGTGATACAGATACGAGTATAGACAGTCAGGGTGATACAGATACGAGTATAGAGAACCAGAGTGATACAGACATGAGTATAGAGAGCCAGAGTGATACAGACACGAGTATAGAGAGCCAGAGTAATACAGATACAAATATAGACAGTCAGAGTGATACAGACACGAGTATAAAGAGCCAGAGTAATACAGATACAAATATAGACAGTCAGAGTAATACAGATACGAGTATAGAAAGCCAGAGTGATACAGATACAAATATAGACAGTCAGAGTGATACAGATAGTATAGAGAGCCAGAGTGATACAGACACGAGTATAAAGAACCAAAGTGATACAGATACAAATATAGACAGTCAGAGTGATACAGATATGAGTATAGAAAGCCAGAGTGATACAGATACAAATATAGACAGTCAGAGTGATACAGATACGAGTATAGACAGTCAGAGTGATACAGATACGAGTATAGAAAGCCAGAGTGATACAGATACAAATATAGACAGTCAGAGTGATACAGATAGTATAGAGAGCCAGAGTGATACAGACACGAGTATAAAGATCCAAAGTGATACAGATACAAATATAGACAGTCAGAGTGATACAGATATGAGTATAGAAAGCCAGAGTGATACAGATACAAATATAGACAGTCAGAGTGATACAGATACAAATATAGACAGTCAGAGTGATACAGATACAAATATAGACAGTCAGAGTGATACAGATACGAGTATAGAGAACCAGAGTGATACAGATACGAGTATAGAGAGCCAGAGTGATACAGATACAAATATAGACAGTCAGAGTGATACAGATACGAGTATAGACAGTCAGAGTGATACAGATACGAGTATAGAGAACCAGAGTGATACAGATACGAGTACAGAAAGGAAGAGTAATACAGATACGAGTATAGACAGTCAGATTGATACAGATACGAGTATAGACAGTCAGAGTGATACAGATACGAGTATAGAGAACCAGAGTGATACAGATACGAGTATAGAAAGGAAGACTACTATTCCATAATTATACTTGAACTTCTTTTGTTTAAAACTTGTTTGTGCAACAGTATTCATGTATTTCATATCAGGGATTGCTGTGATATTCCTAAACTAGTAGTGGGACTTGTGAGAATTTCATGGTTGTGCATTTTTAGTTTAGCTTTTCAGCACAGGCAGTCAACGGCTCATGTTAGTCTTTGGTTGACAATTAACACAGCCCGAGAAAACCCATGCCCACTTCTCCCCATTTCCAATGTTCCACCATGTTTTCATTTTAACATGGTTAATTTCTCTCTGATGTTCCTAAAATACATATTTCACTACAACTTGTCCAATTTTCCCTGTCAAGTGTAAGCAGCGCAAGCAAATATCTCATTCCATATCATATTCATATCTATTTTCTTATAGACCGAACTTACCTGTAAGTTTTCTCTCGCTATCCACGAATCCTCTGGCCAGCCTTGTATGACAGGTACAAAGAACTGGATGCAACCACTCCAGTGTGAGAGCAAGACCATGATGCAGATGAGGTTGAATATCCTTACGACTATGGTTGCCATGCTGAAGTACTGCAAGTGCATGCCAGATTGGTATGATTGTATGAGTCACACAGAGACATGACATGCTCATCAAGATCATTTCTGAATATTGAGTTGAAAATTTGAATCTTTGAGATCATGAGTCATACTAGAAAAGTTGTGAAAAGATATAGCGACAAAATATGGCACCACATGCCCGAATTCTCATATGCAAACACAGACACACACGCACTAGCATGCACTCGCACAACACACGCACACTCTCAGACGGACACACGCACGCACATGCACACACTCTGTGTTATTTTTTACCAGACCAAGTAAACGGGAGAGAGTAGCACTTTCTACTCAGCAAGTAATCAGTCCTAAATACCTAGACAGATGATATTAATATAAACCAATATGGTAATAACTAGTGCTGGGACGATATCAAAAATTCGTTTCGGTACGATATGATGGCGTAGTCAACCGATATATCGAAATATCGGTTATGTTATTCGGAGTTGTCTTACTTGCTAAAAAACTGCCATGAAAGAACAACTCCCTAATGAATCTATATACCGGTATAATTCTTTGAAGAATCGGGTATCAAATAGGTAGAGTAGAATATCCTTCGTTTTTCGTGACGTCTTTCTATCGTTGTCCGCCATCTTTATGGAGAACTTCTATCGTTAAAAACACGAAGCTTCTGCAATTAATTATGTTTGTTATGCTTTTGTTTGCAAATTTTTTATTGTAGTATCAAAACAACATCAAAAATACTATTATTCATGTAAACATCAACGATACTTACACAGTCAGATGATACAGGCCATATTATAGTCATCAAGTTATTAATAACAATTAATCTTGACACAATCAATACTCATAGAAGACCTATTCTTCAAACCTGAACTTTTGTATACAGTATCAATCAATTTATTTTTGTAAAAGTTATCCTGCACTAGGCCTACTTATTTAAAGTCATCATCTCATGTAAATTTTATTTTAATTTTTACACCAATAATCTCAAACTAAACATGAATTGTTCACTACTATCTTGCATTCAGGATACTTTCACAGGTTTCATTTTATTTAATAATATGCCTGAAAATAGAGGCTTTTTGTTATTTTGTTATCAGCAAAATTAAACATTACTAACTAACATACTATTAATCAAGAGAATGACGATAGTTTTCTACAAAGATGGCGACTTTTTCGTGGACGAGCGCGTTTGCAAACAATGCGATGACGTCAAAACCGATGGATCTATATTACCGTCGATATCGTCCAATATCGACGGTATCCGATATTTCGATATGGGCAGAAAGTAGTCGGTACGGTCGGTATCAGAAAGTGATATCGACGATATACCGAAATATCGTAATATCGTCCCAGCGCTAGTAATAACACAGCATATCACCAGATGTTATTAATTAGTATAGGATTATATGGTATAACACAGCATATCACCAGATGTTATTAATATAGGCCTATATAGTAATAACACAGCATATCACCAAATGTTATTACTATAGGCCTATATGATAATAACACATCATATCACCAAATGTTATTACTATAGGCTTATATTGAAGTAAATTCTACTCGACAAGGATAGACAACTCCCAACTCAAGAGCGAGTTCACACAACTTGATGAGTCAATAAACAGACTTGTGGGTGAGCCGATAAACAGACTCGAGAGTGAGCCGATAAACAGACTCGAGAGTGAGCCGATAAACAGACTCGCGGGTGAGCCGATAAACAGACTCGCGGGTGAGCCGATAAACAGACTCGATGGTGAGCCGATAAACAGACTCGATGGTGAGCCGATAAACAGACTCGATGGTGAGCCGATAAACAGACTCGATGGTGAGCCGATAAACAGACTCGATGGTGAGCCGATAAACAGACTCGAGAGTGAGCCGATAAACAGACTCGATGGTGAGCCGATAAACAGACTCGATGGTGAGCCGATAAACAGACTCGATGGTGAGCCGATAAACAGACTCGATGGTGAGCCGATAAACAGACTCGATGGTGACTTTTCTCAACTATTACACCCTAGCAAGCCAAGCGCAATAATTCTTGATGTTCGGTCAATAGCACTTATAGTGAATGCAGCTATGATACGCTGGCTAATATCACAATGCTAAAGTCAGAAACAGTGACAAGAATGTTATACCTATTTGCTTTTCAACTCAAGCAGAGCTTGTTTGTAAAGAACGCAGTATCTTTATTGGTGTTATATCTCTCAGTACCAAGCAGTAACACAACAACAATGATCAAACTGGCAGGTTATATAGCAATCCCAAGAAAAATCCACAAATTGATTGGCTGCACAGTAATCAGGTCAACCAATTCCACAATAACATATTTCGAATACAAAAACGATAACATTTGTCACTAACTAATCACGCAATACGAGTAATAATAATTTTTTTTGTGTCTGTATAGTAACATGCAAATCTTAGAACAATATGGTAATAAATGGTTAACATAAAAAAATTGCTAGTATCACACATACATACACTCTACATTGAACAAGTGTTAAGCGTGCGCCTTATAAATGACTATTCAAATTTGTCTGAATTGCGATGAACGTAATATAGATCCGTTGAGTTAGCAATTTGAAGCTGCCGGATTATAGGCTTAGAAAAGACGTCATCAACTCTTGCGCATTCTGACGTCTACAATTACGGGTACACACTGATTGACAGCTCATTCGCTTTTACAAGCATGAAGTCGGGTCCAAGACCATTCGCCCATCGGTAGATCCTATCGGGGACGACAGTGACCCTCTCGGGCTACCAGTCAAAATCGATTTTTGAGTGCCAGTAGTCTCACCAACCACCTCAGCCCTTTTTAGGGCTATCATTTCCGTTTTAAGGGTTTTGTTCTGCGACGACAATGGTGGAAACTCGGTGTCGTAATTGTCGTCCACTTTTTTTATTACACTGTCCCCTCCTAAGGCGAAATTCTGTCCCAGAATGGCTGATAGCTTATCATTGTCTGTTTGCATTTTGTTGAGCCAATAATTTTGTAGATGCATTGGCTTCTTTCTTACCCTAGAAGGTCGCTGCTTTACGTCAGGGTTGGTTGGCTTCACTGACGTTTCCGCGGCAGGGGGTTCGGGCTCAAAACTAGTTGCTACCTCTTCTGCACTTCCCACAAAGCTTGGTCTGCGAGCCCGAGCATTCTCTCCTGGAGGAGCGCTTGTACCAGCTTCCTGGTACAGTTTAATCCGGCCTTCGTGCTGTACAGACAATTTTCCGTTTCGCTCCATTTCGTACGTTTGATAGGGCAGAGATTTCGTAATGCGGTAAGGCCCGACATACTTGGGTTGAAGTTTTGTTCCTCTACCTTTTGTCTTAAAGTATGATTTGAGCCAGATTTGATCACCTTTGACAAATTTTGGCTCTTCTTCACTGTCATCCGTCCGAGGTTTGCATTTTTGATGCTGTCGTAGTTTTATGTATGCGGTCTGCATGTCTTTTTGTAGTTGTGCAGCATACTCGTCCTCTGTAAAATCCAACCCGGTTAGGTAGTTGACCAGGAGGTCATGCGGCAGTCGGACATTTCGCCCTAGCATCAATGAGTTGGGCGTCTCTCCAGTGCTTCGATGTGGCGTAGCCCGTATGATCCGCATGATTTGGGGCACTAGGCGATCCCATTCCTGGTGTTCTGACTCGGCCAGCATAGCCCTCAAGGAATTTCCCAGTGTCCGGTTCAATCTTTCCACTATCGAATTTCCCTGGGGATGATAGGGAGCGCAACGGGTTTTCTTGCAGTTCCATAATTCACAGCAGGCCCTAAATAGAGCTGACTCAAACTGTGCTCCTTGGTCCGTGTGTATTGTTTCAGGGATCCCAAAGTAGCTAAACACTCGCTCATCTAGAACCTTAGCTACTGTTGAGGCCTGCCCATCACGGATTGGAATGGCGTCGTACCATCTGGTGAAATGATCTGCGAGGACTAAAATCTGGGTGTTACCGTCGGTAGTCTCTGGCAGGGGCCCACATAAATCTACCGCAATAACCTGCCAGGGTCTTCCGGCCCCCAGCTTGTTTTGGGGATCAGAGTGTCGGTGGCGTGCTGGTTTTGCTTTCTGACAAGCAACACATCCATTCACCCACTTCCTGACATAACTCGTCATGCCAGGCCAAAACCAATTTTGGCGGATTATGGCCAGGGTCTTATTAAAACCAAGATGGGCAGATTGGTGCGCGGTCTGTGTTACCTCTGCTTGTTTAACACGGGGACATATCACCCTTGAGACTCGTCTACTTTGATAAGGCAACTCTACGTGCAGCACACCAGATTCGTCTAATTTTAGGTGCTCCCATAATTTAACTAGCTTTTCTGCCTGCCATCCCAGGTACCGGTCTGAAGGGGGTTTCTGTTCCCGGACCCCATGATACACATCGCCAATGTGCTCATCCAACTCCTGAGCCTTGGCCAAATCAATTTGCTGTCCCGCTAGATGAGTGGATACTGCATCAATGCGTACTGGCTGCATTTGGGATGCTTCGGGAACAAGGTAGCGTTGGCATTGCTTGCAATCTTGGCAGATCTGCCGACTTAGTCCGTCTGCATTATTATGTTTCAGCCCCTTGCGGTGCTTCAAGGTAAATTCGAATTCCGAGAGTACCTCGAACCATCGGGCTAGCTGACCTGTCGGCGTTGAAGCTCGCAGTAACCATGGCAAGCTGGCATGGTCAGTGCGTATCTCAAATCTCCGTCCATATAGTTGCGGACGGAAATGTTTTAGGGCCTTCACAATAGCCAGTAGCTCCAGCCGCGTCACACAATAGTTCGCTTCTTCCGGTGAGTGCATCTTAGAATAGTATGCAATTACTCTCTCTTGACCACCTTGTTCTTGTGCCAGGACCGCTCCAGAAGCCACTTGGCTTGCGTCCGTATCTAGAATGAATGGTTTCGAGTAGTCCGGATAGGCCAGCACCGGCGCAGTTGTCAGATGATTCTTGAGAGTCTGAAAGGCATGCTGACACTCGTTGTCCCAGCAAAATTCTGCTCGGGTAGAACACAACTGGCTGAGTGGTCGAGATAACTCTGCATAATTTGCAATGAACCTGCGGTGATACCCACAAGTGCCCAGAAAGGCCCTGACATCAGACTTATGCTTGGGCAAGGGCCATTCGCTAACAGCTTCAATTTTGGTCGCATCGGTTTCCACCCCATCAGCGCTCACCACATGCCCCAGGTAATGTACCCTCTCCCCGAAAAGCGTGCATTTAGATGGCTTCAGCTTTAATCCGGCAGCCTGGAGTCTGTGAAAGACCTCTTCTAAGCGTTCTAGGTGAGTGTCAAAATCGGCAGAAAACACAATTATGTCATCTAGGTAGATCAACAGTGTGCGCCAATGCAAGCCCCGTAGAACTGTTTCCATTAATCGTTCGAATGTAGATGGTGCTGAGGTAAGGCCAAAAGGAAGAACTTGCCACTCCCAAAGACCGGATCTAGTAGTAAAAGCGGCAGCTTCCTTGGCAGAACTTTCTAGCTCCACTTACCAATAGCCACTGGCAAGATCTAGAGTACTGAACCACTTGCTACCACCCAAGGCATCCAAGCTATCATCAATTCTAGGGAGAGGGTATGCATCCTTGGTGGTGAGTTCGTTCAGCTTACGGTAGTCCACACAGAAGCGCCAGCTGCCGTCTTTCTTTTTCACCAACACAACTGGGGAGCTCCAAGCGCCATGGCCCTCCTTGACTAGGCCATGTTCCTTGAGCTCTTGCACTTGCTTTTCGATTTCTGCCTCTTGAACCGGGCCATGCC
This sequence comes from Watersipora subatra, assembly GCF_963576615.1. Taxonomy (NCBI): domain Eukaryota; kingdom Metazoa; phylum Bryozoa; class Gymnolaemata; order Cheilostomatida; family Watersiporidae; genus Watersipora; species Watersipora subatra. The sequence goes on along the minus strand of NC_088711.1, from coordinate 34,517,122 downwards.
GATAAGGCCTTTGTTTGATGGGTCGTGCATCTCTAACCAAAGGAATGGTATGCTGGACAACAGCTGTCCTTCCAAGATCATACTTGCCTGTACTGAAAATTGACTGATTTTTCTGCAATAATCCCATTGCCCTTTTTACTTGGTTATCGTCCAACCTATGGCACCATTGTTGAAAAGCATTCTCAAGGTCTTCCGGAAGCGCTCCGTTGGTCGGCCCCATGTTTGGGTTATCTTCCACCGCCCCAACTATGGAACAGCTTGCGATGACCTGTCCCGACTTCAGCTCCATTTCCGCATCTGAATAGTTCATTATGCGTATACAGACATCTTGATTTTTCGGTTGATGTATGGATGAGGCCACTACTAGCCCTGGCAGCCCACCAGTGTGCTCTATACACGCTGCCCCATGCCTCCAAACGCGATTCAACCTAGCTTGAACGAGCTTCTCACTACGGGGTGGAATGGATGTAGTGTATTTGGCCTGGACCTTGACCTGCAAGGGCTCTCCGTTGGCAGCGCAGCAATCGATCTTCTGTCCTTGGCAGACCAGCTGATTGTTCTTGAAATCAATCTGGCAGTTAAAGTTCTTGAAGAAGTCAAAACCCAACAGGATATGGTTATCTATTTCGGCAATGATGAAGTTCGTTACAAATACTTCATTGCCCAACTTCAATGTGACTTTTGTTGTCCCTTCCAATGGAATTCGTTGGCCATCTGCAAGCACACCCTGGCCTACGACAGGTAGGGGGTGGTGAAGGAAGACGGGGGTAGCTGTTGTAGGACTCTTTTAGGAATTAAGGATCGGGAACAACCACTATCGAGAAGAAGCGTAAATTTTGTCTTTCCTACCTGAGCCCGAACATAATACGATGTGGCCTCGGAAGGTTGACAGAAACTAACTAGTGTGTCACCCCTTAGGTTTGGTTCAGCTTGTCCGGGGCCTATGACTGCTGAACTGATTCGTTTCCCGCCTTCTTTTGTCTGCAGTCACGAGAAATATGTCCTAAACCCTGGCAATTGTAGCAGCGTATGTCCTTGGTGGTTCGAGGCCTCCGGTTAGCCGCCAGTCCATTTAACAGCTCACGCTGGGAGGTTGCCAACTGTCTTTGTGATTCCACCAATTTCTGGGTTAGTTCCATTTGCATGGAAGCAAATTTATCCAGCATTTCCTTTTGAGAGTTGCGAAACTCTTCAGCCTGCAGCTCTATTTGCTTCTTCAGGTCTTGGACGTCCTCTGTCTCTAACCGGTGGATCCCTACATCGGCAGTTGTCATTGAGCGATATTTATGGATGATATCGACTGCCTCTGCGAGAGAACTTGGTGGTGACAACCGTAATGTCCATGCCAATTGTGGCATTGTTGATACTGCACACAGAACTTCCTGTTTCGCTTGTTGATCCTGTTGATCAGTCGTTAAATTTGGGTACGCCTTTTTCACCAATGTCATTACTTTTTCCCCAAATTTATGAATGCTTTCTTTAGGTTTTAACTTCAACCCCCGCAAAAGAGTATTTGCCATATCTGTAGTGAGTCCATACTGCGATTGTAGCTTATCGTACACTTCCTCACATGAGTCGCCATTAGTTCCCATTGTAGCAGGGCCCTTTAGGGATAGCCGAAGACGTAGCTTCTTCTCAGCATCACTCCATCTATTATGTTTAGCAATGGCTTCATAGCTAGTGATGAATGTGTCTACATCTTCTGTTCCATCAAATGTGGGTGCGGGGATTGGATGATGTGGTGGGACAGCTGCCTTCATGTGTGGTCGCCCTATTTCTTCCTCATCACCACTGTAATGGTCACGACACCCCCGTTCCATTTCTAGCCTCTCTTTCTCTAACCTTTCCTTTTCTAACCTCTGTCGTCGAGTGCGTGTAGGCATTCTGGGTTCGTCTAGATTGCTCTAGCAGAAATATCCCACTGCTGCCACCAGTGAAGTAAATTCTACTCGACAAGGATAGACAACTCCCAACTCAAGAGCGAGTTCACACAACTTGATGAGTCAATAAACAGACTTGTGGGTGAGCCGATAAACAGACTCGAGAGTGAGCCGATAAACAGACTCGCGGGTGAGTCGATAAACAGACTCGCGGGTGAGCCGATAAACAGACTCGATGGTGAGCCGATAAACAGACTCGATGGTGAGCCGATAAACAGACTCGATGGTGAGCCGATAAACAGACTCGATGGTGAGCCGATAAACAGACTCGATGGTGAGCCGATAAACAGACTCGATGGTGAGCCGATAAACAGACTCGATGGTGAGCCGATAAACAGACTCGATGGTGAGCCGATAAACAGACTCGAGAGTGAGCCGATAAACAGACTCGATGGTGAGCCGATAAACAGACTCGATGGTGAGCCGATAAACAGACTCGATGGTGAGCCGATAAACAGACTCGATGGTGAGCCGATAAACAGACTCGATGGTGACTTTTCTCAACTATTACACCCTAGCAAGCCAAGCGCAATAATTCTTGATGTTCGGTCAATAGCACTTATAGTGAATGCAGCTATGATACGCTGGCTAATATCACAATGCTAAAGTCAGAAACAGTGACAAGAATGTTATACCTATTTGCTTTTCAACTCAAGCAGAGCTTGTTTGTAAAGAACGCAGTATCTTTATTGGTGTTATATCTCTCAGTACCAAGCAGTAACACAACAACAATGATCAAACTGGCAGGTTATATAGCAATCCCAAGAAAAATCCACAAATTGATTGGCTGCACAGTAATCAGGTCAACCAATTCCACAATAACATATTTCGAATACAAAAACGATAACATTTGTCACTAACTAATCACGCAATACGAGTAATAATAATTTTTTTTGTGTCTGTATAGTAACATGCAAATCTTAGAACAATATGGTAATAAATGGTTAACATAAAAAAATTGCTAGTATCACACATACATACACTCTACATTGAACAAGTGTTAAGCGTGCGCCTTATAAATGACTATTCAAATTTGTCTGAATTGCGATGAACGTAATATAGATCCGTTGAGTTAGCAATTTGAAGCTGCCGGATTATAGGCTTAGAAAAGACGTCATCAACTCTTGCGCATTCTGACGTCTACAATTACGGGTACACACTGATTGACAGCTCATTCGCTTTTACAAGCATGAAGTCGGGTCCAAGACCATTCGCCCATCGGTAGATCCTATCGGGGACGACAGTGACCCTCTCGGGCTACCAGTCAAAATCGATTTTTGAGTGCCAGTAGTCTCACCAACCACCTCAGCCCTTTTTAGGGCTATCATTTCCGTTTTAAGGGTTTTGTTCTGCGACGACAATGGTGGAAACTCGGTGTCGTAATTGTCGTCCACTTTTTTATTACAATATGGTAATAACACGACATCCTAAAACTGCATTGAATGAGTCAAGCTGACACAAAGGCCGATTGCAGTTTTAATAATTCCCATATAATAGATTTGAAATGCAAATCTAGTGACTTTTACAAGCTTGCATTTGTTTGAAGGAAAGATGTATCTTCAACTCAACCTTAGTAAGCGCTATGCAAATAGCCTTACAGATGCTGAAACAGCTTTTCATAACTCACGTGATAACAGGCTACTTCCTGTAGCTAAAGTTACTCATAACATAATTAGATTAAAAATAGGAAATTCGAAATATGTTATTTCATTTGGAAATTACCGTAACACCTCTAATTAATTGTCACCTTTATTTGAACGCCCACCCCTCTATTTGACTGTAACTATGAATAAAGGGTTGAAAAATAGAGCGCCACCCTCTATTTGAACACCAGCTCCATTTGACCACCACTTTGACAATCTTTGTTTTTTATGAACCCATAATATCAAGGAATCAATAGAAAAGTGTCCACAAAATCGCATTAATAATGAATCGTCTACATCAATAACAATCAAATCTCTCGTTGTCACACTCCAAAGCTTTTACCTTCTTTTTTGTTAAAACTTAGAAAACAACACCATAGAAATAATTAATTACTGTATTAGACTAATAGTAGTTCTTTAGTAGGTCTTGATACTTTGATGTACATAAATAAAAAATGGTTTAAATTTACGATAATACATGAACTTTGAAAGCAGCACTATAGAAATAATTAACAACTGTCTCAGGCTAATAGTAGTTCCTAGTTTAAGGCTGTCTCGACTTTTCGAAGTAAACACATGTATATACAAAACAGTTTACGTTTGAGCTGATAAAAAGGTGGCGTTTCGCGAGCAAAACTCTTACGCATTGCATTTAGCAACGCGTAAGAGTTTTGCTCTGCCGAAAAATTGTTTGGACGCTAATATCAACTAGTTATGCAGTGTAAAAGTAGAGTTGAGGTCAGAAGATATTGTGAAAAGTATTGGTCGATCAGAAGATGTTCATTTCATTGAAAGCAACAATCAGAACGCAGCTAACCGAGCAATTGATGCAAATATTTTTGTTTTAAAAGCTTTAATTTTGGTTTTTGCATGTAATATAAGTATTGTTTGTTTATGTCACTTGTTCATAAACATATCTTTGTAGCAGTTGATAGATTATTCTTATATAACTTATAAATTTGCAGATTTATAACATATTATTTGATATCGTCATTGCGGCTATCTGATCTTACAATTGATCGACACTCGTAACTCCTCTTCTATTACACATAAAAAACTTTGTTTTGGCTGCAAACTGCAGCAAAAATATTAATGAGTGCAATGAGCTTTCATACAACATTGCTAAATATAGATACAAAATAAAAATTTCTTCAAATTTAGAATGAAATAAAAACTGAAGGCTCGAACAAATTGCTAAACATGAGACGGGCTATAATATCGTCGTAGGTTAATTGCAAGCAATAGATATTAACTGGTAAAGATATTTCTCGGTCTCTCAATGTATATTTATTAACAGATCTTTGACAAGTTGAAGGTAAGTTAGTAGATTTATTGCGTCCAAAAAATTCAATATCGCTCCACTGGAAAATGAGGGCGAAATATAGGTGACATTCGCTACAGCCGTGAAAGGGCTACATTTATCTTCCTGAAATTCTAACAAACCATTTGAAAAATACAATGCCAGCCTCTATTTGAATGCCACCTCTAATTGACCGCCACTATAAAAGAAGGGTTGGAAAATAGAGGGCCATGGTGTTCAATTAGAGGGTTTACGTTATATTTTTTTAATAGTGCGAGAAGCATAAAAGGATAAAAACGGTGTGCTATATTTACATATGACTTGAATATAGCTGTGCATGATTTGACTCAATAAGGCAATGACACATGCTGCCAACCAAAATTGATTGTCAAAAGAATTTTGGCGATCAACTTTATTTAAGATTTGTTTTGCTTTAAGCCATTAAATCTTTGGACAGTCTAATCATTTTTTTAAAGGAATGACAATTCCAAAAGCAGTAAACTTTCAGTTATGTAGTTAGCCTAGTTTAAAGTAAATATGTACTTCTTGTTACTTACCTCCTGCCATATTTTGACGTATCTTACTAGTCGAGATAGCCGCAGCAGCCGAAGGAGCTGAAGGAGCTTAGCTAGCCTGAGTATCCTAATGGCACGGCCGGCTGTGTAGGAATAGCCCTCAAATGATAGGAAGAGGTAGTCGAGGGGCACACTACTAATCATGTCCAATAAAAACCATCCTTTGAGATATCGAATAGCAATAGTTTTACCATCTAATATTATCTCTCCTTTAGCTTGTTCATCGAGCAAGCCTACAACGCGCGTCGGAGATTATAACGAAGCGGTAGGAGAAAATAATTCCATCTAGTTAGGACGTAAGAAGTACTTGGCATCTGATATAAAGTACGGTATGAGGAAATACTTGACACTAAGTCAAGAGAGAGGCTGGCACAAACTAAAAGCCAAACAAAAATATAATAACACCAAAAAATCTATTAAATAAAACTATAAATCAATTAAACTATTTGTAAAATAAACTATTACGTTAATCTAATTGAAACTTTTAATGAAAAAAAACTAAATTAAATTAAAATTTAGCTCATTTAAATTCAGTTAGGTTTCACCTACACCCAAGAACCTCTAAATTAAACAATAAAATCTTCTTATATTCATAACTATCATTAATTCATATAATTTATAATTTTATCAACATTTTATATGATGAACTTCTTCTGTAAAGCTATCATAGGATTCTGTAAAGCTATCATAGGCTTCTGTAAAGCTATCATAGGCTTCTGTAAAGCTATCATGGGCTTCTGTAAAGCTATCATAGGCTTGTAAGATTTAGAATGAATTAAACAAACCGCAGGACATTCTTATATATATTTCCTACATTTGGTTTCTGACCTCATATATAGCAATAAATATGAGTATACCTTGCTATATACCTCGGTATATAGCAATATGATGGCATACATGACGTATTGAAACCTATCAGTGCATATCAAGCTGTACATAGAATAGCATTAACAGGCACTTATCTTGGCTCATGAGTGATTTATAGCGCAGCGTGTAATGTTTAGGTATTAATTTAAATGCTGTTAAAGAGAAGCACAACAGTGTCATGAGATTAAAGATGTTGTTATGACAGCAGCATATGCATATGCAGTCGATGCAGGTAGAATCAGCGCTATTTTGTGAGGCAGTTTTAATAAAGGCCATTTCAAAAACTTATTATTTAATTGAAAATAAAAACACACAAAAGCAGAAACATGGAAACTGAAAACAATGAATCAAGTTGGAATCGGGCTGACCAGCTCTTGTGTCTTTCATTTCATACTGGGCTCATTGTTGGAATAAAAAAATTGAATTTAATTTAAACTCTACTTTTCAAAGTGATAGAAGTTCTTATCTCAGACCTCCTAGATGTGTAGACTCTGTTATTTTGTGTCTTATGAGCGCAAGTACTGTAGAAAGGGAGCTGTGAGACAGCACAAGTACTGTAGAAAAGGAGCTGTGAGACAGCGCAAGCACTGTAGAAAGGCAGCTGTGAGACAGCACAAGTACTGTAGAAAGGGAGCGGTGAGACAGCGCAAGTACTGTAAAAAGGCAGCTGTGAGACAGCACAAGTACTGTAGAAAGGGAGCGGTGAGACAGCACAAGTACTGTAGAAAGGCAGCGGTGAGACAGCGCAAGTACTGTAGAAAGGGAGCGATGAGACAGCGCAAGTACTGTAGAAAGGGAACGATGAGACAGCGCAAGTACTGTGGAGTCTCACCACACTGTTTGTTAACCAGGAAATAAAGCTAACAAAATCCAACAATAAATTTTCCACATAAATGAGCAATCCAGTAGACTCTACCAGTGAAAGTTTGCAAGTTTAGTAAATTTTTATTAGAATTCTCTTTGGTTTCACTTATTAAAATAATGTTTTACTTGATGATGATGGCAATGTTGAATGGGCAGATACATTGATCCTAAATTTATGCTGGATGACAGCTCAAATGACTGATTTTTTTATAGCTATAAAACTAGAATAATATTAAAATAATAATTATAAAACTAGATTTTCCGGGGTGATGCAATGTCAGCCAGTCAATGGCAAAGATGCTTGATTGATTATATGAAGGAGGAAGTATTACTAGATATGTCTTACCTGTCCTGAAGTTGATACCGATGTCAATAAGGAAAAGCGAATCGCACACAATGTTAAATATCATCCAATGGGAGCCCAAGTCGTTGAAGAAGAAGGCTATGGAGACAGGCAAGACAATGATATTCGTGCCGAGAAAGGCGAGCATCAGGAGATCCCAGTATAACCTGTAGTACAAGGTAGTGTTACGATTGAACCGAATGCTTTTAAGTAACAGGCTATAATAATAAGGTGAAGATATCCTTTAGGCATGATGCAGCGGCCATTGAATACTTTTTACAATAGATTTTCAAGACTTGTCTGTCAAACTCACCGATTATTTGGATATTGGAAACACGATGAACTACAGGATAAAATCCTGCGATGAGTTGCCAGCTATTTTCCTAGCACATGTAATGTGTAGAATAGGAGAAGACTACTCCCAATTTAGTGTTTAGTAACTAGTAATTTACAGCGCACTCCTACCTACATTTGCTAACCAAAAGAGCTCTCCATATGATTGGTAAACAGGTGAAATCTCATTTGATATGGCTGTGTGCTCACTTGAGCATCGAGTGTGAGCTTACTGCAAGCAAAGGTACTGCATAGTTTTTTAAGTTGAATAAAAAGAATGGCACCGTAATCTTGGCTGGACATGTTAGTGTCAAGTGGTAAAGAAAGCTTGACAAGAAGAGACATGCTTAGTTGCAGAGAGCGATTTAAAGTTGCATATCATTAATGTCACCAATAGTGGCCTTTTTGGGAATTGAACCCTGACCTGTTGTCACAAGGTCAAAGTTCCTAAACCACGAGACTAAAGCTGCTCCAATGGCCCTATACACTATTCAAACACAGAAGCCTGTTAGCAGATGGACAACGCCAGCGTACAAAATTCTTGTCTGTCACTACAAAATTATTCAGAACCTGTTGGTCAATAAGATGTATGACAGGTTTACAGACAAGCTGGAGGCAATGAGGAGGAAGGCAATGACAATATGTTTCCTGACCACTTTGTTTTCAATGTGTGCTTTATAAAAATGTTCGATAGATTGATTAATAAAATCGGGCAAGGCAAAGAGACCAAAGAAGAGACCTACATGCACAGTTCTAATGCTAATTAAATCTAATAATATGTATTTGAATAAGCTAGATTTACAGCAAGTTTAATTCTTGTAACTAAAAATACACAAAGTTCGTGCCATTTTGAGTCTTTGAAAGTGAACATGAGGTAGCAAAATGTCAACACACACGATTAGCAAAATATGTAAACTAACACCTGAATAAACATACAATGAGATTTAGCTTACCGTTTGAAGCATGAGGCTTTGCAGATTTAAACAATGTACTATTTACTGATTAGCAGTGTTGCCCTACTGACAAGTGATGTTCTGTAACAACGGTCCTCACTCAATTAACTCATCCTTTACACATTATGCCGAGTTGTCAGCTCTCAACACTCAAATCTCTAGTAGTTACTCGCGTACCACACCGGCGTTTCTATCACTCACTTAGCCTCAAACAATGAAGCAAAATGTTTCTTATGAATGTTGGTTGATACACTCGCTGTATAGCAATAAGTTACAATACAGCATGCTTAACAGCTTCCACGTTTATTTTCCATCCGGCAAATGGCCTGCTGAAAAAATGCTAGTAAAAATAATGTGAGAATATGGACAGCTAACATACAAACAGTGTAAAAAAAGAATATACTGAGACATGGTGTTACACAGGAACTCAGATAGTGAAGCATATCTGGAGACAAGGTGTAACAATACGTAACATAGTTAGTTTTCAACGCTGTAGGAGTGCTCTAGACATCTGGCGCACTCCCTAATGGCCGTAGAAATAATTTACAGCTCTATGTGAAAAATTGGCGTGGTGCGAGTCGATCACATGCCATGACCACATGCCAGTTGGTGTTAGGGTGGGTACCCGACTTCTACTAGCTGGAAGAATTAGTAAAATTTACAATGCACTATTGCAATAGATCAGAAGCTAAAGCTTATCGATCTACCACAGTTCTCTATAATAATAAGATTTGCGCCGTAAAATTCACACCGAATCCATAAAATTTAATAGTGGCACACGCTACATAAAATCTTTTAAATAAATGGCACATCCAAGAATATATTAGTTGATAGTTTCCACATGAGTCTTTCTTGCAGCAATGACCAGCAACCCTGGCGGCATGAGAGCCCATTCTTGTCATCTTCACGCTGCTAGTTGTCAATCCTATCTTCATAGTTATCGCGTTGCTAGTAGCAACAAGGAGAGGGAGACAACTGCTCCGAGTCAGTAGTACTTTGTGATTGTCCACCACTTGTAGTCTGATGCAGCGATGAATTATTCACTAAGAAACAGCTATCAATCCTGACGATTTTAGCTGCATTGATCTCTATGTGAGAGACCTTACAAGATCGTTGGTGAACCGATAGAGTAATACGGTTCGCATATATAATTTAGCTAAGATGTATAGATCATATTAAGTTTTACAAAGATGCTGCATCATTACACAACCACCTGTACTTGTTGAATTATAAATCAAGAACCAGAGGCTAATTCTCATCAAAAGTAAATGCAATAACATACATAGAGTTATGCCCTTGACACGTTTACATCAAGACCCAAAAACCAATGGAATCAACCAATCAACCTACACAATATTGTCAAGTCACTCAATTGACGTGTATGGTTCTGTTCACGACGATTGAAGATGCTTTTCATCGGCTAAAGTGGTAGGTCGGCGCTTAGCCTGTCTGTACAAACTGTTGTTTTTGTGGAGTTGTCCCCCGTCGAGCGAAGTGAGCAAAACAACAGCTTGTCACAATACGCACTGCACCTGATGTATCAGATGCACTAAAAGGGAGTTGCTCTCTTCCGTCAGTGCAGCTTGGTTGCGATGTTATTTCGGTCGCTCTATTGGTAATCATAACGAATTTAGCCCAAAAATTCATGTAAAAAAAAGATACAAACGTTTAACCAGAGACCAATCTCTGCTGTTAACTTTAGTAGAACTTAAGAACAAAATAAATTAAAAATAAAAATAATCAATAAGAACAAATAGAACTGACTGATACAAAAATACTAATAAAACTGATTGAGCGCACAAATAACAACATGTTTAGTTGCTGTTGTTTCTTAAGTTCTTAAGTTCTATTAAAGTTTACCGCAGAGACTGGTCGCTTAGTTAAACGTTTATATCTTATTTTTTACATAAATTTTTGGGCTAAATTCGTTGTGATTACCAATAGAGTGACCGAAATAACATTGCAGCCAAGCCACATAGACGGAGTAGAACAACTCCCTTTCAGTGCAGCTGATGCATCAGGTGCAGTGCGTATTGTGACAAGTTGTTGTTTGGCTCGCTCCGCTCGACGGGGGACAACTCCGCAAAAACAACAGTTTGTCAAGACAGGCTACTAATTGACTTACACAATATTGTCAACTCACTCAATTTCAAACTATTTTACAGGAAGGTTATGACAAGGTCATTTTTACATTTGACTGCAGGAAAACAAGAAGCCCATAGTTATTATAAAGGCCATCGTGGCAATAGATATAAGGAAGGCAAATATACGTATTAATTGATTTTAACCAATTAGTGCAAGGGATGCGTAGAGAAGTCAATAATGACGCTGAGCTGGACAGGCACGGTATTTATTGTTGAACATACATGATAGCTTGTTAATATTTATTGAACTGTATTGATCAACAACTCAATAATTTGCTAATTGCTTGATGCCGTGTATAGCATTACTAGAGGCCTGTTAGAAAGAGGATATTTCTGAACATTTTCTGACACACAAAACTTGTTTACATATCAATCGGGAGTACACAAAACTGAACACGGCTAATATTGACATGGTATTGACAAGGGCCAAATACTCACATCAACTTTTGCTTTTTGCATTAATTGCATGGAAGGCAATGGATAGAAAGCGGGTTATGAATATTTGGTTGCCTGTATGGCTATGTTACATATCGCGTAGCCTATAATACTTGGCCTGTTCAAGAAAGTACATGTATGTGGGGAATACATGTACTTTTTACATAAGACATGCATACATGTCTGGTATTTTTACATAAACCTTTGAATGTTACAATAATATGGTTAAAAGCATTATGTGTTGTTGCACTCTCACTTTGCAAGGATTCATAAACTGTCACTTCTAGTTTAAGTATCGACATTATGAAGCTTATAATGATAATAATAAGAGATGAAGCTGGTAATGAGAGAAGGTAACGACTGATAATCCTATTTGTACCTGCGGCATAGCCAATACTCAAGACCAGTGACTTTTGACTGACCTCAACTGTTGCTGCTTAGACCATATCTTACAAAGATAGCCATATAGACCGAGATCTCATACTCATGAAATCTAAACGTCTGAGGATCTGGTCATAATTAATAACAAATCATACATAAACAATTAAATTTTAGAAAATAAAATATATGCTTTTTAAAACTATAAGACGCTGATCAATGTTGAAGTATAAATACATTATGACCTCAGCAGAACTTGGCATGACCTCTGAAAAACGCTACAAACAAGCAGAATACTTGGAATATTTTAATAACTGATAGAGGTGCGTGAACATAAAATAGTTTGATACGTAAATGAGTGCTTGGCTTTGAAAAGAACCAAGTTTAAATAACATTTCATTTGCGAGGTTAAAATAATTAGCTAGTGAAAGCAGGCCCTTCATGTCGAATACTAGTAACTAGTGTTTTGATAGCCCCAACTTTGAGCTGGTGCACTGACCTTGCTTATTCTTCAGGACCACCCACCTTTGCCAGTCTCAGGAAGCCAGATGGTGCTGCCACTTTAGCAACTTGTGAAGCGGTTAGTTATCCTTCAGGCTAGATAGTGGTATTTTCACAACTTACCTAAAGTTGCTGCAGGGGTGAATGATACAGCTTTGGATCATCATTTGCCTCTGTTTTTCTTTCACTGCTGTAGACTGAGTTCCAAAAAATTTCATAGTTAATTTATTTTCTGACGCCGTCAGCAATCCAGCGAAATAGTCAGCCAGCCGGTGCTCGTGCTGTGAACTACCATTTTGAGAGGTTGTTTGGGGCTTTTCTCCAAAAATGCTAAAAAATTCAGCCAAAAAATAAAATCCTAAAACAGCAGTAAGGAAACCTGGCTAAGCCAAACAAAATGCTTGCTTCAACTTGATGATTACTTCAACTTGACAATTAGTTCAACCTCACGATTATGCAAAATCATTGATGAATAAGGTTGACTAGAGCACATACCTACAAGCTGAGAAGCACCATCTCTGAGAAATATTGCATATCAAATGTCGTTGTTACATAAAAGAGCTAGAAAAATGTAAATTTAAATTAAACTCCATGCGATCTTTTGCAATGTAGGGGAGATAATTCTAACTGAGGTAAGTGAGACTCTATTTCCAAACCTTCTTGAATCCACGATTTTACATGATATTTAGAGCAGCCTTGAATGAGAGCCTACCTTTCCCGGTGTCTGAGATAATTTTCATTCACATCAGATGTGTTATTTTCCTCGTCATCAGGTATTTCTATTGCTACACTTTCTTCTTTCAATCCTGAGTATCTACATCCCTGATTTTCTGCATCTCCTGCAACTTTGCAGAATTTTTGATGCGGTACCGTTTTGGCGACATCGTTCTCAGTTCCATGCGTGTTGTTGATGCTTACGGTAGGGATATCCACCGTCTCATCTGACTGAAGAATTTGGTTGTACGCTACTTTTGAACGATCCTGTTTCAAAGTCTTTGAATTTAGTACTTCGGACGGACATTGCTCCTTGCTAGGTGTTACCGGAGATATCAAGGTTTTTTTATCATCATATATCCGCTCGTCCTTACCCACATGAAACTGCAGAGGTGCTAAAAGCTGTCGATCCATTCTTAAGTATTCGTGTATGAACTGTTCGATATAAAGAAAAATATTTTCTTTAGAAAAATACTTAAGTTTTATTTCGCTCATGTATGCATACAGTGTAAGATGTTGTCACGTTTTAACTGCCAGCTCTGGCATCACTCTCTTACCCTTCCGTATAGATATTGATCGCTCGAATGTTGCAATCGCTTTTAGCAGTTCATTGTAGAGCATGTTTGTACAGTCAGAAGTCTAACACACATTACACCTTTCACTCAAAACCAATAAATCAACTGAAGAATACCGAGTGATAAACGAAATCATGCAGATTACAGTGCTACACATATTAACCTATTTTTCTCAAGTCAACAGGTATTATTAGTATACTTGTTGACTTCATAACTAGGGAAATGAAGCAATTTGCAGCTTGACTATGATAGCGTTTCGCTAATAAGCTCATGATATATTAGCATGTCCAACCCGATAAAAGCTCCGAAGTCGACCGGTGAACTTATTTGTTGCTAAGGAATAGCGAGGGTGAGAATAAACTTACGCAAAGTCGAAACACATAATAATGAATCTGAAAAAGAGATATTTGGAAGCGAAATACGAATTATCAATGACCCAGCCCGATCTTTTTTACTATAATTTGAGCTGTGATCGTCTGAGGCTTGGAGGTTGTAAAAAGCTTGCACCCTACGGGATTCGGAGTCAAGACTTTCGGCACTATTTAGCGACACTTCAACACCCGCGCTCATAGACATGACTAGCAATGTATGAATATGCAGAAAGGTATTTCCTGTACTTTATCAGCACACCTAGCAACCTCTCATGGCACACGAGACTGCTAGGGTATCAGTTTCAATAAAAGTAAAGCTATAAGCATTATATATTAACAAAAGTGTTTTTGTTAATACAGTAGCAAAAACGTAAAATCCTTCATGGGAATGCCACTCTTCTCTAGAAGTCTAATTACTCCTATAATGATGGTGATACTGATATTCGTGACTAACTTACTAATGTAAGAGGTTAGTCTCCTCCTCCAAATATGTAACTCATTTCTATGAACGTACAACACTCTTTCAACACTAACTTTCCTTTCATGAAAACGCAACTCGCACCGAGAGTTTAGCCTTCCTTCATGAGAATGCAACTCTCCTCCAAACCTGAAAATTTCATATGGAAAATGCATGTTTTTTTAGTTGTAACGTACCCTAAAAAAGTATAGCTCTTCTTCAAAAGGAACATTTATCTTCATGAGAGCATAATTTTTCTTTAAAGGTTGACTTTGCAACAAAGTTCGCATTAGAGTTATTTGGTATCGAAAGATTCACCATGTCTTACTCTGCTGTGTTGTAGGTGCCAAACATGTGGAAATGTGATAACAAGCTCTTAAAAGCTAAAAAATGAACAGTTAATCGCCGCCATCACGAACCTGCCGTAGATTAGAATCCCTTTCCAAAACGGCTCAAATGGGACGTAACTGAACAAGATGGCTTCTGTTTACACTTTCAAGCGACCTCATTCGTCAAAATATTTTCACAAATATACTTCACGCATTTAATAAAACCATGCCTATTGTCCTTACGCACCTATTTCATCATCATTGTAATGCTGTCACTTTGAGCACTGATATCTCAAAACCCACTGTGAAAGTTCGTTTAATTTTTTAACCGAAGGAGAGCATATTATCCTAGCCTGTCTTGACAAGCTGTTGTTTTTGCGTAGTTGTCCCCCGTCGAGCGGCGAGCAACAACAGCTTGTCACAAGACGTACTGCACCTGATGCATCAGTTGCACTTATAGGGAGTTGTTCTCTTCCGTCTACGCGGCTTGGCCGCGATGTTATGTCGGTCGCTCCATTGGTAATCATAACGGATTTCACGCAAAAATTTATGTAGAAAAAAAAACAAGATTACAACGTTTAACCAAAGACCAGTTTCTGTGATAAACTTTAGTAAAACTTGAGAATAAAATAAACTCAAAATAAAATCCATAAGAGCAAATAAAACTGACTGATACAAAAATAGAAATAAAACTGACTGAGCGCACAAATAACGACATGTTTAGTCGCTGTTGTTGCCTAAGTTCTCAAGTTCTAATAAAGTTTGCTGCAGAGAGGGGTCGCCCGTTAAACGTTCTTATCTTAATTTTTCTACATAAATTTTTGCATGAAATCCGTTATGATTACCAATGGAGCGACTGGAATAACATCACAGCCGAGCCGCGTGGACGGAAGAGAACAACTCCTTATAAGTGCAGCTGATGCATCAGGTGCAGTACGTCTTGTGACAAGCTGTTGTTGCTCGCCGCTCGACGGGGGGACAACTACGCAAAAACAACAGCTTGTCAAGACAGGCTAATATTATCCTCTGATAAACATGATGAGCCTGTTGGTCACCTGTGTCAAAAAATGCTGCAGAAATTATTCGCGCTGTTTGGCAGGAAGTATGGGTCACATGATCAGATTACGGCTAGACGATTAGGCTAAGCTGAAACAAAACTTTAAAGTAGCGAGCATCTATATTTGATACGGGCTTTTCGGTAAAACCCCAAAGTGTTTATCATAAACTAGCGCTCTGAGAAGTTTTATATTGAACCTTTTATTGGCCTTTCAATTCATGTGAGAACATCACGTGTCAAAACAATAACCAAATGGATTGATTATGTCAGAGAAATAAACTGATTCCGATTTACAGCGGTTTCGTAATGGCGGCGATTAACTGTTCGTTTTTGAGCTTTTAAGAGCTTGTAATCACATTTCCACATATTTTGCACCTACAACACAGCAGAGTAAGACAAGGTGAATCTTTTGATACCAAATAACTGTAATGTGAATTTTGTTGCAAGTCAACATTTGAAGTATAACTCTTTTGATGAGAGGGCAACTCCTATAAAAGTGTAACTTTCTCTTGTTAAATCGTAACTCTCATTCCTTCATGATCCTTCATGAGAGTACAGACCTTAAGTCTCAAAAGTGTAACACTCCCTCATGAATTATTAGTTCAGCATCAGCAATTTGCTTTATAAACAAATTTTTTAAATTTCATTGAATGATGTGAAAATTAATCAGTTTTAACCATTACTTCTCCTGCATTGGTGTTTAGAACCATTATGAGTTACTTTTTCAGGATCACCAAAGAATCTTTAGGCGATAGACTAGTTTCACAGCCATAATATGACTGTTTCAATTTTGGAGTTGTCTAATCTTAAAATGTGATCTTTTTTGACAAAAACAATTTTGTAAACCACTTGAATGGCCTTAAAATATTTTTTCGATAGTCACTCCTTTTTGCCATGCAATGTATTGTGAAAAACATTGCTACATCTTATATCTAATGTCTACTAACGAACACAAGTAACAGAATATTGATTGTGGCTGAACAGCACCATCAGATAAATAGTCAACAGGGATATTTCACCATTGACACGATTGGCTACCTGCCAAATCTGCGATATTTTGCACACATAAAGTAAAATAAAAAGATTGGCCAATTGACCTAATGAGTTCCTACATCTTGACCTGTTTGCAATAATGATGATTGAATGAACAGTTGATGGCTCACAAAGTTAGGAAAATCCCTTCCTAAATACAGCGCTCCCTAAATACAGTAACAGACGCCTTCAGCCTGATTGTAGTAGACAATATTACACATAAGGTTCAAAACATTACAACCAGAGTCCTCTTCGGTGGGAACTTGAGTGAAACATTTAACACACAAAGTAACTTAAAATTTTATAGACTGTCCTTTTTTTCACACTATTATTAAGCACAAATTAGTTTGTATGTCAGCTGATAACAACTACTTTTCAACATATGCTATATTGTCTTAGAGCAACTACTCTAATCTATTGATATATAAACTGTAACAAAAGGCTTGACTATTTATGAGTCGCTACAAAACTTTTAGCCCTGATTTATTAAAACTAAATTCCGATTTATCTCTTTGGTGAATTTGTACATGCAAACTTGTTGGCTAACAATTACCCTACAGGATGAAAATGTTCGTTGGTTATAAAAATTCACAATTTCGCGAACAGCCAATTTCGCGAATAATTAGTTCTATGTTTAATCACGAGGGAGAATAACTACTGCATCAAATTAAAAACTAGCTGCTAGGCTAATTTTTAATATAAATACTAAGCGTAGTTGAGTTCCAAAACATTTTAAAATCATTGCCTGGGCTTTGAGCTAACACCATTGCCAATGCATCACATTTCTTTACAAAATTATTCAAGGTTGTCACAAAATATGCAGAATGGCGTCATCGCAAAAATAGCCGCTAGGCAGAAGTACTAAGCGTAACCAAGTTCCAATACTTCTTTAAAATCACCACCGGGCTTCGAGTTTTATTGCCATTGCATCAAACTTTACAAAATTATTCAAGGTTTTCACAAGTTATTTGGCATGGCTTCGTCATCGCAAAAAATCTCTCCTAGTCTTTTTACATTGAAATCAACTCCATCAATCTCTAATACCGAAATTGAGGACGATCATGATTTTGATCTGGACATTATGGCATGTATTTGATTTGCAGTGCAGATACGTTTTTCCATAATTAACTGCATTAGTTAATTCTTTTGTTTAAAAACTGATCACTTTCATTAAATACTTCAGCTATTGTTTTTGTACTTCCGTAACACTTATTAATATTTTTTCTTTTTTGTGTTTACTGCAGATTGAGAATGAAACAACCTACTCTGATTACGAAAACTAGAGACAAGTAGTAATATTCATCAAGGCAGGAATATTGGCAAAGAAGCAACCAGTCAACCTCGACCCCCTTCATCGACAACAACTCCTTGATATCGCTGCAGCAAACATGATTAAATTATATATTTTATCTCATGTATAGATATGTTATAATTTATTACAAACTTGAGTGTACAAATAAAATATTTCAAATACAAATAAAATTTTACAAACGATGAATGGAGTAAATATAAACAGTTTAGTCTATATGGCGGTTGTCTAGAGCAATAAAATTAAACTGATACTCTTGATAAGTGAATACTAGCGTGTATTGGTGCTCTCTGACTAGTTATTTTGGTAATAGCAGCTCTATATCGCTGTCACTGTCTTGGGTAGATGTTAAAGGCGATTCTCTCGCTACTACATGGCTGGTAAGGAAGTTATCATCAGAACTCTCCTCGTGGCTTACTATTGCAAAGTTCTGCCGGTTGGCCAAAGATTTGTGCTCATAAAGGCGTTATTGTTCCTTTTTTTAAACAGATATATTTTTCTCATAAGTAGCTGCAGTCACTTCTACCTCAATTTCCAGACCTCCCTGAATGATTGATGATCTTCTAAGAATGACATATACCACCACCCTTGCAGTCATTGTGCTTGCGTGTATGATGAAAAATCTCTCTCTCACACTAAAACAAATAATGAAGCGGTAGGGATGGAAAAAATAAATATTGCATTTTACTGAAGAACCAAAGTAAAATTCAACTAATTTAGTAAATGGTTTTGAAAAAACTCATTACTTACCACAAATTGTTGGTTCATCAAAGGCCTCCAAATCTATGAATATTCGTGAAAACCTCTGAACGCAGCAAAAAATTTATAGCTTAGCATGATCGACCCATAGTTGTAAGCTAAATAGAAAACGAAACACACAATGCGCGCATGCGTAGGGTTAACTCTATTGGTAGATGTAATAGAGTTAACTCTTCATAGAGAGTGACAGTTTTCAGCCGCGAATAAATTAATCCGCGAATATGCATGAAATAGCAATTTTCGCGAAATATAACTCGGCGAATAAATTCATCCTGTAGGGTATACAGCTTACTGCATGATTTACAATAAATGGCCAAAGCAACTTTATATTATTATGAAAAGCCAAAATATTTCGGATTTGTCTCACATTGTAGGTAGTAGGTAACCTGCTAGTAGGTAGTAGGTCTCACATAGTAGGTAACATTAAGCAACTAAAACAATTCTGCCTGACAGTAAAACAGCTAGTAGGTAACCTGGGCATGGCTCTCGTGGGGGATTGGGAGAGAGAGCCTGGGACACATAGCGAAAAAAAGGTAAGATAACTTCTGTAAAACGAGCGACATATGTTACATATGACGCTTAGACTGATACTAATGGAAGCGTGTCGTTAGATTCGGATCTCACGATGTATTAGATGTGGCGCGTTTAAAAGCCTATTGTCACGGTCACGTGACTTGGTCTCGTAAAAAGCCCTATCTTTTTGATAGGCTGGGTAGTTATGTAACACCCCGTTTGGTAATAAAACGATAAGAACCATAGGTTACTATTCTCTTGCGTTTTCACGTTAGCAGTTTCATTTCCTATACTGATAAAAAATGGAGCGATTCAAAAATTACTATCAAAGCTAGGCATAGTCACACTGAGACCAGAACAGTTTCAAGCTTTACAACATATTATCGCAGGTTTTGACTAAACTATAGTTTTTCCTACTGGCTACGGAAATAGTATTTGCTTTCAGATGGCACCGTTTTGCAGTGGTAGGTCCGAGTTGTTCATAATAACTGTCGCGAGTAATCATCATACTCGCGAGTAAAATAAAACTGATATTACATTTTACTAGATAAACGTTTCTTTACTAGCAGCGTGCGATTCATTTTTGTGGTTCTATTGCTATTCGTTTGCTATGTTTGTATTATTATTGTGAATTTTTTTATTAAATTGATTTAATTTTTTATTATAATTAAATCAAAACATAATGAATTGAACATATGAAATAATATAACTCTCGTGATTGATTTATTATGCAACCAACATTTCATACTTACTAACCAGCGTTTGTTTGCTGCCAATTCAGATTAAAAATAATGCATAATACTCGCGTGGATCATAAATAAGACCGTCACATGATACTCCTTCGGAAATAACGATTGTGATATTAGCGACTTCATAAGTCGACTTTTAGAGTTGTCTTCTCCGCTTGTTGCTATGTGTCCCAGGCTTTCTCTCCCAATTCTCGGGAGAGCCATGCCCAGGCTAGCTAGTAGTCAGCCGTTGCCTTTTGATTGGTATTCACAGTTATGATAACCTGGTAAAGGTTGACAAGGCTCTTTGAAAATAATAGAGTTTGCTAGCACAAATTATTAAACAAATATAATAATACACCCATTTATAGTAAAATCAAAGTTGCCTGTATCATAACTTAAAAATTATGAGACTCAGTCAAAATTTGACTTGAGTTACGGTATTTCGAGAAGAAGGCTAAAGACTGAAGGCTACAAATGCAATGGGTATTATTTAGCTTGTGACAACAGCCAATCAGCTTTCAAAGCAACTGAACTGTAATGAATAGTTTTTAAAAGTTTTTAAAAACCAAAATCTAAAACATAAAGTGATGATGTTGGAAGTTTCATAGCCTCCTTCATTGAAATAGTCGAAATAATTTAAACCAAATTTCAACTGCGTCTCATTTACTTTTTAAATTACTTCTCATTGGTTAGTTACTAAGGCTATGAACAAAGACTTTAAAGCTGCATCATATTACAGTGCAGAAATTTCAGAGACCTCAATGGCAATTATGATTCTATGTACAAACTTCTATACATTAACGTTATACCTCAATCAGCAAATAACAGTACTAGGGATACCAGGTCTCATCAATTGATAGGTTGCAATACATGTACATTGCGAGAACAGATGTATTTGACCAACTTCTCATTTTTAAAAACTCAGTAATACTTATTTGATAAAAAATATCTAGACACACATGAGCTATAAGGCTATGAGGTGTAAACCCAGACAAACCAACATTCACTAAAATATTTCTTATTCATTTTGACAAAGTATGCTTAGATACATACCTAGTAGGCAATGTAGTCATTAACCAGACACAGTGTATATCACCTCCGATCTCCTTAGCCTCAAATATAGACTCAACTGATGATAAACACACAAGTTTTTGTTATTGAATTTCGGGATTACCAAAGGAGCCTGATGAAAGCCACCTCGTGCCTGTTAGATCACAGCAGAAATTTTAAATTATATAATACTTTATTGACAATAATTTCATTTCAAACAAAATCTTTTTCAAATTATACCAAACAATGGTTGTAAGACAAAAAGGGCACTAGTTCACCATAAAAATTAAAATTGGAGTTATCTGCCCATGGTATATCCTGCCAGTTTAAACTAAATGTATAGACGAAAGAGACTCGTTGGTTAGAAACTAGAGTTGAACCTCACTTGACAGTGACAGTAAATTGACATTATCAGGATAAAAATCTTATTGTCCAAGAAACACATCAGCATCTCAAATCTATATGTGTTTTGGGAGTGAAGACCAGCACACAACGCATTTCAGCATTGTATAATCCTGTTGGTTTTCCCCAAGCAGCTTCTGATATAGAAGGTCCAGCATAGTTGATAGTGCAAATTGATTGGTGTCGAAGCAATGTCCCTACACCGGACTTGTATATGTGCTCAATGAAGGAAATAAGATTGGTACCATCAAATTTTACATTCCAGCAAAAGAACTATTGTTAAAAAATGTGCAAAAATTCTGTCTATGCTTTTTAGTTAGTTTGAGCCTGCAAATTACTTGTTATTCACTACCGCAATATAATATTTCCAAAAGTTGCGAGCGTCATATTGAACTCGGTTCCGTTAGGGTAGCAGTTTAGGCTGAAAAATTTGGTGCTGAAAGGGTTGAAGTCTGTGCACCCGAGTTTCAAAAAGACAACAATCTATAATTAAAAACACATACTGACGTTCCAAACAATTTCCTAAGTTTTGTAAAACCTCATTTTATCGATACTGAAACGAATAGCACACAAACAGCTTGAAAAATGTATTTCCCTATAATGAGTAATTTAGAAAAGCAGCCGCAATACAAAAATGCTTCCTACCTTATCATCCCAATTACAAGCCACTATAATAAACCATTTATCACTTAGGACACGAACACATTCAATGTGCACAAAAGATCTCTATGTCAGAGTATTACACTCACCACTAGTAGCAGACATAATATGATGATTGTTTGTTCACCGCTCTTAGATACTAGTCATGCCATGTTACTTGACGCTGTCTTGGCTGTATATTATTTCATAGACGTAAAGGTTATTGTAGGCTTCCATCTTTCTATTCCCTAAGAACATATAGCTATCAATAATGTACACAAAAATTGCCATAATTTAGGCTTGAAATGTTCAAATAAACCATTTAACAATAGTCGCAACAAAAGTCGCTTTTGCCCATTGAGCTCATACATGTCAAACAACTAAGGAAAGACGAGGGAGCTTATCATGAGCCATTTGTGGAGTTAAACTGTAAACCTTTATGAAAAAGGTTAAAACAAGAGTTGATGTGTAGCCGATGTGTCTGAGTGCATCATAGATGTATCCACCGCCTACTCACCTATTTGGGTTTGGATTTAAATATGCAGATATTTAAAAGGAAGTAGTCAACAACAAAAAATAAGAGAGCTTTACAGAAAGGAGTAAATGACATGCAAGTACCAAAAGCAGATGAAAAAGACGCAAAATTTCAACAAGAGAGCAACAACAGAATAGACTGAGAGACCAAAAAACTTGACGACAGCTTTAAAGAAGCTTACAGCTGACACATGTCCTTTATTATAACTTTGTGTACTTTTTCAGCTGTGGGAGTTCCATAACAGCAAATTCATGATTATAGCAAATTTTGATGGTTCACCTCAAATGATAACAATATGTTAATAGTGTCAGCGCCAAGTGTAATGTGATCATCAGCATTTCACATCTATCTCATTCTATCTATATACCTAAATCTTACTAACTTACGTAGCCCATCATTCTTAATACAATAGGCTACTCCATGTTGAATATATGTTTATTTCTTGGTTGGTAATGTGTTGTGTTATTCTGTTTAGACTCTTCTGTGTTTTAGAGCTGTCAGTTTAATAGGCTTTTTTTGAGCCTAATACTTATTAGGCTGTGAACCAGTTATTTCTGGGATCAACGATACTGATTAATTGGAAAATCTTCAAATTTAATGAAATTGATGGGAGTATTTGTGTGACATTTCCTTCGAAAACATCTTTAGTAAAGCTATAATGCATTTGCAGAGCAAAATAACCCAAACATAAGACATGAAAAGGAGTGAGTACAGAATACAGCAAAAAGAACACAGTACAAAGATGAGACATTCAGTGATTACCCAAAAGATTATCATTGCAAATTTCACAACATGGTTGTGAAATGTTGGCTCATTCTCAACTGATGGTTCAGAATGAGCCTTATGAACTTCAATAAAACCAACCTCCAGTATACTTTACAACAGCTTTTGCCCATAACTATACGTGATATGAAAGTACTATACCAGAAACTGCATAGTTACTAAACAGCTACATGCTGCAACAATTTAATAACGCTGTAGCAGACTGTTTCTACCCGAGGCACTGCACTTGCACCTAGTAATCTAGCGTGTCTTATTGTCTCAGAGGTATGCAAAGATAACCAATATATGTATTGCAATATGATTCCCTTTACATCTTACATCTTCTTCATAGAACGTACTAAAGCCGGTTGCGGCAAGCGGCACGCCTCATATGTTGAGCAGTTGTTAACACTAGATAATATTGTAATTTATTGCCATATTAGCAAATAATTGTTTATTGTTGATGTGATGTACAGTTTTTAAATTCACGAACAGTCTTTGGTAAAAAGCTGTTGTGATAAACAGATGTTCTTGCATATATAGTAGGAGGATCGCCTCTTCCAGCAGCTCGTGTGAAAGTCGTACTAACTCGGTCCTGCATTAATTCATCATAGGTGGTAATTAATGAGTTGTGATTCTGGTCAGAGGAGAGGAGTCGCATTAGCAGATTTTGTCTACTGACCTTCCGTCTTTCACATAGTGTTTGCATATTTAAAGTATCTAAAGCTTTGGTGATGCTATCTCTTACTTTCAGTTTACATATAAAACGTAGTGCGTTGTTTTGCACCATTTCAAGTTCATGTTGTAGTAGCTTAGTAGAAGGGTCCCACACAGTGGAGGCATACTCAATATGTGGCCTGCAAAGACTAGTATATGCTAAGAGTCTGGCCTTCTCAGGAGCCTCATATAGCACACGCTTAATCATGCCTAACTGCTGTCTCGCTCTTCTGGCTTTGGAGTCTATATGTTTGTCAAACTTCAGGTTAGATTGTAGGATAACACCTAGGTATTTGGTTTCTTCAACTATTTCTAATTGTTCAGTGTCTAGGAAGTATTCAGCTGAGGGAGAGTTATTTTTGTCATTAAAAACCATGACAGAGCACTTAGATAAATTAAATAGCATTTTCCATTTGTTAGCCCATGATTCCAGGGCATTAATGTTTACCTGAAACCGTTGTTTATCAGCATGGCAGTTTACGGGTTGGTCTATCAAGGTGTCATCTGCAAATAAACTAATATTGCAGTCAACTTGCTGGGGCAAGTCATTAATATAAACTAAAAACAGTGTGGGACCTAGCACTGATCCCTGTGGAACTCTAGATGTCACAGCTAGTTCATCGGATTTGTGTCCATCAACTACCACCCTTTGTTTTCTGGCCATTAGGAAGTCATGTATCCACATAAGAATTTTATCATCTATATTAGATATACTGGATAACTTGTTCATCAAGAGTTGGTGAGGTACTTTGTCGAAGGCCTTTGCAAAGTCTAATACTACGGCATGAGTGGTGTCTCCCTGGTCGGTGCTGCGTGCAATATCATGATAAGTACTACACAGCTGAGTTTGCATATACAGTACTATTAATTTGTAACAGTAGTCCTAATAATAGTAACAACTAATAATTAACAGAAGGATTAACTGTGTTGTGTAATTTGCTTAATAATAAACTAAAACAAAACTAAAGCTAGTAAAATAAACTTCTAATGTATATCTTATCTTTTCAATTTGTATATTTCCTGATGGAAAATTGATGCAAAAGCAGCGCAGCGCCTTTTGCCCAGGCTTTGGTTTGGCTGACTTGCAGATCTTAGTTGTACAATTTTTTTAATTTTAAGCTGGCTTAAAAATAAAAAATGTTTTACCACTTTAATATGCTAGCGTTTTATAAATTGAAATAGTTTGTATGATAGAACATTTGATACGCAGTTCATTTTCTCCGTGCCTGCGCCGATAGAATGGAACCAATAAAAGTAACGCGAATCGCTGTATGTACCACCGATTTAAGCGGTAACAGACAGTCGCTGGTATGGCCATCTCCCCGAGCATTGGTGCATAACAAGACTACATGCATACATGTATAACTACATGTACGTACACTGTTCCTAACATCGGCAGTTACGCAAATTAGATAACTTCGTACGTACTAAACATTTTCGCCCAATGTATATTATACATGTACAGTACACGTATTGCTGATACATATAACGATGAAATAAAACCGTTTTGGCTAGACTTGAGAATGGTAAACCATTACCCTGCAGTTGACATGTTAACTCTCAATAATTTGAGAGATTCTTTATGAAATCAAAAAGTTTTGATTTGTTTTACTAAATTAGGAAATAAGAGTAATAATAACTCTTGTTTTAGAACGATCCAGAAAGACCTGGAACTACGGAACGTTTCTAAACGAACGAAACCCGGTCTATTTTACTCAACATTGCCAAATCTGCTTGGCGACACTGGGCTAGCTATATCCAATAGCTAGTCCAATCTGGTGTAATCTTTCACTATACTTTTTACGTGGCGGTGTTCATCACTATTCGCCGATCTTGACTATTACCTACCGTATAAGAACTACTGATTGGTAGACTGACTCGCGCATGCTTCGTTCGTTGAGGTTAGCGAGACTAGCAGAATGCTTCACCGTTTGCGTGCGTGTTTGATGCATTGAAAAGATTGGTCGGTTTGCATATCGGCATTTAAACTGTACGTGAGTCAGTAGCTCATTTATATTGTATACACATTATTTGATCAGTAAAATGTTTGATATTAATAGTCTAAAACAAGGTTGACCCACTACATCTTTCGCATTTCATGAGGTTGGTCGAACCTTCATGTGAAAGCAACGTTCTAGATCGTTACTTTAAATCATCTTAAGTCAATATAACATTAATAAATAACAGTATTATTTGAAAGCCGGACTGATAATCACACAGTAGCACTGTAAGTCTTTATTGAGTCGATATTTACTGCGAACAATTATGTTTGACCCTTTAGCGCATTGCGTTTTTGTCTTAGCTTGTATATTATTATTAAGGCATGTGCTCAGCTTCTTATGTACTAGTTTGTTTAAGGGCTAGCAGTCTATTATTTTTTTGTGAGCGTTTCCAATTTGTCATTGCGATTCCATTTTTCCACAAGTGCTACCCTTCAATGTTTGAGATCGAATTTAGGAGCAGATTTTCAATTATTGGAGTCATACTGTAGTAAGGCTGGACTTTGTTGCTGAAATTTCGCTTGAAGGAAAAGAGCATGTGCGCTATCTCTGCTTGTTGTTCCCTAATGTCACCCCAAACAGTTATCTCACAGTATATTGTACAGGCCATATTTTGTGTTTTTGGTAGACATATAATGCAATAACAACATTTTATAATCAAACATTTGATGTTATGCATATGGCAGATTAGGCTGAACTCGCTGTTTGCCGGCGTCGCATATCAGTGATTCAAGGTAACCAACTAGTAGCTTAACTAGTTGTGCTATCGTCTAATTTCAGTTTTAGTGCAAAAACAAATAACATTGGATCGTCAATTTATGATTTTAACTGGTATATCGTAAGAAAGTACAGTTAAACCTCACCATGCGGAGTTAACTTTTTATGCAGTTTATTACTGTTTGCTTCATATGTTGAGACGGTTGCATGCTGAAAGAAAGATTCTTGTAAAGATACATAGCAATTTATTGAATTCATTTCGCAGTCTGAAGAACAACAGTTCTTACTTCAAGTTGTTGCGTATATCGCAAATGCATTAGAAAATCATTGAGTTCGAAAATTTCATGCAAAAAATGAAACTATGTTCAAGAATTTAATCAAGTACTTATCAAAAAAGAGATTTTGCTGCTACTTTAAAAACGGGCAAATAGAAATGTAGCTTGCTGATAAAGGAAGTGAATGATCTGTAGGTAGAGGTTGTGATAGAGATGACGGAGTTAGAAATTGTCAATTATATACATTCATCCCTAGACATATGAGTGCCTCAGCATATGAGAAATTTGAGATTCAAGGAAAAGTCTGAGCAAGTTTTTGTCTTAAGACACGAGACAAGTTTGAGATACAAGCATTTGAAATGGTTCTCGATGCAGCCGCCAAGTGACCGAGTATGCAAGTTGAATCAGTCTAAAAAAAATTAGATAGGCCGGATGAACGTGAAGCAAAAACGAGTAAAAAAATGAGGCAAAAAGAGCCAATCGTAAGAAGGTAATAAAAAATAAAAGCAAAACACAAAATGAGAATTAAGGTTGGTGGAAGATTAAAACATATTTGTAAGTCTATATTTAGTTAGCTAAATTCATTTAAGTTAATTTCAAAGTTTATGTTATGTTAGTCATAAAATTGTAGAGTATCCAATCTTTTGCCGCCAAGTCTCTCTCTCTCACCACTGTTAGCTGCCGCCGTCTATCTCAAAGGTTAAAACTCCATACAATATTGTACATATAAATGTTCCATTTTCTTCCAAATTATAACCACTAGCTAAGTATTTGTTACTTTGTGAGTATAGGTGGTGAATTAGAAAAATTGAATGGACATTTTTCATCGCATTATCTTGCTCTAGTTGGTTTTTCAGATGTTGGGAACTGATTAATTTGTACTTAATTATTTTATAGTGGATAAATCGATTTGAGATACAAGAATTGACATATTTATGAGCTCAGTCTTGGAACACATTAAGCTCATATGTCGAGGTATTACTAAATGTTTTTGTTTTTTCATTCGATATTACGTACAGTTTATTTTTAAATGCTCAGCCCATCTACTTTTTCTAATTTCGTTGAAAATCTTGTTAAAGATTATTTGAATCATGTTGAAGAATATTTAACCTGAATACTTTTGAAGCCGATTGAAGATTACTCAAATACCTACTGTAGTGGACCCTTGCCATATGATTTTAATTTGTTCCAGTGTTGGCATCATGAGGTGAAAGTTTCGTATAGAGGGGTATAGAAACTCATAGTAAATATTCTAATGCAAACACCGCCTTGCAAAAATCATCAAAATTTTATATACATATTAAAACTTGGTACCAAAAAAATATGTTAAAGGTTGACTTGCAACAAAATTCACATTACAGTTATTTGATATGAAAAGATTCACCATGTCTTACTCTGTCGTGTTGTAGGTGCAAAATATGTGGGAATGTGATTACAAGCTCTTAAAAGCTCAAAAACGAACAGTTAATCGCAGCCACACGAGCCACCGTAGTTTAGATTCTCTTTCCAAAACTGCTCAAATGTGACGTAGCTGTGTTAGATGGTTTCTGTTTACACTTTCACGCAACTTTATTTGTCGAAATATTTCACAAATATGCTTCACGCGTTCAATAAAACCATGTCTATTGTTCTTACGCATCTGTTTTATCGTCATTTTAATGCTGTCACTTTTAGCTGTGATATCTTATAACTTACCGTAAAAATTCGTTTAATTTTTTAGCCTTAGCTTGAAGGAATACATATTATTGTCTGATAATCATGACAAGCCTGATGGTCATTTGTGATAATCGAAAAGAGCCTATATATAGCGAAGTATTGGGTCACACGATCAGATTACGACTTGCCGATTAGACCAAACAGGAACAAAACTGTAAAGTAGCGAGCATCAATTTTTGATATGGGGTCTTCGGTAAAACCCGAAGTGTTTGTCATAAACTAGTGCTACGATAAGCTTTATATTGAGCTTTTTATTGCCCTTTCAATTCACGGGAGAACATCACGTGACAAGACGATAACCAAATTTCATGGCTACGTCATCGAAATAAAGAGATTCCAATCTACAGCGGCTTTTCGTTTTTGAGCTTTTAAGAGGTTGTAATCACATTTCCACATATGTGGCACCTACAACACATCAGAGTAAGACATGGTGAATCTTTTGATACCAAATAACTGTAATGTGAATTTTGTTGCAAGTCAATCTTTAACTTTAGTAACTATAGTTACCTACAGTAACTTTATTGTATTTAGTGGTTATGATCTGCAATAAAATGTAACATTACAATAAAATGTATGGTTACGATGTAATATGTGTAGTACATACCATAGGAAGTTGTTACTTTTGAAGCAGACATATAACATGAATATTAAATTTAATTTAAATGAGTTTAGCTTTCTAAACACATACTTAAATCTACGTTTTAGGATGTACTTTTAATTATTTTCACGGAATTTCAACTTTTTCATTGGCAAAATTTCATCATCGATCTGTTTCTGGTTTAGTTTTCACAATAACTAATAATGAATAACACTAAACGTAGCAAAATGAAGCATTGTATCTTTTCCATTTATATTATTATTTATCCGTTTCCGGTTTCATTTTCACAATAACGAATAACACTAAACTGAGAGAGATTGAGCATCGTATTTGTTTCATTCGTTGTTAGAGGGATGCATATCCCTAACATCGGCATGTTTGCAATTCCGACATAATCAGCACACTGACTGCCAAATATGAAGTTTGAGAAAACTGTTTGTTGATTTCGTAGAGAGAGGGCAAAAAAATCAGCGTGTTCTACATCGTGGGGCGAAAAAAATCGTATAACAGAGTCATCCAAGGGCACACTGTCATCACTTTGTGAAGCTATCTTTTTTCAAAAGTATGCCACAACTGGATGACCCACTAATCATGGCATCAACTAACCCAACATATGACCATTGGAATGCTATTGCATCTGTGAAATCTTGAGGAATAAAACTAAAGCAGCATTGATATGTAGTTTGTCATTAAGGCTTTATTATATAGCAATATGTCGCAGGCTTTGTTTAATTATCAGATCTTCCCTATGTAAATATTGAATGCTTCCAATCAACATACATGTATGTACATTGTAGATTCCACATCAAATGCAAAACGGCGTTGAAAGTCTTTCTATTCTTGTCTGCTTAAAAGTGTCTGAAATGGCATGTTTCTGTATGCAAATAATCGATATTGTATATTTTGTAGTTACATTATTTTCGCTTTTGTCATATCCCAATTTCATTCTGATGACCCAGCCTCGGGTCGTCATGAATCTACAATTATATGTAAAAGCTGTCAAGGTTTCACTCTTTTACTAAGAAGTGCGAATAAAATAATCTCAACCAAATAAAAAATTTCAAATTTCTTCAAGTTGTTCCAGTTTTCTTGTTTTCATATTCAGAGTTGAAGAGAATCTGCTTGATCTAAACATAATCTCAAGCTAAGTAACAGCTATTTTGTGATTGGCCTATAACTGGAATGCCACATTTTCAATAGTTTTTTTTGTATTTTAAGGAAACTTAAAAATTTTATTCTTGCCTGACAGCATTTGCTGACTGTCATTTCTACTCTCTCCATATTGATAGTATCATAAGATAAATCATATCTAGTAAGTAATTGTAGTTACCGTAAAACATCTAATTGAACGCCAGGGAGCTCTATTTCTCAACCCTTCCTCTATAATAGCGGTCAATTGGAGGTAGCGTTAAAATAGAAGCTAGCGTTGTATTTTTCAAATGGCTCCTCAGAACTCTGGGAAAATGAATTTAGCCCTTTTATGGGCGTAGCGAACGTCGCTTATGTTTTGCTGTCTTTTTCCTGGTGAGCAATATTAAATCCTATAGAATGCTTATAGAAATCTTATGGAAATCTGGCAACTTGCCTCCTTACTTTAACTTGTGAAAGATCTGCTAAAAAGTATGCATTGAGAAACCGAGAAATATCTTTACCAGTTACATCTTTACCAGTTATCTATTGCTTGCAATTAACCTACGATGATATTATTTTATATCTATATTTACCAATGTTTCATAAAAGCTCATTACATTTATTGTTGTTTGCTACAGTTTGGAGCTAAAACTAGCTTTTTATGTGCAATAGAAGAGGAGTTATGAGTGTTGATCAATTGTAAGATCAGATTACTGCCATGATGCCACCATATAATATGCCATAAATCTGCAAACTTTAAGTTATTTAATGATACTCTATCAAATGGTACAAAGATATATTCATGAAAAAGTGACATAAACGAACGATATCACATGTAGAAACAAAAAATAACATTTTTAAAACAAAAATGTTTGCATCGTTCTGCTTGTTGCTTTCGATGGCACATACATCTTCTGGTTGTCCAATACCTTCCAAAATGTCTTCTGACCTCCACTCTTCTGCACTGCATAACTATTCGATATTAGTGCCCAAACAGTTTTTTGGCAGAGCAAAACTTTTACGCGCTGCATTTAGCACAAATGCAACGCGTATAAGTTTTGCTCGCCAAACGTAACCTTTCTATCATCATAGTTGTAAACCATCTATATATACATGTATATATATGTATATACATATATATATATATATATATATAGTGAAACGTGGATAACTCGCCCTTGGATAGCTCGAACACATGGTTAAATCGAACGGATTTGTTTGGTCCGTTTCCGCGCAATGATAAATTGCTTTAGATAACTTGATCTTAACTTCGTTAACTCGAACAGGATTTTGCCCAACGGCTACCGAGACGGTTGTTATCGCCTCAGAATATCACTTTATTTCAAGCCATAGAGATAAACAACAACTTTCAGTAGTTCTTAGGCGTCATTATTACCACTATCGACAAAATATTTTCGTTAACGATTTTTCTAAAGGTTTGCAAAAATTGCAAGAAATCAAATTTTAACAAACATCCGCTTGTGGATAGCCCTCCGTAAGCAAGGAGAAGCCAAGTAACCTTCAGATAAACTTAAAGAAAATCGGCAAAACTGTCTTTTGTTAAAACGCTTAAAAGAAAAATGTCTTTTTTTCTGAGCGTTTCAACCGCGATCAGGTTTTGCCTATTTTAATCTGAAAGCGTCCTGGCAGCCACATCACCTAAAACTAACAAACGAATCTCAAGTAATAGGAAAATATTTATACTTTCTGATAAAAATTGTTAAAACATTACATAAGAAGCCCCTTAATTTGCAACAAGCAATCAATGCTTTTGATTTATGTATAGTTTGTATTTGTACTGATAAATACATGCACTTGTGACAGTGTTCTCATAACTTGAACGCTCTGATAACTCGAACACTGTTTCTCGGTCCCGCGAAGTTCAAGTTAGCCGAATTTCGCCGTATACATATATATATAGCGAAACATGGATAACTCGCCCTTGGATATATCGAACACATGGTTAACTCAAATGGATTTGCTTGATCCGTTCCCACGTAATGATAAATGGCTTTATAAAACTCGACCTCGGCACCGTTAACTTGAACAGTTTTTTGCCGAATTGACAAACGTGGTTTCCGTTCAATTTATTTCGAAGGAGTTTCTACTAGTCGCGGAGCTGAGACTACTCTGCTTTCTTAACGAAAGCGCTTTTTATACGCGTATAGTGTACATACATGTATAATTTCCCCCGTACCGTATAATGGAACCCAAAAAGAAATCGTACAAAAATGATTAATAGGGTCGCTAAGACGTTCGCTTAGTTACGGCCAAGCTATAAACGTTAGAAGGTATTAGCGATAAAAATTTAATAAAGATAGACACAGCATGCAAAATACATATTGTAACAGTGATTATATACGGATACATAAAGATAAAATGTCACAAATAGGCTCGTGGCTTGGCGTCCGCTACAACAGACATCCGCTTTACGATGGCATCACGTAAGCAAAGAAAAGCGTGGAAACCTTCTGACAAACTTAAAGTACTCGAGGAAATCGAAGCAGGACAAAAGCTATCAGCATTATCAAAAAGAGAAAATCTTCCAAAAAGTACAGTGTCAACATGAATTAAACAAAAAGAAAGAATAAGATCGTTATGTGACCAAAATTCATCAAGGCTAAGAGATCGTTCAACGTCGCACGATGATTTGGATGGTGTATTATTGACTTGGTTTAGACAAGTGCGTAGTGAAGGCGTACCTATCGATGGGCCAATTTTGTTAGAAAAGGCTAACAAGTTTTTACAGGATTTAGGAAAGGATACTACTGTTTTTCGCGGTTGAATCGACAGGTGGAAGAAAAGGCATTCTATTGGCAGTCAGATAGTTGTTGGAGAGTCAGCTGCAGTTAATGTTGGAGAAGTGGAAAAGTGGAAAGAAGAGGTGCTTACTCCATTACTTCAAACGTACACTTATGATGACATATTCAATATGGACGAAACCGGGTTGTTTTACAAGCTTATGGTCGACAAAACGTTGCACTTTAAAGGGAAGAAGTGTAGTGGAGGGAAGTTGTCAAAAGAAAGACTGACTGTGGCACTTTGCGCTAATATGTCGGGCACCGAGAAGGAAGTTCCTATTGTAATAGGAAAGTTCAAAAATCCCCGCTGTTTTAAAAATGTTACTAACCTTCCATGTCAGTATTACCACAATAAGAAGGCTTGGATGGTGAGTGACATCTTTCAAACATGGGTAAGAGATTTTGATCGCCGGATGACCAGAGAAAACAGAAAAGTGCTTCTCATCATTGACAACTGTCCAGCACACTCAACTATGAATGGGCTTATGTCAATCAGGCTTCTATTTACACCACCCAATACCACAAGCGTGCTGCAACCTATGGACCAAGGAATCATTCGAACTTTTAAATCTTACTATCGTCAGCAAGTTTTGCAATTCACTGTTGATTACATTGACACTCATGGAAAGAAGCCAGATGCTTCTATCAATGTTTTGCAAGCAATACGCTGGGTGGACAGAGCATGGAGCCGTGTCACAAAAGAAATTATTGCTAACTGTTTTCTCCACGGGTTTGGTCATACCAACCTTGATCAAACAGATGCGACTTCAACTGCTGATGATAATGAAGAAGGTGACACTGTGAGAAATCTAAATCTTCTACTACACACCATAGATTTTACATCAAATGTGACAGCAAGTAAGTAATCTTGAAATAGCCAATGCTGTTACATTATTATGAACTCGACCCGATAAAGGGCTAAATTTATGACTGTCTAAGGTGCCTAACAAATGTTTTAAAAATAGTGTTACTTTAGCTTAAATTCAAGTTTGGTTTTGCAGATGAGCTTTTAGTGGTTGATGCAGACATTACTGTTGCTGAGAATTTGAGTGATGCAGAGATTGTGCAGTCCGTGACATATTGTGGTACTCTCGATGAGTCCGATAGAGAGGATGAGGCTGAAGTTGTTGAACCTGATCCACCTACCTTGGCTGATGCAAACAACGCTTTAGATGTCCTCAGACATTTTATAGATACGAGAGAGTGCAAGGACTATAATAACTGTTTAAAATCTATTTCTACAATAAGTCACACTGTTGATCTTTGTCAAAAAAATACCTTGTCACAGAATACACTCGATAAGTTTTTTAAATGAAACAACTGACCAGATGTAAAGCATGCTTTTTTGCATTGGTCATAAATGTTTACTTATGTCCAGTTTTAAAAATTATCAGAAAGAATAGATATTTTTCTATTGGGCTGAGATTTATTTGCAGTTTTAGGTGATGTGACTGACAAGACGTTTTAAGATTAAAATTGGCAAAATTGATCTCGAGTAAAACACTCAGAAGAAAAAATGTCTTCTGAGCGTTTTAACCGCGATTAGGTTTTGCCAATTTTAATCTGAAAAAGTTCTGGCAATCACATCACCTAAAACAACACACAAATCTCAAGTGTATAAAAATATCTATACTTTCTGATAAATACTTTAAAACTCTACATCAGATGCCCTTTAACTTACAACAAACAACCTATACTTTAGTTTTATATATACATGTAGTTTGTATATGTATCTACTGATAAATACATTCACTTGTGACTGTGCTCTGATAACTTGAACGCTCTGATAACTCAAACACTTTGGCTCGGTCCCGTGAAGTTTGAGTTATCCATGTTTCACTGTATATGTCTATATATACAGTGAAACTCTATATATATATTATACAGTCAAACATGGATAACTCGAACTTCAAGGGACCGAGCAAAAGTGTTCGAATTATCAGAGCGTTCAAGTTATCAGAGCACTGTCACAAGTCCATGTATTTACTTATTTATTAGTAGATACATGTACATATACAAACTATAATATAAATCAAAAGCACAAATGGCTTGTTTCAAATTAAATGCTTCTAATGTAAAGTTTAAAACGTTTTCATGAAAAAGTATAGAGATTTTTCTATCACTTGAGATTGGTTTGTTGTTTGAGGTGATGTTATTGCCAGGACGTTTTTCAGATTGACATTGGCAAAACTTGATCGTTGTTGAAATGCTCAAAAGAAAAGACATTTTTTTCTTTTGGGGTTTTACCCACGATCAATTTTGCCGTTTTTTCTTGAAGTTTATGCAGATTACCTTACTTTACCTGGGATTCGTTAAGAGCAACACTCCGAGGCAGTTCAATTAGAAGTTTTACGAGGTTTTACGGTACATTGTATATCACTCACGCTTTTTTAATACATACTTATTGAATGTACACACGTATCCTGTGTTTAGGTCAAACGGTGAATAGTTTTTTGTAGCTCAGACAACGTATACGTTTAATTACAACATTTTTAAGACGTTTTAAACATTCAACATTCCGACGTTGATTCAACACGGAATCAACGTCGGAAAACTATTCATCACGGACTAGCCGGGTCACGCACTCAAGAATTTTCGCCACGCACATACAAAACAACATGCGATTTTTGTTTTGTATGTGCGTGGCGAAAATCCTTGCGCCCGTGACCCGGCTAGCCCGTGCTATTCATCGTATCGCAGTATAAATCAAATTTCACCAAACTTTTAGAAAAGTCGTTGACAAGAATATTTTGCTGATGGTGGTAATAACGACGCTTATGAATTACGAAAAGATGAAGTTTACCTCTATGGCTTTGAATAAAGTGATTTTCTAAAGCGATAACAACCGTTTCGGTAGCCGTTGGGCAAAAAAACAGTTCGAATTAACAGTGTTGAGTTCGAGTTATCTATAGCAGATTATCATTACGTGGGAACGGATCAAAGGAAATGTTTGAATTAACCATGTGTTCGAGCTATCCGTCGACGAGTTATCCATGTTTGACTGTATATATATATACAGTCAAACATGGATAACTGGCCCTCGGATAGCTCGAACACATGGTTAACTCGAACGGTTTCTTTGGTCCGTTCCCACGTAATGATAAATTGCTTTAGATAACTCGACCTCAATTCTGTTAACTCGAACAGTTTTTTGCCCAGCGGCTACCGAAACGGTTGTTATCGCTTTAAAAAATCACTTTATTCTTAGTCATAGAGATAAACCTCAACTTTTCGTAATTTATAGGGGTCGTTATTACCACCATCGGCAAAATATTTTTTGTCAACGTCTTTTCTAAAGGGTTGGTAAAATTTGACTTTTACCAAACATCCGCTTAGCGATGAGCCCTTCGGAGGCAAGGAAAAGTGAGGTAACCTTCGCATAAACTTCAAGAGAAATCGGCAAAATTGATCTTGGTTAAGACGCTCCAAAGAAAAAGATGTCTTTTCTTCTGAGCATTTTAACAACGATCAAGTTTTGCTAATTTTAATCTAAAAACATCCTGGCAATAACATCACTTCAAACAACAAACCAATCTCAAGTGATGGAAAAGTCTTTATACTTTTTGATAAAAAAGTTTTAAACTTTACATTAGAAGCATTTAATTTGAAACAAGCCATTTATGCTTTTGGTTTATATTATAGTTTGTATATGTACATGTATCTACTAATAAATAAATAAATACTTGTGACAGTGCTCTGATAACTTGAACGCTCTGATAACTTGAACACTTTCGCTCAGCCCAGTCAAGTTCGAGTTATCCATGTTTGCCTGTATATTTATATTTCTCAAACTATGTGGATATGCGTGTCCCTCCAGCTATAGATCTTAAAATCTTGGTATTAGAATTCTGCATTCTGATTGAGTTGAACTGAAGACGAATGCACTGACAAGGTCCTTATTCGCACAGACGCTCTACCACTGAACCAAAACAACATAGCGATCAGTCATGTTATCATATACCGCATACCAGGGTTGGCTCGGATTAAACCAGCCAAAAAACCGGTTTTTATGGTTTTGTCAGTTTTTTCATTACTTTTTTGAAAAACATAATATTTTAAGCTCATAGTGGTTTATGTGCGATAGAAATGCAATTATATGTAATTATCAGCTGTGGAAGTTTATTTAGGACACATTAGTAAATTGATGGCAGAGCTCAAGTTGAAACTACATGAAATCCTAGCACAACAGTAAATTAGTGAACTTCATTTTCAATTGGTTTTATCAAGTGATATAATGACCTCTTTAATGATGAAATAGAAAAACCATGTGAAATATACTAATCCAACCATCGTCTCTAATAATGAATGATTATTTTCTCAAGTCTGGCTAGTGAGAAAAGATTACTTCTACTTAAAAATTAAAACAATAAATTCCTTTTGGGCAAAGGTTTCAAGTTTGCAAACCAATGTTTCATTTATTGGGCACAAGCCAACGTAGTTGGATTGTGAGAATTCAGTTTATCAAGCTTTTTGTGTTTTTAAAAGTTGAAGTTGTGTTTCAAATTTCCAACACGCTTCTCACACAGGATTCCATTTGACAGTTTTTCACTCGAACTGCAAAAGGCAAAGGTTCTAAGGCAAAATGTAATAGGTGTGCTGTCGTAACGCGAGGTCATGCAGATAGGCTTAAAGCTCAAGTAGCAAAATGTCAAGCTGACAACACTAACTTAGACAGTGATGCTAGTATTCAGGTGATAGAAGTTGAAGTTGAGGTTGAACTTGAAGTTGAGCCATCTTCCACTGCTCCAAACACTAGCAATGCATCTGCATTATGCTCTGCTCTACACTACCACACGACTAATCACTTGGGTTAAAATTTCTACTTATACATAGAACTGTATGTAAAATATTCACTTTATGCCATAAGATTTCTGCTCTGTATTTCATTGATCATGTTTGATTAAAGACTCATTCCGAAATTTCCATATGTTTTCTCTCTTTTTTCCCATAACAACTCCCATAGTACCATCTTTAACATATGATTCCACATATGTATGTTCAGTACTCAATCATACAGCTATAGTAAGTGATGTTAATTAGACTTAAAATTGCAAAAACGTTAGTAAAATCATAAAAACCGTGGTTTTTTCCAATCTGCCGCATACCCCATGCGCGTGCTAGTTATTTTAGTTTTGAGTCCACGAGTTATGTTGCTTCTGTTCAAAAATATTTTGGGACCTAACTATATGCAACGCGATGCTTATTCGTCTTTTTCGTTAGGGCTAACGATATCGACAATAATTTATCTCAAACTTAAAATTTGGCGATTTGTGTACTGATTATATAGGTTATTAAAAAATATACATTGCTGAACTTGCCATGGCGAGTTATCCGTTATATGATATATCCGGTATACGTTAAAATAAAAACGTTTCGCAATGTTCTCTTAGCAGAGAAAGGCATTTTAAACTAGAGATGCCCCGATTCTAACTTCACCAGCCGATTCAGATACCGATTCGATATACCGATTCTTATTGAAAAATAATCTGATTCAGATCTTTTGTGTTGCATAGATAATTGTTAATTTTATTATACAAATATAATGCAAAGAAAATATAAATATTGATGTATTTTTTTGTTTGTATTTATGGAAAAAAGATATACATGTCTCGTATATAAATGTATATTCACATACTGACATACCGTGCATCTAGTAACAAAACAGTCCATGTTTCTTGGAATCTGCTATTAATAATGGTACTTACTGTTAGTGGTACAGCTTTCTCTGTGATAATGAAGTCTGTCTTCTACTGCTAAACAAACTGATGCACCTGAACAAGTTTAGAGCAAATAAACGTTTCTCCAAATTACCGTTAGTGATTCAATTATCCCAGTGAGACGTCCTTATCTTCCATCACTAGCGATGTAGCCAGTCGTACTGAAGAAGGGTTCTCTTGCCACAGATGATGGAGGACAGGCTAAATACCGATAAGCCACTGAGGTTATTTTATGCGATGCAAACGATACATCATATCATCAGGATCAAGAGAGATAGATAACTTTATGCATCGACTGCTCAAATTACTTTCGTAATGCTAGTACATAGAAATATTACACTGCATTCTTGTTTTCCATCATTGGTCTCTTGTTCGTGATTGGCTGCAATAAATCATATCGCTGTAATTGGGAAATACCGCACTTGGTGATTACGTTCTGACTAAAGCCAAAATATTCCTCAGCTGTGTTGATATTTATTAGGCTATAGACATGAAATAGATTGTGTAACAGGCCTGGAATTCATTAGGTAAAAGTAAGGAACTTGCAGCTGATGTTTTGTTATTAGTGTAGCAGGCTAAAATACGGTTTTCTGCTAAATAGTTGATCTGCCAAAAGTATCTGAAGTTTTCGATTTTTTAGGAAAAGATCGGCCGATACCGATTCAGATACTTAACACCCATATCGGCACCGATTCCAATATTGAAATCGGGGCAACTCTATTTTAAACGCTATCGTCTAACTATTTATTCGATTTTAATGGCTGTTGTTTTTTTGTTGTTGTTGTGATCTACTATTGTTGTATGGCCTAATTTGAAAAATATTTCTTTTTGAAATGAAATTATTACCAGTAAAGTACTATATATATATATGTAGATATATATATAAATTATATGTACATATATATATATTTGTAGACTTTGGTTTTGGATAGTATAATAACTATTCCGAAAACAATACTAATTTAATTTTTCAAGCTTCCATTGTTAAGGAGTCAGTATGAAGGAGTTATTTGCCACCGCCTTTCCTATCAAGCAATATCATATCGCTATTACAATATCACAATATTTGAGCGTCTGCAAAGTTTGTTGCTACTTGAGTGCAAACTTTGATTATGTTTTTCTTAGGCTTGTTTAAATACAGTTAATACAAAAAGATAATTTAAGTTAAACTGCATTTAGTATATGAATACATGATATTTCTAATTTTGCTATTTTTGATCATTTAACGTATTGCATGAGTGGCAGTAATATTGCATAGTAGATAGGAATTCCAAGTATCATCATATAAAGGAGTAAGGAAACAAATTTAAATTGGGTTTTGGTAAAAATCAACATGTAAGAGTCATACTTGCAAATGTTATAGAAGTCGCTGCCTAACTGCTCTTTTCTATGGCAAGCCTACAAATGA
This sequence comes from Watersipora subatra, assembly GCF_963576615.1. Classification (NCBI taxonomy): domain Eukaryota; kingdom Metazoa; phylum Bryozoa; class Gymnolaemata; order Cheilostomatida; family Watersiporidae; genus Watersipora; species Watersipora subatra. The sequence continues at coordinate 34,476,531 of NC_088711.1, read as the reverse complement.
ATTTTTTGACAGCCCTTGTAGCTTACTCTATAGAGACAGGCCAATCACAGAGCTAGTCGGTTAGCCAATTAGAATTAAAGTTACTTTTATGCTTGCCAATAATCCGCTTGCTTGTCTAAGCTAAAGTCAGTGCCCATTAATCCAGAACATAAAGTATTACTTTTTTCAATAGCGGTAGCAGTAAAATTTGAGCAGATTATTTTTCGTTCATTTTTACTGGTTATACTAGCAACCCTGGGGTTTCACTCTCAACTTTCATGCTAAAGGGCTCAACGAAAAAAAGCGCGTTTTAGGGGTGTTTTTTGGTGGCCAAAAGACATTCTTCCCTTGAATGTTTTCATAAAAAAGGGTATGTTTTTTTTAGCTTGGTGCAGTGGATAAGGGCCAAACCTGTCTCATTGAGTTCCACACAATGGAAAGGGTATTCATGCGCCAAAAAAGAGGGCAATTAGTCTGTGGCTATGAAGTGATAAGGAGTAGTTTTTTATTTGTGAAATTCAGTGGAAAGGGTGCATTTTATAACATCTCAGACTAGCCCTTGGGGATGAATAGAAGAGAGTGAAACCCCTGGGACTAGAAAATGGCTTGAAACTAGATTTTTAGTCCAATTCTGTGGCCCAATTTGTACAGCGTTATTTGACCTCTGTTCAACTACACACTTGTTGCAGTGAAGCTGGAAACGCTTTTTACAATGAAAGTTGTTGATGTGAATTTAGCACATCTTCAGCACATCTTGATGTGAATTTAGCACATCAAGTCTTTCTCATAAGTGGTCGTTTAGTCAATTCATGAATTGAAAATTTTTGAAATTGTTCATATCAATTAAAGAATAGAGAAAGCATAATATTATTATGCTTTATTATTCATCTTGAGGTGTTGACTGATGTTGTAAAAAAAGAATCAAGGAGATTGACCAACCAGAAGCTGAGATATAGCCAGCCAAACACAGGTCTACCAAAAAACAAAAGTGTTTTGGTAATCATCAATATATGACGTATGAAATCGACTTGTGTGCCATTGGTCAATTAAGCCAACTAATGCGCTCTCCTATAACAATCACGGCGTTTTAATTGGTTTAATCCCTGGAAGTATAGAACAATCAAATTGGGCCTAACAAGCATCGTTCCTAGAATTCCGAACCAGTCCCTCTGACGTGTATATTAGTTTTAGCATAAAATAATTACACGCATCTATTATTTCGCAACATTTCGCTATCTTGCTAGTTCAGCTCAGTTTTGTTGTTCTCCTACTTAGCTTCCCTATTCAGACTCATCTTTAGCGTTGTTCAGATTTTTTAACTATAGCTAATAAATAGAATCAATTAAATCAATCATCAATCTCGGTTATTATTTGGAATTTTCTACAAATTATATTAGTTACATCATTTATTATATACGCAGTTATATTATTATTTTGTATAATATGCATTATGAATATTATATAAATCATAAAAAATAATCATAGATAAGATAATAGATCAATAGAAAAATCAAAGCAAAAGTTATCGTTTTCTTTTCTTATAGCAAGAGTAGCACGGTCAAGTTAGTCTTTTTAAGATTATGGCTGTAGTGAACTTCCAGTCTGTTAATAGTGACGATAATCATGAAAATCAACTGAATGCTGCAGTAGATACACAGTAGAAGAATGCTGCAGTAGATACACAGTAGAAAAATGATGAAGGAACAAAAAGTCCCATTCCTATATCTTATTGTAAACAAACTGCAACTCGCGGATATCGCATATAGACTATACACGCGCCGTTCGTTGAACAGATGATCTTCGGAGCATATCCGTGGAGATCGAGATAAAATTTAAAGCACAATAGTCAAAATCTGCTCTTCTGCTTTAAAAAATCATGGTGAGGAGTTGTGGGCAAATGCCTTTACCACACAATGTTTGGATGATTTTCCTGAGAAACCAGAGCTAGTATGTAAATTATTTACTATCGCGAGAAGCGTTTCACATCTCGTAGCCAAAACAATCATTATACATAACGGCGGTAAGGGTGCGCAACTCCGGCACATGACCATTAAGTCGATTTCATACGTCACAGTTTTCGGGATTTTCGAAGGGTTTTCCTCTGATTCTTTATTAGGTAGACCTGTGTTTGGCTGTCTATATCTCAGCTTCTAGTGGGTCAATCTCCTTGATTCTTTTTTTAGAACATCAGTCAACACCTCAAGATAACTAATAAAGCATAATAAAATTATGCTTTCTCTATTCTTTAAGTATCAATTCCATACAAATTTAGTTAGTTCTTTAGCAATTTTCCTTTAGAAAAATTCCAAAACTGTTCTGATGCATTATTGTAAACTTTCAATTTTAATGCACGCGTATGTTGAAATTTTCTTTTAATGTTTAAACACAATCTGTCTAATACTGATTCCATTGAAAAAAATAATGGTTACATGTTTTGTTACAATCTACATTGATGTACCAACCAATTGACTAGAAGCTTGACAAAAGATGATCTGCATTAAAGAGTTATTCATTTAACATTACGCCCAACTATGCTATTTTCTTGTGTTCAAAAATTGATATCACAATATTTTGTGTTAACGAAGATCTAGTGAGCTTCTTATACAAACTCTAAATATTTTATTGAGGGATTACTCATGTCTGTTAATGACTAAAATCATACTTGTTGAGTATTATCGTCTTTTTTCGGGTACTTTTACTGAAACAATCATTCAAAAATTCAATATAATTTCAATTTTGATTAATTATTCAGCAAGCTAGCATACTTTTTAGCAGAAAATGATGCTCAAAATATTTACTCGAAAATTTTTTAAACTTTGCAATGATGAAAACATTAGATTGCTACTGGTATTGTGATGCCATAATCTTGGCTATATTTATTTTTCACGTGCTTATTTTTCTATTCATATAAGTTTACTGTAGTTTTCAACGCTATCTTGCAGTTGCAACTTTTGACGCAGAGCAATTCTAGTAGCAAATTTAAAAGTTTTGACCACTACATTGCTGAACTGATTGCCAAACAGTTAGTTTTCAATACTTTGCTTCGAACTTTTGTCGATAACAATAACTGTAACTTTCATCTTAGGAATCCAAACTGAAGTCACCTGGTTGGACCTGTTTGTCTGGCTTTTGCGATTCCTCTCAGCCGTCTCAGTAACCATAGTAGTAACGATAGCGACTGACTCAAGTTCAAGTAAGCAAGTTGGCCGTTTATATTCTTAAAGATATGGCTATTTGGTATACTTCATAGTTGATGAGAAGAATGTAAAATTCACTAGTTGAGTTATTTAGTTGCACTAGATTTATCCTTGCTCTATTGTGCCATCAAATGTAACCTGGTTGGCTGTACAATAGAATCTGTACATACACGTTTAACGGAAATTAACAAAATTAATGGAGACCATTGTATAAGTAAAAAAGCATTTTACCAAATAAATGCCGTAATCCATTTCAAGCCTCCACAAAACTTGAAAATAATATTTGTATAAATTATAAATACATGTAAAGGTTGAAACCTGAAAGCTTTCAAATTGGGAGTTGGATAGATTACGAGTTTAATTTTAAAGATGAATAAATGTTTAATAAAAGTATAATTACGCCAAGCCAACAATTCAAAGCTTTGTTTCTGGGAGTTAAAGATGAGCATCGATGAATGGATTTTCTTAACTTTCTCCAAGTGGGAAGTGAAAAAATTTTAATCAGAAATTTAATTTGCTAGCTACAACTGCCTAAGAAAATTTGAAGAAAATATTGTAGCTAAGTGAAACGATGAAAAAGTTAAGAAATGATGATTCGTGACAGCAAAAAGTTATAATTTATTAATTAGTAAATGTATTCATGAGTACTAAAATTATTACCTTTAATATATTTAGCACTTGTTCATTAATCTAAGCCATTATATTTCTAGATGCTATAGATTAATTAAGAAGCCGTCAATCTAGCAATCAACATCGTTTATTTTGTTGCAAGAACTCATCGTGCATCTATCCATATTACGCACGCTGCTCGGGAAGTCATATTAAGGTCTCAAACAGGGAAATATAATCTGATTGTAAACACAACAGTATATATATATATATATACTATATATATATCTATATAGGAGACTTGAGGTTAAAGATTAATTTACCTCCATTCTCCTATCTTCCTCTGTAGCATAACGCTGCTGATGCCTGTCAGCTCTAACCGTAAGCTCTCTGCCCCAAACTTTAACCCCCTGATGCCCAGAAAACTCTTGAGTCACCTTCGCAGGAATCAGAAGCATTATTGCAATTCTGTTGTTTATCAATAAAATGTGCCGATGCAGTAACTCAGTAAATTAACAATATTAATTAATTCAGTAAATATCGATGTCGATGCACGATCTAGTAATTGAGTAGAATCGCTAACTTCGATATCACAGACAACGCATTTTACGACCGATAACATTTATCATGACTTATATAAAAAATTTCGTGCTGATGATTGGCTAAAGAAAACATCTTATATTTATCGCTCGTGTACTCTTTACATCTATCACTATAATACACGTCACGAATAAAGCACCCGCTCGAATCTGAGCTTTCTAAAAAATGATCTTATTCAACGGCTTATATGGGCGAAAATAGCATCGAATTCTAGCTGTTTTAGCCTTTTACTGGTCTTGATTTCATTTGATCAACTTTTTTGACGCAATCACATCTTTAACACTCAATGAAGTAGACTTTGGTTAGTAGGTTAAAATAAGTTGTTTGATCACTGACTTTCTATCTGTAGGGCTCGCAACTCCAACTTTGCTACTAGTTTTAAAGGAAAGGTATTACTATTTTTCACATGCGAAATGCTGAACTGAGAGAAATCGGTCATCGTTTCTCTTTCAGGCATTGTGAAAATGTTTTTGGCAAACAGCATTTTAGTGTCTTTGTTATTTCGACATACGTAATAAGCACACCGGCTGCCAAATTTGAACTCGGGCAAAAAATTGGTTATTGAAATAAGATTCGTGTGGCGAGATGAAAAATCATCATGTTCCCCTCGCCAAAGGGAACATGATGATTATTTTTTGCCTTACGAGGTACACCACGTAACAACTTGTTACAATTTAGTTTTAAAAACAGTTTTAATTAACAGGACATGATTATTTTGTATTTTTTGACATGATAATTATGTAAAGCTTGCGACAAGTTGGTTTTTAGGCGTAACTTGTCCCACTCTTATTTTTAGTACAAGTTTACATTTATCTTAGACATGCTAATGTATCTCTTTGAACATTAGCATGTCTAAGGATCTTGAAATAAAGAATTACCTTGCATCTACACTACCCGGTGTGATCTCTGGCTTGCCTGATTGAAATGATAACTCTGGTGCTTCAACCCTGGTAGTTGAAACTGGGATGCCAGTTGATTACATAGGTGTCTGTTTCCATGGCTTCGTGCTAACAGGCAAAGTAATGTTCGAGGAGTTGCCTTTATATTGTTGAGACAACTACCTCTTTAGCCTTGCACAATACTGTATACACTGTAGGCTATAGTATCGTTATTTGCTAATTGTTATCCAATTAAAATTTTCATCATATTTTTTATTGAGCAATTCTTAGGGTATGCATAATAGAACATTTAAATTGTTGCCACTTGCTAAATAAGTTTTAGTTACTCATAGCAGTATCTGACTCAAAAACTATGTTTCGGTCCAATAAATAGAAACTTGCATCAGTAAACAGTTTTGTTTACTGATGCAAGTGCCAGCTAAATCAATGCAAGTGATAAAATAATGGTTAAGATTTATTGTAAAGGATCTGCCGTAAACCTTTTACCGCTCCGCAATGAACCAAACCACTTTTACGAGTAGAAAGTATTTATATATCTATATGCAATAAATATAAGCAAGTACAGTTAATGTGTGCGTACAAGTAACTGCAATGGTTAGGCTTTTTCGTGCTATCCCTTTTTTGGATTGTCTGGCTCCTTTATATTTTCTCGGGAATGTAATCACCACCCTTCTTCGGATTCTTAAAGTGAAGTTCATTCACATATAAGCAGACTTGAACAACAACATTCATGCAAAGAACATACCGAAAATCTGACTGATAGTTTTCTTTCTGTTCTTTATTTCAAATCAAATTTCCATTTCTCAACTTGCTGTAAATTAAATACCTTTAGTTGTGTGTATTATAGAGTATTCTTTCAAGTTGAGGATTTCCTATTCAATGCTACTCAGTGCTATGCGTAGACACAAGTCGTCCGACCCAACTCGAAACAGACAGGTATGTAATGTCTAGCCTCAAAATCTTTGTAAAGCTTATATATCCATTTGGTTAGGATTTTTTTTATAAGAATCTCGCTCAAATGTAGTGAATTTTCAAAAAAATTAAAAAAAAAATTTGCTTAAATTTTAGTATGTCATAATATAACATCTTTCCTATCTAAAACTTTAAAAACATTTTTTAAATTAGCGTTTTGGTCTCTGATATATTGACGATTTTGTGACGGCTCATCAAGATGCATATGCATGCATCAAAACTACAACATAGTAGTTGTAAGACACGAGTGAACTTAGTAGCACAGCATGATGTGACACTCGTGACATCATGCTGTAATACTTGTATTAAAAATAAGTGTGAAACACTTGTTAGATATTACATTTAAAAATGCTACTCAATTTTGTGTGAAAATAAAAAAATTATACTTTGAAAACATAATATTTATATTCATATTGTTCAAAATGAAATTAATTAGTTTTTTTGCCAAGAACATAATAAGTGGCAAGAATATCTCAAAGGTACAATAACTTGCCTGTTAGGGTAAGACAAGCATGTAGTAAACAATGTATTATATAAAAACTTTGTTTTAAATGAAAATTTGCTACCAGTTTCGGTATTTGTTCAAATAGCAATTCACTCGTGGAAATGTAGCTATCCACCTAAGAGTCACAACTGTGAAGATCATCCCTGGTCATACATACCCTCATTAGTATCACTATATTTAAAAAGGGTAAAGCCAGTCTATGTTATTGGAAACACTAGGGAGCAATCCACAATGATCTCTTCTGCAATTTTATGTATATTCTATTTCGACAAAGAAGTCTATAACATTTTTTATTGTTGAAGTTGTAGATCTGGATGATTTTATACTAGGGCATAGTTAAATCTAATTAAAGTTTTGGCGTGATAATCATATTTGAATAAAAGTGTCTTTTTGACGGTGTAAACTTTTTTGCGGCGGCAGTGTTTTTACCAATTATTATTTTGAAAAATTGCTCAAGTGTCAAATGTCGTATTTTACTGAAGATTTGTCTGGGTGAAATAATGAGGTAATTATAATAATTTTTACAAGTGAGCCTATTAATATTGCAGCAGATTTCTATGGCAAGCGTGATGCTGTATTGCAGGTGTTAATAACTGTAAAACTTGTGCTTCGAGATTAAAATGCTTATGAACTTAATTTAAATTGTAACAAAAATTGTTTCACTTTACTTTCAGAACATTTTGGAATTTATGTTCTTTATACAGAAAACAACAACAGTAAAAACAAGGATACATATGAATGCATTTCCATCACGAAATCAAATACCAATAAAACTTATATTTTAATTTAAGTTTTATATTGATATTCATTTTATTGTACAGTTTATGATGAAATAAAATGTAGAGATTGTGAGAATGAAGAACCCTTTTATAAAATGACATGTTAAGGTATATTTTCAGTCGAATTTTAATAGGAGGTTCCGAAATCTGGTTAGTCTCATAAGGAAAAATCTTATTCATACACATGTGTGTGCAACAACTTCCAGGCATGTTGCTCAACTATAGCAACAGCTATCAGGCATGCTGTTCAACTATAGCAACAACTATCAGGCATGCTGCTCAACTATAGCAACAACTATCAGGCATGCTGCTCAACTATAGCAACAACTATCAGGCATGCTGCTCAACTATAGCAATAACTATTAGGCATGCTGCTCAACTATAGCAATAACTATCAGGCATGCTGCTCAACTATAGCAACAACTATTAGGCATGCTGCTCAACTATAGCAATAACTATCAGGCATGCTGCTCAACTATAGCAACAACTATCAGGCATGCTGCTCAACTATAGCAACAACTATCAAGCATGCTGCTCAACTATAGCAATAACTATCAGGCATGCTGCTCAACTATAGCAACAACTATCAGGCATGTTGCTCAACTATAGCAATAACTATCAGGCATGTTGCTCAACTATAGCAACAACTATTAGGCATGCTGCTCAACTATAGCAACAACTATCAGGCATGCTGTTCAAATATTTCTCCTGTTCTTGTGTATTTTTTAACATAAATTATATCTGGTGGTAACTTCATATAGCGTATAATCATGTATATTGAGCAGGGATCTGATGCGAAATGGAGAGCTAACATTCTTATTTGCTATGAGCTGCTCAAAAACATTTGTTCAAGCTCTGACTTGAAACCATCGCAAATGAAGGCTGGGAAGATCACGCGTGTAAGTTGTACTGTATATATCACACTTGTAAGTTGTACTATATAGATCACACGTGTAAGTTGTACTATATATATCACATGTGTAAGTTGTACTATATATATCACACGTGTAAGTTGTACTATATAGATCACACTTGTAAGTTGTACTATATATATCACACGTGTAAGTTGTACTATATAGATCACACGTGTAAGTTGTGCTATATATATCACACGTGTAAGTTGTACTATATATATCACATGTGTAAGTTGTACTATATATATCACACGTGTAAGTTGTACTATATATATCACACGTGTAAGTTGTACTATATAGATCGCATGTGTAAGTTGTGCTATATATATCACACGTGTAAGTTGTGCTATATATATATCACACGTGTAAGTTGTACTATATAGATTACACGTGTAAGTTGTACTATATATATCACACGTGTAAGTTGTACTATATATATCACACGTGTAAGTTGTACTATATATATCACACGTGTAAGTTGTACTATATAGATCACACGTGTAAGTTGTGCTATATATATATCACACGTGTAAGTTGTACTATATAGATTACACGTGTAAGTTGTACTATATATATCACACGTGTAAGTTGTACTATATAGATTGCACGTGTAAGTTGTACTATATAGATCACACTTGTAAGTTGTACTATATATATCACACGTGTAAGTTGTACTATATAGATCACACGTGTAAGTTGTGCTATATATATCACACGTGTAAGTTGTACTATATATATCACATGTGTAAGTTGTACTATATATATCACACGTGTAAGTTGTACTATATATATCACACGTGTAAGTTGTACTATATATATCAGACGTGTAAGTTGTATTATATATATCACACGTGTAAGTTGTACTATATATATCACACGTGTAAGTTGTACTATATAGATCGCACGTGTAAGTTGTACTATATATATCACACGTGTAAGTTGTACTATATAGATCGCACGTGTAAGTTGTGCTATATATATCACATGTGTAAGTTGTATTATATATATCACACGTGTAAGTTGTACTATATATATCACACGTGTAAGTTGTACTATATAGATCGCACGTGTAAGTTGTGCTATATATATCACATGTGTAAGTTGTATTATATATATCACACGTGTAAGTTGTACTATATATATCACATGTGTAAGTTGTACTATATATATCACACGTGTAAGTTGTACTATATAGATCACACGTGTAAGTTGTGCTATATATATATCACACGTGTAAGTTGTACTATATAGATTACACGTGTAAGTTGTACTATATATATCACACGTGTAAGTTGTACTATATAGATTACACGTGTAAGTTGTACTATATATATCACACGTGTAAGTTGTACTATATATATCACACGTGTATGTTGTACTATATATATATCACACGTGTAAGTTGTACTATATATATCAGACGTGTAAGTTGTACTATATATATCACACGTGTAAGTTGTACTATATATATCACATGTGTAAGTTGTACTATATATATCACACGTGTAAGTTGTACTATATATATCAGACGTGTAAGTTGTATTATATATATCACACGTGTAAGTTGTACTATATATATCACACGTGTAAGTTGTACTATATAGATCACACGTGTAAGTTGTACTATATATATCACACGTGTAAGTTGTACTATATATATCACACGCGTAAGTTGTATTATATATATCACACGTGTAAGTTGTACTATATATATCACACGTGTAAGTTGTACTATATATATCACACGTGTAAGTTGTACTATATATATCACACGTGTAAGTTGTACTATATATATCACACGTGTAAGTTGTACTATATAGATTACACGTATAAGTTGTACTATATATATCACACGTGTAAGTTGTACTATATATATCACACGCGTAAGTTGTATTATATATATCACACGTGTAAGTTGTACTATATATATCACACGTGTAAGTTGTACTATATATATCACACGTGTAAGTTGTACTATATATATCACACGTGTAAGTTGTACTATATAGATCACACGTGTAAGTTGTACTATATATATCACACGTGTAAGTTGTACTATATATATCACACGTGTAAGTTGTACTATATATATCACATGTGTAAGTTGTACTATATAGATTACACGTGTAAGTTGTACTATATATATCACACGTGTAAGTTGTACTATATATATCACACGTGTAAGTTGTACTATATAGATTACACGTGTAAGTTGTACTATATATATCACACGTGTAAGTTGTACTATATATATCACACGTGTATGTTGTACTATATATATATCACACGTGTAAGTTGTACTATATATATCAGACGTGTAAGTTGTACTATATATATCACACGTGTAAGTTGTACTATATATATCACATGTGTAAGTTGTACTATATATATCACACGTGTAAGTTGTACTATATATATCACACGTGTAAGTTGTACTATATATATCACACGTGTAAGTTGTACTATATATATCACACGTGTAAGTTGTACTATATAGATCACACGTGTAAGTTGTACTATATATATCACACGTGTAAGTTGTACTATATATATCACACGCGTAAGTTGTATTATATATATCACACGTGTAAGTTGTACTATATATATCACACGTGTAAGTTGTACTATATATATCACACGTGTAAGTTGTACTATATATATCACACGTGTAAGTTGTACTATATATATCACACGTGTAAGTTGTACTATATAGATTACACGTATAAGTTGTACTATATATATCACACGTGTAAGTTGTACTATATATATCACACGCGTAAGTTGTATTATATATATCACACGTGTAAGTTGTACTATATATATCACACGTGTAAGTTGTACTATATATATCACACGTGTAAGTTGTACTATATATATCACACGTGTAAGTTGTACTATATAGATCACACGTGTAAGTTGTACTATATATATCACACGTGTAAGTTGTACTATATATATCACACGTGTAAGTTGTACTATATATATCACATGTGTAAGTTGTACTATATAGATTACACGTGTAAGTTGTACTATATATATCACACGTGTAAGTTGTACTATATATATCACACGTGTAAGTTGTACTATATATATCACACATGTAAGTTGTACTATATATATCACACGTGTAAGTTGTACTATATATATATCACACGTGTAAGTTGTACTATATATATCACATGTGTAAGTTGTACTATATATATCACCTGTGTAAGTTGTACTATATATATCACACGTGTAAGTTGTACTATATATATCACACGTGTAAGTTGTACTATATATATCACATGTGTAAGTTGTACTATATATATCACACGTGTAAGTTGTACTATATATATCACACGTGTAAGTTGTACTATATAGATTACACGTATAAGTTGTACTATATAGATCACACGCGTAAGTTGTATTATATATATCACACGTGTAAGTTGTACTATATATATCACACGTGTAAGTTGTACTATATATATCACACGTGTAAGTTGTACTATATATATCACACGTGTAAGTTGTACTATATAGATCACACGTGTAAGTTGTACTATATATATCACACGTGTAAGTTGTACTATATATATCACACGTGTAAGTTGTACTATATATATCACATGTGTAAGTTGTACTATATATATCACACGTGTAAGTTGTACTATATATATCACACGTGTAAGCTGTACTATATATATCACATGTGTAAGTTGTACTATATATATCACACATGTAAGTTGTACTATATATATCACACGTGTAAGTTGTACTATATATACATGTTATACATGTGAAGATATGACAAATGATATTTATTAGCTATCCAGCTTTTGAGTTGTAAAGCAATTTTTTGGAATTTTTGTAGCTTGGCTCTCTGCAAATGACACACCAGCAAATTCAATTACTTGAAAAGACAGTTTCGAGTTTACTAGCAGGTGAGGTTACCATAAGATATTCAAATGCATAATTGGTCATCTAGCTATCTAGTTGGTCGGTAATGGAAAATAGCCGGTGACGTCTGCTATGCTAATCTACTTGTAGAAAAGAACAAAAAAACCGGCTTCAACATTACACTTGGTGATCTCCATTCAGAGTTTGCTGAGCTTACCAGAAAAGTCCACAGGTAATTTATGCTTGCACTTACAAGCATAACTTTTAGTTCCTTGTTTATATTGTCTTTTCTTTATTGGTTAGAAGCGTTCATTGAAATTAAGATCTTAAATAATTAAATTGTGTTATGTAATTATATGCTAAATTACCTAGTTGTGATATAATTGAATTTTAATGTTAACAAATTCTTTTCCAAACATCGTTTTTGCACATATCTAGATTACACATTTGTACGTACTTGTAATTGTTGTCATAAATTCGTAAATTTTAGTTTGTAAGTCTGTTATCAAAATATATCAGATAATTTATAACATATTATTAGCAAAGTAAATTATTTTTACATTAAACTTCCATTATCAATAATATTTTGTCAAGTTCCCAAATTCTATGCAAATCCACTGAAAATATTGCAGCAACAGTTTTTTCACACAAACTCCATGATCATCATTTATTATATTGGTGTAAATATAAATGGGTCTACTGGGTCTCTTTGTAGGGTGTTTTAAGGGGCAGTTCAGATGAGCCATACTTTTGATAACAATAAAATTTTCTAGTAAATTTTATAATCTAATTGTATCATGGAAGCAGAATGGTAAATTAGTAAATTTAATAAGTTAATAAGATAATTTAATAATTATCAGTTTTGCTTTGTATAAGCTCTGTCTGGAATATCAGTTATTGTTCATTGGAATTGTGTTTGAAAGATTTTTCGTGTTACTGATATGGTGCCAAATAATATTAAACCTCTTTGATATTGTTATTAGTTTCACAACGACTACAATATCTCGTTGAATGGCATATTTGTCCTTATTTTTTTTATTTAATAACAATCTTTTCATCTTATGCCATCACCAATAGGGTTTTTTGATAACGTTGAAATACGACTGTGCTGTCTATGCTTTGCACTCCATTTGTATTGCCTAACAATTGTGCCTTCAACTGTTATCACATCCAAGGCCATTACCAGTTTTAAAGGTTAATTTACAGAATTTTAATATTATATCGATTTAAAACAATACAATCATGGTATTCTGTTTTTCAGCAATAGTTTTGCTGTTATAAGTCCAACAAACCAGTTTTGAAAATAAATAAAAAATCACTATGCAAGCTTCAAGCTGTGACATTAGGTGCCTTTTTGGCAAAATATAGACATGATGTACGATATCAACATGTGAGCACGAGATAAAACCGCTTCTCTCATCTGCCATTCTACTGTAACACATTTTCCCTGATCAGTCGCCAGGATACATGTTTTGGTTAGTCAATATGGCAGACAATTATACCGCATATTCAAAGCATATTCCACAAATACTAAAAAAGCTTGTGTCGTGTTTATCGGTCTGATTGTAATTTACGTAAATCTCAGTGTTTGTCTTTTTGTTAAACTCTGTGTCCAGTTATAACAATTAAAATCTAGCAATAAAAAATTTGCACAGCACTGGATTTGATCTTGGGACTTCCAGATCTAGAGGCAAAAACTGAATTAGGCAAATAGTCATTACATTGGGTAAGATACTCACGCTTAAAGCGCTTACTTGGAGTTAACAACAAGCGCTGTGGATGTTACGCGTAGCAATTGTTAAGCTGACCCAAAACACAACACGGTATTGTTTTAGTAAAGGTCTAGCTTTCCAGGTAAGTTACTCAAATGCATTAGGTAACTAATCTATTACCAGTGCAACACCAGGCAATCGGCTAGTATGTTTATATAGCAAGGCAGCTGTTTTGGTAATTTTGTTCTGATCAATTAGTGATCAATAATTTGCAAAGATTGCAAATCTTTCTGTGTATTCTCACGACTTGGAAATGTTGATAAAACCTGGTATTTGTTTGTAATTACACAGAAATATTATTTAAACCTTAATCTGTAATATAATCCATGTCTTTCTATGTTAAAGCAATAATATTTTTTGCTATCAGTTGACCTTCAAAGTTTAATTGAGTTGTGTGGTTGTTTGCCTTTTTTCATCCATTTTTAAAAGCTTCTGGTTCAACTGCCTTGCCATGTGTCTTGTGCTGATAACCAACAAATACGCTAAAAGTGTGTTTATTTAGATACCAGCTGAACGCCAGGCGTGCTAGTCTGAGCACGACTAACCCGGCTGCTCAACCCATATATAGCGACGCCTGTTTAATTCAAGCATCGAGCTCAAGTGAAAGGCTGATTCCTTCGACAAGTAGGACTGCAAGCATTGCCGATTCATATTACAGGTCAGCATGCTCTGTGGTAGACTTGACATTAGTGGTTTGGAGAAGTCATCAGAATTACAGTTGTACTTTTACTTACTAAAGACTATTCAGATGGAATTTGTAGGTTACGAAACACTTCTTTGGAAAATTTTTGCCCTTTTTATGAAGGAAATTTCAGGGTACGAAAGGTGATTATTTAAAACTAGCTCGCAAAGTCCACCCAGAGAGTCACAAACGTAAGCATTGACTCAGTAGGAGCTTTTGGCTGAGGAGCTGAGAGAATTAGAGGCGAGGCAACACACGACATTGCAAGAAAAGATAATAAAGATGAAGGAGTTGCAGTCATTATTCTGATAGTTCCAATAAAATACCGGTACATTTTAGGAAAATAGTATGAGATTTCAAAATTTTTGCAAATAACCACTCAAACAGGTGCCCCTAGTTAGACTATCATTCACTATGATGATGTTTGCCTTGCATACTTTTGAAAGATTGTTAAAAACCAACCGAAGCAAACGACCTTGGATTGACTTTTTACTAAATGTTTTACTAAAACCCTGCTGAGAGGGAAGCTAAACCAAGGAAAGTGAAAGGTGATAAATATAACCGTCAAAACAAAAAAAAATTTAAAATAAAAGGAAACAAAAAGCCTTATTCTTCACATTTTGTACAAATCTCATTTTCATATTAAATGTGCAGTAAGCGAATTCTAATATGTATTTATGAGAGAATTTGATGCATTTTTGTAATTTATAAAAAATCGATAGCCGATTTTAAAAGGCTTGAAATGATAAAAGTGTTTTACTTATCAAGTTATGAGACGTTTTTTGGTACAAATTGATTTTGTACTTAGCGGTACCACTGTATTTGTTTCTGATTACTTTTCTGCATAGAGCACATTTAACGCTTCCTTCATGTACCCTCCTACCTGAGTACTTTTTAGAAATGCACCCCTACAGTGCTCTCCTTTGTTTTTATCTAAGTTTAAAGATCTTGCTAGTATGATATTCTGCACAGCAGAAGTGAATTAAATGCCAGAAATTTTGTGAAGTTTATTTTGGCATGGTTCTTTAGCATTAGAATTGAGATAATCGCTCCCTTGTTCAGTGTGCTAGATTGTGTTGATAGGTGGGTGCTAGTGCATAGTGCAGTGCACCCTCAAGATACGATTATCCTGATATACGATTTTTTTCACTTTACGAAGTCAAACATTGCGATATCTTCACCTCGCTATACGAATTTTATTTCACCATGCGATTTTGAGAAAAGTTTCGCCCGAGTTAAAATTTGGCGGTCGGTGTGCTCATAACACACGTCGAAATAAAAAAGACACCGAAATATAGTTTGCCGAAAACATTTTCAGAACGCTTAGAAGAGACACGATGATCGACTTCTCTTATGTCAGCATTCCGCGTGGAAAATTTCGTGTAAAATACACCAGCAAGAGCAAATATTCATTTGTAGCGTTATTATATCTTTTACTATAAACTTTTAAGTCAGCTTACGTATATAACTCCAAGTATCTACATTTAAATTGTTAGCTATGGAACCTGAGACCGATACAAACGTTACAAAACGAAGGAAAAATGATTTTTATGTCAACAAAGTTGGATGTCGTAAATAAGAACGCACCCGTATTATTAACTTTGTCAAGGAATATGATCGCAACCAATCAGCATTTGCAATTATTATTAAAACAAGAACTCCATTAAAGCAAGCACAAGAAAGAGCTTCCGGCTGAAGATTTGAATGAGCTAGGTCATGCAGGCGATCAGCATTCAAAAGGAGCAACCATTTAGTAAAGGCGAGGAAGTAGAAGATACAGAAAACCCCACATTGGCAGAAATATTTCAAGTGTTTAATTTGCTGATGTGGACTGGTACATTAAAACAATGCATGTATAATATATATTATTTATTTCTTGTGTGGCATGTTTTTCATATTTTATTCATTTTTATTTGTTTCCTTTTGATGTTGTTTTGTTTTCTTGTTTAACTATGTCTTTGCAGATGGGCTTGTTATCTCCTACGTGAATACAATTCATCGTATGTATGTAACTCGTATAACTAGCTACTCAAGATAGTTGACGCATTTACATTTCTTTCTGAAGCTTGTTAAAGCCCTTTCCTCTAGGGTATAAATACGTACAAACTGTGTACGTATGGTTACATTGATTCTTTTGCACATTTCATACAAGAAAAACTACTGTAGCACCTTCTCTGGATCCTTCTACAAGCTTTAGCTAGCTAGCAGTTTTCTGCATTGCACCAGCATTTTTTCTTTTAAACCAAAAGAAAAATTGGACAGGACTAGACAACCTTCTTTAGCCTGCTAAAAATTCCATTTTATTACGTATTAAATTAATCTTCAAGTGTACAGCAACATAATTAGCATTGATACCCATTTGCCTCCTCTGCTTTATTCGCTACAATATACCAGCTAAAGTCATGTTACTCCAAAGGTATGTACGTCCTGTATAGTTAATAAAATTTCATTTTTCTTTTCGGTAGCCATTAAATGGTCAGGTGTGTGAGAGGCCGCTTTCGATAACTGCATCACTCGGCCTTATTGAATTCTGGTTGAAAAAGGTTTCAACCAGACACGCTAAATTTTATAATGAAAGTGAAGACAGAAACTTATCAAGGATAAAGTTTCGTGATAATAGTTGAAATTCATTAAAATAGTTCAAAATACATACTAAAACTTGGTTTTAAGGGTGAGTTTGGCAAGCTAAACTTATTTGAAGTAAATTCAATGTTTATGTTATGCGTACCTTTTGAAGGTAAGAACTTGTTACCATACGATCTGCATTTGGTACACAGATTACAATTTTACAGTATTGCAGATTATAATCACTAGGTGCACTTAACACAATGCAGCTACTGCAGGTAACTATAGTTACTAAAATTAACATACTATTTGGTTACTAATTTTCAATATGTACAGCATTTTTTATAAAATTTTGGACGATTTTTACATACTTTTTTTTCATTGTATAATTACAATGGTTTCTATACCCCGACATACGATTTTTTCGCCTCACGATGCAGCCTTGGAACGGATTAACATCGTATCTCGAGGGTGAACTGTGTGTCTGTTTTATTGCCCAAGCGTGATAACCAAAGCTGTCTTGCATAGTTTCAGTTTGCCATCTGTGGCTATCAAACTGTTCAGAGAGTGCATAACACCTTTAGTAGATACCTTTGTAGCTAGGCCGCTGCAAAATTGGCTGCTGAGTCTGATCTTCTGTAAATAGTAGTTACTGTAAAACCTAGATTTGAATGCCATAGCGTTCTATTTTGTAGTCCTTCCCTTAGTATAGAGTGGCGCTTTATTAAAGATGACGTTCTAATAACAAGTGGCTTTGTATTTTTCAAACACCTCATCAGAATGTTGACAAGACAATATTTAACCCTTTCACGAGCAAATCAAATGTTGCCTATATCTTGTACTCTCCTTTGGCGGTGCGACAGTAACCCTTTTGGACGCAATAAATTTGCTAACCTACCTTCAACTTGCCGTAGACATTTAAATAAATGAACACGCGGAAGATGCTACATGTCTCTACCAGTTGATGTCTATTGCTTACAATCAACATACAATGATCTTATAGCCTACTTTGCAATTTGTTGGAGTCCAAAGCTTTTATTTCATTTTAAATTTTAAGGCATAATTTCATTTTATAACTATACTAAATGGATGCCCGGTGTTGCGCGGGTAATAAAATAGTTTTTGGACAGAAAATTTACTTTTATTTAACATCTACCATTCTAACTTTTAAAGTTCATATCATGGGAAAAGTGTTTATGTGCACTTCAAATGAATTAAGAGAAAGAAGAAAACAACTGTAAAGGTTTTCAAACTTTTTTAAACAACTAACTTTTAAATTACATATCATGAAAGAAGTGTTTTTTGAAATAAAAAAGGAGAAATATAAAACTTTTAAGGTGTAAATGTGAAATCCTTAGCAAGTAATGGCTAAATATAGTCTGTTTTGCTACGATTACAAAGAAAAATTATTCGGTATACAAATATATGATTTTAGTTTGTTTCAGTGTTGGCATCATAACGCAAAAATATCGTATAGAGTGGTATAGAAACCCATAGTAATTATTGAATGCAATCAATGTCTGGTCAAAGTCATCATCAGCAAATAATTGTAACAAAACAATATGTTAACCTTAGTATTTATAGTTACCTACAGTGACTTTAGTACATTTTGTGGTTATGATCTGCAAGAAAATGTAACATTACAATGTACTACGTGCAAAGCTCTTACCTTCAAGACAGACGTGTAACATGAATGCTAAATTTAACTTAAATGAATTTAGCATACTAAACATACCTGAAGGAAGTTTTAGTATGCATTTTAGTAACTTTTTAACCAAAACTTCATCCTTATTTGTTTGTGAATCCGTTTTTACCATAATGGATGACGCTGAACTGAAATACAATTGCCAAATTTTAATTTTGAAAGATCTGTTTGTTGATATCGTTTGGCGGAAAACAATTAGCGCTAATACGGCGAGGACAAAAAAGCATCGTGTTTCATAGAGATAATAGATTTCATAGAGTTTCGATAAATACGTCATTTAGCATGTAAAATGGGGAAAAGGATGTATAGATTGTATAGTAAGGTTTATGAATCGTAAGAGCCTTCGTAGAATCGTGGTTAGACAATTGGATTCAAACCTGTAACTGCAATCTTCGTGAATTCAAATCCAGTAAGATGCAAGATTTTAATTCCAAGACTTTAATAGCTATAACTGGACATACCGAAGGACAGACACCCAAACTTTAAGATTTATATAGATTTGACAAGGTTGCATAAAAGCTCTTTGTACTCATTGGTATTTTTGCTACAGTTTGCAGCCAAAACTGGGTTTTTATGTGCAATAGAACAGCAGCTACGGGTTTTGAAACATTGTAAGCGGAGTTAAGACTACTCCAATCATGCTATCAAATAATATGGTATAAATCTGCAAATCTTACCCTACAGGATGAAAATATTCGTTGGTCATAAAAATTCGCGATTTCGCGAACAGTCAATCCCGCGAATTATTAAATTCAGGGAATAATTAGTTCTATTTTTAATCACAAGAGAGAATAACTACTGCATCAAATTGAAAACTAGTCGCTAGCCTAGTTTTTAATGTAAATACTAAACGTAATTGAGTTCCAAAACATTTTTAAAATCATTGCCTGAGCTTTGAGCTAACACCATTGGCAATGCATCACATTTATTTACAAAAAGTTTTCGAGGTTGTCACAAGATATGCAGAATGGCGTCATCGCGAAAATAGCCGCGAGGCAGAAGTACTAAACGTAGCCGAGTTCCAAAACTTCTTTAAAATCGTCGCCAGGCTTCGAGCTTTATTGCCATTGCGTCAAACTTTACAAAATTATTCAAGGTTTTTACAAGTTATTCGGCATGGCTTCAGAGTAGCAAAAAAGCTCTCCTAGTCTTTTTACATTAGAATCAACTCCATCAATCTCTAATACCGAAGTCAAGGACGATCATGATTCTGATCTAGACATTATGGTATGTATTTGATTTGCAGTGCAGATACGTTTTTCCATAATCAACTGCATTAGTTAATTCTTTTGTTTAAAAACTGATCCCTTTCATTAAATACTTTAGCTATTGTTTTTGTAATTCTTTAACACTTATTAATATTTTTTCTTTTTTGTGTTAACTGCAGATTGAAAATGAAACGACCTACTCCGATTACGAAAACTAGAGACAAGTAGTAATATTCATCAAGGCAGGAATATTGGCAGAGAGGCAACCAGTCAACCTAGACCCCTTCATCGACAACAACTCCTTGATATCGCTGTAGCAAACATGATCAAATTATATATTTTATTTCATGTATAGATGTATTATTATTTATTACAAACTTGACTGTACAAATAAAATATTTCAAATACAAATTATACAATATAAAATTTTACAAACGATGAATGGAGTAAATATAAACAGTTTGGTCCATATGGTGGTTGTCTAGCAATAATATTAAACTGGTACTCTTGATATATGAATACTAGCGTGTAATGGTGCTTTCTGACTAGTTATTTTGGTAATAGCAGCTCTGTCGCTGTCACCGTCTTGGGTAGGTGTTGAGGTGATTCCCCCGCTAATACATGGCTGGTAAGGAAGTTATCATCAGAACTCTCCTCGTGGCTTACTACTGCAAAGTTCTGCCGGTTGGCTAAAGATTTGTGCTTGTAAAGGCGTTTTTGTTCCTTTTTTAAAAACAGTTATATTTTTCTCGTAAGTAGCTGCGGTCACTTCAACCTCAATTTCCAGACCTCCCTGAATGATTGGTGATCTTCTAAGAATGACATCTACCACCCTTGCAATCATTGTTCTTCGGTGTATGGTGAAAAATCTCTCTCACACTAAAACAAATAATGAAGCAGTAGGGATGGAAAAAACTAGTATTGCGTTTTACCGAAGAACCAAAGTAAAATTCAACTAATTTAGTAAATATAAAAAAACTCATTACTTACCACAATTTGTTGGCTTATCAAAGGCCTCCAAAGCGATGAATATTCGTGAAAACCTCTGGACGCAGCAAAAATTGTTCACCGTAGAATAGCATGATCGCCTCGCAGTTGGAAGCTAAAAGTAAACCGGAACACGCGGTGTGCGCATGCTTAGGAATATCTATTACTAGCCGCAATAGAGTTAACTTTTCCTAGAGAGTGGCAGTTTTCAGCCACGAATAAATTCATCCGCGAATATGCATGAAAAGACAATTTTCGCGAAATATAACTCCGCGAATAAATTCATCCTGTAGGGTATAAGTTTTATCATAATAATAATTCATCAAATGCTGGAAATATATATTCAAGAATAAGTGACATAAACAAACCATAGCTATATGTAATACATACAGCAACAAAAATTAGCATTTTAAAACAAATATTAACTTTTTAAAACAAAAAATATTAGCATCGTTTGCTCGGTCAGTTGTGTTCTGATTGTTGCTTCTGTTTGGAATTATCTCATGTTTTTTGACTGCTCAATAACTTCCATATTGTCCTCACACCTCAACCCATCGTCTGCACAGCTGGGCTGGTTGATGTTAGCGTCCAAAAAAATTTTAGCAGAGCAAAACTTGTACTCGATGCCATTTCAAATAGAAACTTCTAGTACAACTAATGAGAAGCCGCGTGTAATCAAAATAGCTTCAAAATTTTAGCCTCAAAATGTTAGCCTTAAAATGGTAGCCTCAAAATACTGAGTACATTTTCCATAAACATGAAAACTTTTTTCCACAGACATCGAAGCATCAAGACCGCGCTAAAAACGGAACTATTATTGGCCTGAAACAGTTACTAATTATTTCTTTGTTGTTGCAATAAAAGTTTTTGAAGAAAAAACCTAGACTTGGAGATGGAAAAATGGACTTCTATATAAACAAAAACAAAGAATAAATTATTTTTTATTGGTATAATTCAGCTGTTATTAGTACGATTTTGTGGGCACTTTTTTACTGATTACTGAATGTCAAATAGTAACGGTCAAATAGAAGTGGCGTTCAGGTAGAAGGGGCGTTCAATTAGAGGGTTGCGCTCTATTTTTCAACCCTTTTCTCATAGTGGCTCTCAAATAGAGGTGAAGTTCTAATAAAGGTAGCATTCAAATAGAGGTGGCGTTTAAATAAAGGTGCCGCTCAAATAAAGGTGGCATTCAAATACAGGTTGTACGGTATTCACCTTTGCCTTCCCCAATTATACTGTTAGCACTGCTTTATGAAAATTAGGGAGTCTTATGCGTCCTTAGCATAGCATGGAAGGCATACCAGCTGGTTCTACACTGTTCATTATAGCTCGGCTTAATGATAAAATCGAGTTGCTTCAAGGGAAGTATTGATAAATCTGTCCCCGTACAGTCATAACTGAAAGTCTGCCAGTAGTTTGTGCATCTGGAGACTCACAATTTCACATGTGCTAGAGTCTACGTTTACTCTCCATTGTGCGTTGTTTGTTTGAGATGGTAAAAGAAAATAAGTATAATAAAATAACTTACCTCTAGCAATCCATCGTTTTTTTTTGGACGTCATCAAGCTGTTTGCACATGCGCTCTTTCACGAAAAAAGCTGTAATATTTGTAGAAAACGATCGTTTTTCTTTTATTTAATGGTACTTTTTGGTGTTGTTTTGATACTATAATAAAAAAATTGTAAACAAAAGCATCATTTTAAAAGTTCATTGCAAAAGCTTCGTGTTTGCAACGATAAAATTGTCTATAAAAATAGCCGACAACGATAAAATGACGTCACGAAAAAACTGCAAGATACTTCATGTGCATTCCATATCTTGCAGTGGCATGCAAGAGTGTTGCCAGTATGGTATCTGGTTAATGTTTTCATTCATCATTTACCTGCCTAGCTCTTACAGCGATATAGACGATGGTACCAGCTCCAGGAACTCATCTACTTGCGCTGGTATTGAGGACAGTTTGGAGTCACTTCATCAGTGGTGTAGGGAGAATGAGATTGAATGTAAGTGTTTGTATGAATTGGTATTTTGTTGTCTTGAGTGCCCAGACATCTGCAGTCTGGTAACTGTAAGTGTTTGTATGCATTGGTGTTTCGTTGTCTTGAGTGCCCAGACATCTGCAGTCTGGTAACTGTTAACCTCTGGCGGGTTGTTCTGTAGTCATATTGGAGGAAAATGGGGAAGATTCTCAGCCTGCCTTTGCTGTCGTATCTGGTCATGCCAGCGATGCAACATCTCCTTCATTGGTTGGTTTATACTCGTACTAATTAATACTGTTTGTTGGTAGTTGTCTGTTAACTAGATGACCGCATTGTTTTGCTGACAGTGTGTTGTTATGTAGAAGGCCCCACCGTAAATGCTCCTACAATGTAAATAATCCATTCCGGGTTTACGCTATAGGGATTTTATGTTATACAAACAGTAAAATACATATAAATTGCTTAATCCATTCCAAAGTTTTCCAAACTCACTCTTCAGGTCATACAAAAACTACACTTGACTTTTTAATTTGTTGACTGTATGTTAACTGTAATTTTGTTAGTTTGCATCGACAACTTGTCTCCTTTGTCTGATTATTTTCGCTGTTTTTATAGACTATGATTGCGGTAATTTTACAATAAGTTGTTGGGAACACACATATTCGACGTTCATTCATAACGATTTGTTTATTTTTCTAGATAGCAAAGTTTGTTCTGCAAAATGATACTAATAACAAATATTTTATGCGTCTACAATAAAGCAAAACAAAAATATATTTGTGCTATAGAAAAAACTACCTATTTGACATCTATCTGTATCCGGGGGTCAAAGTTAGGATAAAAGATAACGTTCGATGATACCCCTAACTCGTGACATTCAAATTGATAGACCGACGCTGTAATTAATACCTACACAAATTGGTCGTCTTCGAGTGCTTATTAACAATTTCACAGCTACCTATTCTCTGTTTTGTCAAAGCATCTGACGATCTATGAAGATGAACTAAAACGTCATGAAAGTTGTGTATATAATAGATATAACACTAAAGGCATGTCGTTTTTTATTACAAGTGCGACGTGATAGATTACTCGTCAAACCGAATTTGAAAAGTTTCCCCTACTTGACACTTTACGTTATATGAAATTTTTTTAATGTTTTTATATTTATGTTATTTGAAGTTTACGTTATAGGAACATCTACTGTATTGGTAAGCACAAGCTACATCAGTTAAACTGCTCACTCACATGTGCCCAGCTAAACACCCACTATTTGCTGTTTAGATGTATAACAAAATTATAACTAGATCAGCACATAGTGTCAAATTCTGTTTTGATGAATGAGAATGAGGATGCATTGCATTTTCGGTGTGAATAAGGCTTACATTACTCTAATGAACACATTTTTGCTGTAACATTTTCCCTATAAACCATAAGAAATACTTATTTACCATCATGAAAGACAAACACTACTCAAGAATGGAATTGGGAAAGTGTTTTTGTGAAAGTGTTTTTGAGAAAGTGGTTTTACTATAACCACTGCAAAAGACTTAGAGTTCATGATGAACCATTAGAGATGTTTACACAGGGGTGTTACCAAGCTAAAGTTAAAAGATGAAAAGATGTGTTGGTATCAATTTCTCCTCTTCAAGGTTAATATACTAGCAACAAGAGTTGCTAAAAAAAACCCGTAACATATGTACTTGGAACTGTTATTTTGCTCTATGAAAATAATTAGAAGTAGAAGTGAACCTATTCAAGTGTCTAGATTCTTTAGGGAAGTATCAGAGGCTTGATTAAAAGGGTCTATTTTCTATCTCAAAACTGATGATTGATGAAGGTACTAGTGCAATTCTGTAACTCAATTGAATGCGGAAAAGAACTGAAGACTTGTATTTCAAGTTGGACAACTAATCTTGCAATTTTTCATATAAGTTGGTTCTACTCATTCCATTTGACCTTATTCTGTTTTAAGTTAATTTTATAATCAGAATATAATCATTCATAATTTTCTGATCAGGCATTCATATTATCTAAAAGACTTGTCTTCGGATAGAGGATGGTTGGTTGCACTTTTCATATTTGTCATGAGACTATAGACACAGCTCATAGTCGGTAATAGTAATGGAAGTACCATATTAAGATAGCTTTCTGTTTTAATATTAACTTGGCGGTAAGTTCTCTCTCTTGACGGAACGCAGGATGTTAGTTGAGGTGAAAGCATAATGTAGTGTAAATCAAGGTGAAAGTAATATGTAATGAAAATTGAAGTTAAATTAATATGAAATAAAAATTTAACAAAAGATAAAAACTGCGTATGAGTTGTGATTAAGCAAGCATTATGCTTTGAAGCCTTTTAGCTCTTGCATGTGTTTACGGTGTTGATGACAGTCCAGCTTGGCTGACCACATAGCTAAATTTCCTGATGGTGAGGGAGAACAGCAGCAAGAGATGACAGGTAGCACCACTCCTCCTTTCCATCAACATCCAGGGTTTAGTGACAGTGCGAGGTATGCTCCATATTATTGTTAATCGTAGATCTTGCACAATGATATAATAAATAGCGAACAGACTTACTAAATTAGGCTTTTTTGTTATTTTAACTTTGATTTGTAACAAAATTCACGTTGCAGTTATTTGGAATCAAAATATTTACCATGTCTTGCTCTGTTGTGTTGTAGGAACAAAATATGTGGAAATGTAATTACAAGCTCTTCAAAGCTCAAAACCGAACCGTTAATCGCAGCCATGACGAAAACGCCGTACCCTAGGACACTTATGTATTCGCGGCATCTAACTTTCGCGTTTTCGCGGTGTCATCCTCTCGCGAAAGTTTCATGTGCGAAACTAAACTATCATAACAAACGAGCGAAAAAGCGAAACTAAATAGCTTTGTTCATTGATACTGTATATTTGAATTTTATAACGACATTTATTTTAACGTTTTTAACGACCACTATAGCATCGTTAAAATATAAACCGACAAAATAATTTGACTGTCAAAATTTATTTTGCAATTATTTAGGATTATTTTCCATTTTCCCATTAGGAATGATTTATAATGATAAGAATTTGATGTCAATGCACATGCATTAGTTAGCGTTATCGTTTGCTGGGGACGTCAATCAATGCAGTGAGCACCGTGTGTTGAAAGAAAATAAGACACATGCACTGACACTCGCAGTACTATACAAGCAGCATGGCTCTGGAAAGGTTTGGATTCACCACTGACACCTCTTCAATAACTTGTAATTTTTTTAGATTTGTTTTGTTTTAAGTGATGTGACTGACGAGACGTTTTTAAATTAAAATAGGCAAAACATGACTGCAGTTAATACGCTCAGAAAAAAAAACATCTTTTCCTTTTGAGCGTTTTAACAAAGATCAATTTTGCGGATTTTATTTTAAGTTCATTCGGAGGCTTTTACGCTTTCGATGGGACACGGCCAAGCGGGTGATTGATAAAACTGAATCTTTTGCAAACCTTTATAAAAGTCGTTAACAAAAATATTTTGCCTCTGATGATGATAATAATGATGCCTAAGAACTACTAGAAGTTGATGTTTGTCTCTATGGCTTGGAATGAAGTGACATTCTACAGCGATAAAAACCGCGTCCATGGCCGTTGGGCAAATAACTTTTCGAATAAAGGATGTTGAGGTCGAGTTATCTGAAGGAATTTATCATTGCGTTGGAACTGACCAAACAAATCCGTTTGAGTTGACCTTGTGTTTGAGATGAAATGTTACATTTTATCTGAGGGCGAGTTTTTCGAGTTGGACTGTACTTACCGTAAAAAATTCCCAAAAAGTTAGGGCGGCTCAGCCGGCCAGCTGCCCCAGGGAAAACTGGCCTGTTGATAGTCCAAAAAACAGATGGCAGCAAGCGATCAAATTGCATTATTGACCTTGCCCACATCATTCTACCTGCGGTTCACAATTACAAACTAGTCGCAAATTGAATTTTTTTATTGGTGGACCGAACCTGAGGAATATAATTGTTTGTTCCACTGCATTTATTTTCACATCACTATATTTTCGCACTCATCAGAGCTGCGAAGTTAAGTTGCTTCGAAATTTTACTCTGTGAGCTACTCACGAAACTAAATACTAGCGAAATATAAGTGTCCTAGGGTAGGTTGGAATCCCTTTATTTCGACGACGTACTCAAGTCGATGTGGTTATTGTTTTGACACATGATGTTATCACGTGAAATAAAATGCCAATAAAAGGTCACAGCAGAGTAAGACATGATGATCCTTTTCATACCAAATAATTGTAATGTGAATTTTGTTGCAAGTCAACCTTTAATCGTTTTTCACGGAAATTCTATAAATGACTCTGATCGTGAGAGCCGGGCCACAATTGATGCCACCAGACATGTCAGTGGTGTAAGGCTTGATCGACGTAGTTCACAGAAAGCAGGGTCACTATTGATCACACTGCCGGGTAGCTAAAAATGTCAAGGTCATTTAAAAATGGCTGTTATCAAGGGAAAACAAGTCGATAAGCATGGTCTATACATATCAGCCGTGTTAGCCCACTTGCAATGGCACAAGCTTGAGTGCCAACCATCGCCTTTACAATGCATTTTGGGACAGTTTGGCATGCGGCTCTTTGCAAAAGTTAAACAGCCCTCAACTCTTGTGCTAACCATTGGCAACCAAAGGCAAACTCGAAGCGTATGTTCTCATTTCATTGCGACAGTCCAGTAGGCCTTCCACCAGTGCTTGCGGTTGATATGGGTAGCACGCTTCAGAGACTCATATGACTGTGGCATAAGTTGTGTTGTTTCTATTATTTTACCTCTGCAAACTTTTGTTGAAGCTCAGCTAGTATGGCCCCTGATCTCTCAGTGTGTTGCTGTTACCCTAGCCACGCTGTTCCTATGCACATCTTAGAAGACCTAGGAGCAGAAGCTACTGGAGACGCTCGCTTTGACCAATCAATGCCCACTGAACTTGTGTCTTTTCACGCTGTTTCCTTAGTATGTATTCTATCATTACTTTCATATTCAGGGCTTCATAGCGTGTCTCTTCACCTCTCAACACTGTTTCTCTGTCTATTTATGGGCAAAGAAACTATCTTTTCCCTTTTCAAGGAAACTCCCGAAACATCCTTTTTGCATAAAAGCCTTTATTAAAAGAAAACTAAACTTAAAGAATAGAGAAAGCATAATATTATTATGCTTTATTATTTATCTTGAGGTGTGGAATGGTGTTTTAAAAAAAGAATCAAGGAGATTGACCAACCAGAAGCTGAGATATAGCCAGCCAAACATAGGTCTACCAAAAAACATAAGTGTTTTGGTAATCCTCATATTAGCATAAAAATATGACGTATGAAATCGACTTGTGTGCCATTGGTCAATCAAGCCAACTAATGCGCGCTCCTATAACAATCACGACGGTTTAATTGGTTTAATCGTAGAAAGAATAGACTAATCAAATTGGGCCTAACAATCATTGCTCCAAAAATTCCGAACCAGTCCCTCTGACGTGTAGATTAGTTTTAGCATGAAATAATTACACGCATCTATGATCAGTTCAGTAAGTAATATATTAAATGATAAGATATGAACTTCAGCATAAGTATCTGCATAGTATTTTCTTCAATCAATCATCAATCGCGATTATCATTTGGAATTTTCTACAAATTATATTAATTACATCGTTAATTCTATACAAAGGTATATTATTATTTTGTATAATATGCATTATGATTATATTAATTAATCATAAAAAACAATTATAGATAACATAGACAGAAGAATCAAATCAAAAGTTGTTTTCTTTTCTTACGACAAGAGCAGCACGGTCAAGTTATTCTTTTCAAAAATATGGCTGTAGTGAACTTACAGTTTAATTAACAGTGACAATAATCCTAAAAATCAACTAAATGCTGCAGTAGGTACAAAGATGAAGAAGGAACAAAGATTTACACCCGCGTGTCTTATTCGACTGGTAAACAAACTGCGAATAGCGGATATTGTAAATTATAGACCGGCATAGGCTATACACGCGCCGTTTGTTCAACAGACGATCTTCGGTGCATATAGAGTTGAAGTTTGAGGCACAATAATCAAAATATCCTCTTCTGTTTTGACAAATCATGGCAGGGGGTTGTGGGCAGTTGCCTTAACCACACAATGTTTGCTTGATTTTTTTGAGAAACCAAAGCTTGTCTGTAAATTATTTACTACCGCGAGAAGCGTTTCGCATCTCACAGCCTAAAACAATCAGTATACGCAATGGAGGTAAGGGTGCGCAACTCCGGCACATATCCAATAAGTCGATTTTATACGTCACAACTTTTGGGGTTTTCGAGGGGTTTTTCCTCCGATTCGTTTTTAGGTAGACCTATGTTTGGCTGGCTATATCTCAGCTTCTGGTTGGTCAATCTCCTTGATTCTTTTTTTAAAACACCAGTCAACACCTCAAGATAAATAATAAAGCATAATAATATTATGCTTTCTCTATTCTTTAAGTAATTTGCTATTGTCGTTAGATGGGTGCAGACATGAAGATTATCTGCATGACACACAAAGTGTCGGGGATGAAATTGAGTAACCTTGACATATATCAATAGCTTTGCGTAATGCTGCTATCTGATTACATCTTGACAAACTATTGTAAACTGCATGCGTATGAGAAGATGAGTTGATCTACATGTAGGTAACCTGCAAACAAACGTAATACCGGCTGCTAGCTATTTACAATGGGAAGCCTTGGGTAAAGCATGGACACAGTGCCAACACAACTTTATATGAAGAACATGATTTGAGATATGCACTGAATAAACTTACTTAAAGAGACCAACAAGGAAAGCATGGGTGTGCGATTTTCAATTAGACCCTCTGCTTTTTATAATAAATTTCTTCTGTCAAAAGTATTATTAGAATAACTACCCTGTAATTCTCTCTAGCGCAAGCATGAAATGTTATTGCTAGCTTATATTTTGTGCTATTTGATTTAAGTGTATGTGGAAAGAGAGCAGGGCTGAAAATTGAATGTTTTACAATGTTAAACAGCAATCAGTGACATTCAGCAAAAAACTCTTGGCGGCATGTCTTTAGTCTGCAGGAAATATCTTAGCGCAATAAAATTCACGAATGAATGATATCAAACTCTCCACTCACTTGCGCGCTGATTTGATAAGCTCCTTGAAATTTTAGCAGAAAGAGAGAGCAGAACCACATAGACCTCCATCTCTAGCAGAGGAGTACTATGCCAGCGAGGATGATGTGGTTAGTCCATTGAGTTACTACACTTTTTGCACTACCTTAAGATATTAGTGTTACATGATTGATGCACAATCTGCATTGTTAGTGTATCACATGACTGATGCACAATCTGGAATCATTCCTTAGTTTTATGCCTTTACCTGTCAGGAACTCTACAACAACCTCTTTCACCCTGACGATGATAAACTGCTGAGTGGTGAAAGTGATCCTATGCTTTCAACAGATATTGGACAGAGCAGTGCACTGCCTATACCATCATCAACTCGGGGAAATACATCTCTTGAAATGCTGATAGACATGGATGCGCAGGTGAGTTGTGCTCTCTTGCATGTACTGCTACATACCGTAAAACCTCTATTTGAATGCCGTGGCTCTATGTTTTTCAACCCTTCCCCTGCAGTGGTGTTTTATTAAAGGTGGCGTTCAAATAAAAAGTGGTGTTGTATTTTTCAAACAGCTCATCGGAATTTTAAGAAGCTAAATTCAACCCTTTCCTGGGCATAGCGAATGTTGCCTATATTTTGCACTCCTATCGGAGCGACATTAACCCTTTTGGATGCAATAAATCTGCTATAACTTGCCTCCAATTTGTCAAAGAGCTTTAAATAAATATGCATTGGGAATCTGAGAAATATCTTTACCAGTTCATATCAATTGCTTTCGATTAACAGATCTTATAGCCTGCGTTGCAATTTGTTGGAGCTTTCAATTTTCTATTTCATTCTAAATTTGAAAGCATATTATTTTATAACTAGATTGCTTATATGTAACCATGTTACATTGAAGCTCATTGTACTCAATGATATGTTTGCTACAGTTTGCAGCCAAAACTGACTTTTATGTGCAATAGAAGATGAGTTATGAGCGTCAATCCATTGTAAGCCGGGTTTATATAACCACAATGATGCTATCGACTAATATGCTATAAACCTGCAAATTCTTAAGTTATATAATAATAATCTATCAAATGCTACAAATATGTATTTAAGAACAAGGGACATAAACCAACCATAATTACAATACATGCGTAAACAAAAATGAACATGTTGAAACACAACTATTTGCATCGTTTGCTCAGCAGGTTGGGTTCTGATTGTTGCTTCATATGGAATTCATTTTCGTCTGGCTGTTCAATACCTTGCACAATGTCTGTTGACTTCAACTCTTCTTCTGCATTGCTGACCTAGTTGATATTAGCCTCCTAACAATTTTTTGGCAGAGCCCAACTTTTAGCTGCACGAGTGCTAAGCACAACTTGTAGTCTGAAAATAGTACTACAGATTCCATCGCAATTGTAAACTGTTTATCACATAACTATGTCGAAGTATTAAGACCGCGTTAAACAAACAACTACTATAGCCTGGTATAGTTATATACAGTTATTAATTATTTCAATGGTGTTGCTTTCAAAGAAAAATCTGTAAGTTTTGGAGTTAGAAAACATACTTCGATATGAACAGCAACCACAGAAAAACTAATTGCTATAGATGTAACCGAGTTATTATTAGCATCATTTTGTGGACACTCTTCTACTGATCTTTTACTATTATGCGTTCGTAAAGATCAAAGGATGTCAAAGTGAAGGTGGCGTTCAATTAAAAGGTCGCGCTCATTTTTCAACCCTTTTACTATAGTGGCAGTCAAATGGAGGTGGCGTTCAAACAAAGGTGGCGTTCAAATAGAGGTTTTACGGTAATTTGGATAACCCATCACACAGCATGACCAAGATGTTATCAATATTTGACACACATTTCAACAAAAGAATTTTATTGTTGTATATATGTATATAGTTGTATGTACGAACCACATATATTACTCCCACAGGGTGTAGAAGATTTTCAGATGTTACCGGAAGGCTTGGAAATTTTTTTAATGGATGATGACAAGCCGTGAGGATGGCCTATAAACTGAAAGACATCCTTATACATCTGCTCAACTTCACAGCCATGAGACTTCATTTCTCATTCATTTTATGAAGCGGAGTGTGTTATAGATGCATTTATAAGCTATGAATTTCTATGATGGATGACTCGCGTTGACTTTACAATAATTTGATACAGATATGTTTTGGGATTTATATTTGCTATATGAGACCAATTAATTATAATTCACTATGCAAACAATATCCAATGCACAAATATGAGGTCACAATACAATGATTTCTGTGATATTCAAAAATTCCTGATAACAATACTAAATGACCATAAAACTAGAATATCAAAGTATATATTATGACAAAACATTTACCAAAAACGATGATATCACCAACTGTATATGCATAATAGGAGTACAACACTGGCTTGCAAATCAACTACAAGATAATAGATGGTATGTAGGTCTTATATGGCTTTAGTAGTAGTGAATTGGCAAAGTTACTGGAATTTGATTGTCTAAATTCGTGTAGACTAGAATAATAAAGCAGAACGATAAAATTAAGAATTATGAAATATGCCCACCGGCATGAGATCTAATAATTTTGGGGACTAGAGGAGAGCCATCTGTGCTTCAAAAAAGATTGACTACGCTAGAATGATAAAACGGGGCTTTGCCTCTTGTCAAGGACATCCCCAATGATTCTGTGCCATGGTAGTGTCACATATGTCAATCTTGTGTTTAGGCCAATTGAAGCGGCTCGACGTTGCTCCTTAAACCAATGCCACGCCTGGCCCAAAGAGCGACCAAATAAACCTGTACCAGGATGTTGGTGAAGCTCTATAAAATCAAGAGAGCTTTAAGAGATCATTTACCCGCTTGGTAGAGCTAGCAAATGGTGCATTTCATCTAGGAAATCAACAGAGGGCAAAAGCAGCCACCAATGTTGAGTATAATTGTCATTTTAGAGTACAAAAACCAGTACATAAAAAATAATTTTCTACGCATTTTATAACAAAGCTACTTTTTATAATGTATAACAAAGAAGTTGGGATCCAGGCATAAGCAGAGGGGCATGAGAGATCAACCAATACCAAGTACATGTATTAAAGAAAGATACATACATGCCTTGAATGAGACATTCTTGAAAAATGAAAAACTAAGATGAATAGCCAATGAATGACGGAACAGTTCAACCTTGTAATTTTATGAAAATATGAGAATGAGTTTTGTTTTTTAATGTAGAAAATAAGAAAAAAATCTAGAAAATAAGCAAACACACACAACGTTCTAAAATCACTAAATATAAAACTGATGCGTGTTTCTTTCCTTACATTGTATTCATCAATGTGTTGGATATATTTAATATATTTACACAAGAATAACAGTACGCAGAAATATTCCAACTCATTTTACCACTCACTTATTGCCACAATATTTTAGACACTGAAATTTTTAAAAGTTGGAATCTGATACTTTCACCATGGACCCATTTAAATCAGCTTTTCTAAAAAACTTTTCTACTGGAGCAGATGTCGTAAGCCTAGACAGCAATTATCCTATTTTATTGTATCAGCGCTAAGAAGTGTATCATCAATAATGTGGTTTTACCATTGTAAATATGGTAATCCTAAAAACCATTAGACATCCTATAATAACAATCCAGAGATTATTATAATATTCATCCAGAGATTATTATATGATGATTACGCATATTCCGATATTACTTCTGCAATTATGAAATCAATAGATGCAAATCACAAATTTACCAGAGAGCTGTCATGTAAAAATGAAAATGTCCAAAGAACTGAAAGGTAAGGAGATAAAACGATTAAATTAAAAGACAACCTCCATACTATTACTGCCGGCCATTTTGCAATTGATTTTCTTCAGCTAAGCATCCAAAAGTGTCATTGACAGAGCACTGTAACTAACATTAGGCTGGGTGTTCAATACCAGCGTCATATTACCCAAACTGCCTTCAATGAAAATTTCACTATAATGGCTAAGTTACTTGCATAACACATATTTCTGTTTTATAACTGATCAATTACCCACTAAAAGATTGAATGGGAAAATGTCTGTTAATAATTTGATTTGTTTAATAAATTCAAATTCTAAATCTTTTTTAAATCAACTACTTCATTCTTGTTAAATCAAATCTGAAATCAATTTTTCATTTGTTCAAAATAAATGAAAACCCACTGCAATCACAACAAAGAGATCTATTTCAAATATTCAACTTACCACCAACTAGCATACAACACTGGAGTAAAATTAAACCAGTAACATTAAATCTATTTAATATTTTTGACAGAACAAAATAAATTTACATTGTTGATTTCAGCATTTCATTCTCACTTTCAATTGCTAAGTGTGACTTCTTTCCTGATCCTCAATTATTCATAGGTCAATGCCTAATTTCAATGATCAATTTTATTATATAACAAAAGAATCAGGGGCTTCTAGTAATGTTCCATTCATAAATTCTTTGCAATAATAGCGTTGGTTATGGCCCTGTAAACATTTCTAACACATTGCGGGGTGTCCATAGCTGGAATATTACAGCGCTCAAACAAGCTGCTATACAGATGGTGGGGAAGTACATGAGCAAGCTAGGCATTGAACACTCAATGTACACATCAGGAGCAATGATTTGTTTTTCAGAAAAAGCTTAAGAAAACGGATCCATGTTCTCTTACGTCTTCCCAGAAGTTATGATTCAGGCTATGCCTGAATTTGGTCAGAAGCTAGTTTTATTTTACAAAAGAAAACTAAAATATGTATTCACTGTCATAATATATCTTTCCAGGTCAGGCACATCTTGTTTCCAAAAAATTTTCACTAGATTCTCTGGAAGATTGGTTACAAACACAACATTTATTCCTATACTTACTTACCGAAAAGGTAACCTTATCAAAATAGAGCATTTCTACTTACAAGCAGTAAGCTATGGAGAACTACGCCACACTTGATTTTCTTAACTGTACAATTGTGAAAGTACTACGAATATATAGAAAAGGGTAATAAACTAAAGTAAGTGCATACCTTCACTTATACTCTTGGCTTCGACTTCACCCGTATCATTAGAACAGAGGCCCACCTGATCCGTGGCTGACTGAGACTTGCTGAGACCACCGAGTGCCCACTTAAAGGAACTTTTGGAACCAGGAGTTATTTCACTATAGCGCCGTTTCTCCGCGTGGTATGTGTTCTAAAAACGGAAAATTAATGGCAAATCAATGTAATTTTGAATCAATGAATCAGCTGGTTTTTTAAAATGTAAATTATGCAATTGAACAAAAAAACTACATCTCCCAAAACTATTACAATTGGACGCTTTGAATAACATTGGGATCGATAAGCTTAGTCATTCAAAATTTAAAATGACGACTCCGTATGACGTACCCCCAGTAATGTCATCGGAGGAAACACATTGACCCGATGACGTTTGCATCTTTAGGTGTGTGTGCTATCTGATCTGTCGCCAGATAGACATTATTTTGATGCTAGTGGAGTTTACCAGAGTTGACAAAGGCAACAAACAATAACCACGCAAATACCAGAGAGTATAAAAGTGATGACGATTAGGCTGTGCTTCTTTCTAAGCTTCTTTCTGGGTTTCTAAATGGATGGAATATCATCAAATTTGTAAACAAGATAGCTGCTGAGTAATACTTGCAACGATCAATAACAATTAACAACATAACAAAGAATTAGTTGATGTTGTCTCTTCATAGGCCAAAGTGACCGTAACTATGGAGCTCATTGACAGGATTTGTTTAGGTTTTCAGAACTATTTAATGGTTCTAAACTTGGTAGCTATTCAGGTGCATTTTGCAACTCATATCACATTTTTGAACTCATGAAAAATCTAAGACTTGAAAAGAAACTGTTCACGATAATAACTATATAGTCGAGCTTAGGGACATTGGCAAGTAAACTGAAACTGCATACAACGACGTTGACAATTTAAAACATACCTGAATCAGAAGGGGAAAAATTTATTGACAAAATTTCATATACGTTTTCTGATAGTAGTGCGTGAAGCCAAAGTGCTAGTAGCTGCAACAGCAGTAATAATCTCATACTTATCTGGAATTTCCAGTCAGCTGATAATTTTTAAACAATGACTTGTCACAAATGTTGCTCGCACACTTTTTTCGAGGCAAACATATTCGAGGTAACTTATCGAGGTAACATATTCGTAAATAGAAGTTCTTTTTATTTATGTCAACAACACAGTATCTGAAGCGTGCCATTAACAATTTTTCCGAGATTTCTTTGGGCCGTGCATAGGGAATGTAAGAGCGCCCTAGATGTTCCCAAGTGATCCAGATTTTCTCTTCTCACCTGCTGGTTATTCGGACAACTTGCATCAGAGCTACTGTCAGGAAATGGTGGGGGCTTTTCTCGATCAGGACTTGGACAAGGCGTAATATCTGGTGTAGTCAACGGAGTAGCTCGAGGAGTGGCTCTAGGAGTTGTGAGTGGTGTAGCCAAGGGAGTATCTGGTACACCTTTTTGCCTACTGATTGCCATTTCTGCATGACCTAGAGTCAATAAGGGAATGCTCTTCAAAAGTGACACTAGAGAAAGTATTTCATAAGCAGCTGCCATATTTCTGATCATCAATTACAGAGATGAATAGTTTCCCATCTAGGATAAGAAACATACAGATTGCCAAGGGACCTCCAAGGGTTGTTATGAACCATAAATACATTTTTATATTTGAAGCTTTCCGTAACAAAATAATCTCGTAGTGAGTCTAATATAAACTTGCAAGTTAGTTTATACATTCTAACTAGCAGAAATACTCCTCAGGTTTCCTGCCGTGTCATCATGAACTATTTAGCGAGAGCTACAAAAAAACCTGACAACTCAAGAGCTGGTGATAGCTCGCAAAGTGCAAAGTTAATACCAACAACAAATTACAGTGTAGCTACGGATCGTACATGCATAACATTTACTCACAGATATTTACAAGCAAGCTGCCTCCAAAGAATGGATACAGATAGTATAACAGCTCAGTAGTATTAATAACTCATGAATAAATATCTATTCTGGATATAAAACATACTTTAAACATATTATAGTTGTATAAACACAATTAACTAATTCACTCGATAGAAGGTAACAACGCCTAGCAATAATACCTTTTTCATCTTCCACTGAAAATACCATAGCACATAGGACCCTCAAAATACCATGACACATAGGACCCTCAACTACCATGGCACATAGGACTTGCACACTGGCATGGCACATAGGGCCCTCAAAATACCATGACACATAGGACCCTCAAACTACCATGGCACATAGGACTCGCAAACTACTATGGCACACAGGACTCGCACACTACCATGGCACATAGGACCCTCAAAATACCATGACACATAGGACCCTCAAACTACCAAGGCATATAGGACTCGCAAACTACCGTTGGCATATAGGACCCTCAAACTACCATGGTACATAAGACCCTCAAACTACCATGGCACATAGGGTCCTCAAACTACCATAGTACATAAGACTCTCAAAATACCCTACAAGATGAATTTATTCGCGGAGTTATATTTCGCGAAAATTGCCATTTCATGCATATTCGCGGATTAATTTATTCGCGGCTGAAAACTGTCACTCTCTATGAAGAGTTAACTCTATTACGTCTAGCAATAGAATTAATTCTACGCATGCGCGCATTGCGTGTTTCGTTTTCTATTTAGCTTACAACTATGGGTCGATCGTGCTAAGCTATAAATTTTTTGCTGCATTCAGAGGTTTTCACAAATATTCATAGATTTGGAGGCCTTTGATGAACCAACAATTTGTGGTAAGTAATGAGTTTTTTCTAAACCATTTACTAAATTAGTTGAATTTTACTTTGGTTCTTCGGTAAAACGCAATATTTATTTTTTCCATCCCTACCGCTTCATTATTTGTTTTAGTGTGAGAAAGATTTTTCATCATACACGCAAGCACAATGACCGCAAGGGTGGTATATGTCATTCTTAGAAGATCACCAATCATTCAGGGAGGGCTGGAAATTGAGGTTGAAGTGACTGCAGCTACTTACGAGGAGAATATATGTTTTAAAAAAAGGAACAAAAATGCCTTTACGAGCACAAATCTCTGGCCAACCGGCAGAACTTTGCAATAGTAAGCCACGAGGAGAGTTCTGATGATAACTTCCTTACCAGCCATGTAGTGGCGAGAGAATCGCCTTTAACATCTACCCAAGACAGTGACAGCGATATAGGGCTGCTATTACCAAAATAACTAGTCAGAGAGCGCCATTACACGCTAGTATTCACTTATCAAGAGTATCAGTTTAATTTTATTGCTCTAGACAACCGCCATATAGACTAAACTGTTTATATTTACTCCATTCATCGTTTGTAAAATTTTATTTGTATTTGAAATATTTTATTTGTACGCTCAAGTTTGTAATAAATTATAATATATCTATACATGAAATAAAATATATAATTTAATCATGTTTGCTGCAGCGATATCAAGGAGTTGTTGTCGATGAAGGGGTCTAGGTTGACTGGTTGCTTCTCTGCCAATATTTCTGCCACGGTAAATATTACTACTTGTCTTTAGTTTTCGTAATCGGAATAGGTTGTTTCATTCTCAATCTGCAGTAAACACAAAAAAGAAAAAATATTAATAGATGTTAAGGAAGTACAAAAACAATAGCTGAAGTATTTAATGAAAGCGATCAGTTTTTAAACAAAAAAATTAACTAATGCAGTTAATTATGGAAAAACGTATCTGCACTGCAAATCAAATACATACCATAATGCCCAGATCAGAATCATGATCGTCCTCAACTTTGGTATTAGAGATTGATGGAGTTGATTTCAATGTAAAAAGACTAGGAGAGATTTTTTGCGATGACGAAGCCATGCCAAATAACTTGTGAAAACCTTGAATAATTTTGTAAAGTTTGATGCAATGGCAATAAAACTCAAAGCCCGCAATGATTTTAAAGAAGTTTTGGAACTCGGTGATGTTTAGTATTTCTGCCTAGCGGCTATTTTCGCGATGACGCCATTCTGCATAACTTGTGACAACCTTGAATAATTTTGTAAAGAAATGTGATGCATTGGCAATGGTGTTAGCTCAAAGCCCAGGCAATGATTTTAAAAATGTTTTGAAACTCAACTACATTTAGTATTTATATTAAAAACTAGCCTAGCAGCTAGTTTTTAATTTGATGCAGTAGTTAATCTCCCTCGTGATTAAAAATAGAACTAATTTTTCACAGAATTTAATAATTCATGAAATTGGCTGTTCGCGAAATCGCGAATTTTTATAACCAACGAATATTTTTATCCTGTAGGGTACCATGGCACATAGGGCGGTCAAACTACCATGGCACATAGGACCCTCAAAATACCATGGCACATAGGACCCTCAAAATACCATGGCACATAGGACCTTCAAAATAACGTGGCAAATAGGACCGTCAAAATACCATAGAACATAGGACTCTCAAACTACCATGGCACATAGTACCCTCAAAATACAATAGCACATATTGTAGGATCCTCTAACTATTTCTAGTGTCTATAAAATACAACAAAGTCGAGCAGATTTTCAATATCACCAAATACTGCTATAACTCATCATGAAGAAAGGAACTCGTGGTGACAAGTAAAGAGCAGACTGGAGACATTCTTTGCCAGGACACTCGTCTAGGATACTCGTCTAGGATACTCGTATAGGACACTCGTATAGGACACTCGTATAGGACACTCGTATAGGATACTCGTATAGGACACTCGTATAGGACACTCATATAGGACATTACCCTTGCCATGAGGACCTCTCATTCTGATGAACTCTGTTCGTCGAGTGTCGATTTTTTGGTTTTGAGTACCCCAAGAAAATGATTGCTTCATTCTAGCAGATAAAGACGATTGCTAAAACACACAAAATATTATGACTGATGTAAGCCATCAACACCGGTGAGAGAAGAGAGAGAGAGAAAAAAAAAGAGAAGAGAGAGTAGATAGTAAGGCTGCATTTGAAATAAACAGATAGAGCAAAGAATCGTTAGCTCAACACTTTGCTCGTTTGTCGCCATATGATATTGTTTAAGACTGTCTGAACAGCAAACCAGAGTATAGAAATACAAAGTTTCATCTTGAATGAACCACTAGCATGCATTCGTGAGACTCTGATAAACTTAGAAAAAACTGTAAACATTTGCTTAAATATACTCAACAAGACACTACTGTGATGCAAGGTGTTTTAGGCAGATGACTTTCAATAAAGTTCAAATAACGACACTAAGGTTGGATGCCAACAAGACTAGAAGCCAATAGGGGAATACGTGAAGTTTCATCGGCATTCATAGCTAACACAGAAAAGATTAAATTACATATTTTTACATGTATGTAGTTGTATAATAAATCTCTAAATAAATTAACGCTTGACACACATAGAAACAAAACTGTACAGGTACAAAACTAACTCAGCGACTCACCTTGGAATCGAAGACATTTCGTAGAGCTTCGTACCTTATGGAGCCAATGAATATAACAGCTTGAAAGTCACCATGTCTGTCTGTGGCTACCAGCTCCACACACACCATCTCACTGTCCCTTATCACTATGTCCTCAAATACCTTAAAAAATATGTCATTCACTGCGGTGGAATTCACTATTAGAAAAACAATGAGATGAACAATTTGTATTAATCTAAATCTGTAATATTCTGAAATTGGCATGTCAACATTGTCGACTATATCAAAAAATGTTACATGCGATCAATGAAAAGAACCTTTGCCAATTACCATATAGTTCCACTCATTCACACCGTGTACAAGTGTGCAAGCTTGTTGGTTAATGAAAGAGAAGTCAAATCATATCATATCTTTAGCAATAATTTCTGTTATCCGCCAATTTTAATTCTTAGGAATCTGCTTAGAAATGGATGCAAATAACAAATTTCTCTATTTATAGCATTCCGGTTGGTTTTAAATAAACATTCGTAAAATTGAGCTTATTAGTGAAATTTGCATTGTTCACTGTTTATTAATTTTGGTGTAATTGTCAGTTTTACCATTTTTATTAGAATATTAAATCATTTGTTTTTTATTCAGAACCTTATTTACACTGTAATAAATTTACTCGTACATTTGGAATTAATGAATTGTGGTAATTCTTTGCCATTTTTATTGATTACTTGTGTTTCGCAGTTGTTTACTTCTATAAAACTCCCTCAACACGGACGTGTTACAAATAATGTATTCATCTCTTTGTCATCAAAGTTTTTTTATAACATTTCTAGTTGATACAGAAAAAATGAAACATATGTACAACAATTTCTTCTAAGTAAACATGAGCTGGACTTAAATAACTTATTGTATTTTTATAGCAATTTTTTTTATCAAATTTTACTTATTTCAATTACTATTGATCCATTTCCAGTGTTCCTTATCTGTGTGAAACTCGTTAAAAGATATTTAGAGATGTTACAAACACGTTTGTATTTTCTCTGCGGTCACAGTTTTTCATCCCCTTTAATTTAAATGGATATTTATACATCAACCAAGCTGTATTGTGTGTGAGTACTGCGATTAAGCCATATTAATATGGCACAAATACATACATATGAGAAATATTTATAGATAGGCGCATAGGAATGGAAAGAGATGGAGCGAGAACAAGCGACAACAGGTATTTCAGCTTGCATAACATACAAAAATATTAAAATTATACCTCTTCGAAATTATCTACAGTGAAGTAAATATTGGGGTATGCGAGAGACTCTCCAGTTCCTTTTGACTCCATTGACCTTTGACTAGGGGAAGCATAGACTTTCTACAAATACAAATGGTGCAAAGGGTGAGTACAATATAAGATCAACTACTGACCTTGACCAGCATTAAAAAAGAAGAGGTTAACCAAGATTTTACCTGAGTGGATTTTTTGAGTATCTGGAGTTCTTGGTCACCAGTACGTGAGCAGACTGCACATGTCAGCGAGTATTCAAACTACAAAATTAAAATGATAAATCTATAATAAAAAATGAATAACAAACTTAACCAAACTAGCTTACTGAAAACCTAAACTAGTCTGTCTCAATATGCTTCACAGCGTAGCAATCCACACTTGTCCTTTCAACAGTCGCTTTTGATCAAGCTAAACATTGGTGAAGGACCGCCTATATACAAATAATTATATACGAATGGTTCAATTGTTGGAGAAAGATACGCTGATTGTCA
Organism: Watersipora subatra; assembly: GCF_963576615.1. NCBI lineage: Eukaryota > Metazoa > Bryozoa > Gymnolaemata > Cheilostomatida > Watersiporidae > Watersipora > Watersipora subatra. The sequence continues at coordinate 34,433,946 of NC_088711.1, read as the reverse complement.
TACTATCTTTTCACAGCAATATTTATGAGTATTGAGTTATCCCTTCATGCCAATGTTCATATAAGTGTTGGAGTAATCTCTTCATGCCAAAGATTATAAGTGTTATAGTTATTCCTTCATACCATGTTTATAAATATAGGAGTTATCCCATCATACAAATGTTTATAAGTGTTATAGTTATTCCTTCATACCATGTTTATAAATATAGGAGTTATCCCATCATACAAATGTTTATAAGTGTTATAGATATTCCTTCATACCATGTTTATGAATATATGAGTTATCCTTTTATACCATGTTTATAAATATAGAAGCTCTACCATCATACCAGTGTTTATAAGTGTTATAGTTATCCATACCATGTTTATAGATATAGGAGTTATCCCTTTATACCAATGTCTATAAGTATTAGAATTAGAGAAGATATCATTTGTTGCTTTTCAGCTTAATACAGTCAGACCTTTATATTCAGCTAATTACAGTCAAACCTTTATATTGAGCTAATTACAGGCAAACCTTTATATTCAGCCAATTACAGTCAAACCTTTATATTCAGCTAATTACAGTCAACCCTTTATATTCAGTTAAGTCAAAAATCTGCTTCATATGTAAACATTGTATGCTGGAGAAGATTTTTATAAAAATGCATGGCAATTCATAATTTATTTTAATCATTCCTACAACAACTATCTCATAAATACTGTACACATAACGTTAACACAAATTCACTTTATAAAGTACGAAAAAGAAATCCAAATTTAAATTATAAGTAGAAAGTACAATGAATAAAGTAATAATCAATAAAAAGAGGTTTTTTATAGTTACTTTGCCGTCAGAGACACACAAGCGAAAGTATTGGCACCATATTGATGGGTATGCTCATGTGCGGAGGAGTGGAATAAAATATTTAGTGTAACTCAGTCTAAACTGAAAATTACTTGAGCTCAAGCTTCAACGGCACTTTGAAAAGCCATTTGCCTTTTACTTACAAAACAATTTTTTTTGAACAATGATATATTTCTATTGAGCTGTTTTCTGATATGCAAGAGTGACCAGCAGGCTGCCATGCAGGCTACATTCCTGTATGAGCTGCTTTAGTATTACCACTTGCAGTTTGAGCTTTGTTCTAGTTAGCATGTGAAACATCTTAGCGCAAACAGTGTGGGGCGAATCAAGTTTTAAAAAACCTGGAAAATGTTTTGCAAGAAAGTCCAAGCTCACAACTCCCATGCAATGTTATTCTTACAATTTGTAAACCCATGCCTACAACTTTATGACTGTTGAGGAGCTTATGTTACAAGTATGTACATAATCAAAAGCAAAGTCAATCAGATGTTTAAAAATGTACCTGTTGAAGTATGAGGTTGAGATAGACAGTCTCCTCCCAATTATAGCCTAAATCTCCAAGGCTTGGCAAATTCTTGGAGTCCTTTCTGAATACCTGCACCACATCCTTTTGCTGTTAAAAGTGACAAAATAGAAATTAGAAATTTCAACTAGAAACTCAACTAGAAATTCCCCTGTCATACAGCCCACGACCAAAGCGATATTGGAAAAAAGAAAGGGTACTGCTGGTTGAGAAATGCAATATTAGCAGTCAAATGGCGCTGCAGTGCAATAGCGGAGCTGTAATGGTAGCTGCAATGTACTGGGTGTTATTATGTACAACAAACAGCAATAATGAAAGGAAAAGATTATATGTTTATATCTCTCCCCTGCAATAGGAGAAATGCAATATTAGAAGTAAAATGGCAAGCTGCTGTGTAATTTACACAGTTTGGAAGTTGGTTGTGTTGAATGTAGAATAGTTTTGACAGCGATCTGTAACCAGAGTGAAAAAATGGGTCGTGATCACAGAAACCATGATTAAGTCGGGTGTGTGAGATTTTGAGTTATCTACACTAGCAGAAGGAGAAAATTCTCAGTTATTTTGCAAAAAAATTTGATTCCAGCTTAATTACAGCAAATTTTATGGTCAATAAACTGAATGCATGTTTACCATTAGTGCGAAAACATAGCTCTGAGAAAACTGGCGTTAAAGTTTGAGAAACAAAAACCAATGCATAATTTTGTTTACATTTCAAAACGTCATAGCAACCAATATCAAGAAGTTGTAATATTTATCTAGATTTTGGTATTTAAATGCAAAAGATTATGCTGAATTTAAAAATCTAAACAGATTTTAGTTGGTTGTCATAGAAATAGCTGTATATCTATAAGAAAATGTAGGCCTATAACTTAATTTTGCAGATAATAAAAACGGCTTGGCAGTACAGCGATATTGGGCGCAGCCGTAGTATCATCAACAAAATCTTTAGAAAAATAATAACAGTAACATATTGCCCACCATCGGTCACTATATACTTCGATCTTGTAAATTCGAATGATTATTCTTTTATATTCAGATATATAATTAAATCTTATAATAATAAGATTTAATTATATATATGAATATTAATTAATATATTCATATATATAATTAAATCTTATCATAATCTTACAAAATCGAATAATTATTCTTATAATTAAATATTGTAATAATCTTATAAGAATCGTTAGAAAAATATCCTCGCCATTTCCTTCACTTTCACTGCTTTGGACATCAGTTGGAATACCAAAGTACTCATTATAAGGGTTCAAAATGTCAGAGTTAACTTTAAAATCGGCAAAAAAGAAACGATTACTTTTCAGTACTTCTACGTTAATTACAGAAACCTTCGGCAATTGGAAAATGCCATAGACTGGTGAAATGTGCACGTCTTTCTCGTGAAATGCGCACGACTTGATGGTTCTACTCTTTGTCACACGGCTTTATTGGCATTTCGTTGGCCGGTCTTAATTTTGATTAAAAAAGGCTTGTCAGGTTTTAATGGCGATTTTAGGCCAAATTAATCTGTCTAGTTATGTATTATCCGATCAGATGGGTAAGTTTTAGGATATTGTCGAGAATTTCCAAAAGCTTTGTCACATATTTAAATAGGTTTATATGTGTTTTGTATCGTTATTATACTTAAACGACTCCAAACAAAAATGGTTAAATTTGTTGACGAGATTTCGGTACAAGATTTTGGGTACAGCGTTGATGAATAATTTTCGGAACTTGTGTGCGCATTTGCATTTATCGTAAAACTCCCAAACACTCGCTTCGCTCGTGTTTGGCTGTGGGATAAGATCAAATAGTTATAACTGATCAAAACATAAAAGTTTATAATTAACGAGGAAGCTTAAAACTAACCTGATCATAAAGGTTGGAAGAACTGCCATACCTCGTCTGTACTGCTGTGTTACAATTTCGCACAAAAAATAATAAGTCATCTCGGCTATCACTCTCTGTTTCGTGAACTGACTGTGATAGAAAATATTTGGAAAATATTGAAGTCCAAAATGCTTCAGCAGAACAGTGAACTAAGACATAATCCTCATCTACAACAATATGAATACTTTTATTAGAAGAAACGCCCAGTGTTCTGTGACACGCATGCAATCAACTTGCAGCAGCACTTTACATGGTACCTCAAGTGAGGCAACGACCTTAAAACTCACAGAGACCAATACACCACACTGTAGAGCAACTGTTAGCACCACAAATTGTAGCAGCACTTTACACCCAGCAACATTAAAATTGCTACACACACTCATTTAATACAAGTTGGAAGTAGTAACCTGAAACCAAACACTGTGATATAGCACAACCTTCTTAGAGTTGCAATTTAGTATCACGGACACAACTGACACCAGAAGAGCCGAAGTCGACTGTTATCCGACTATGTCAACAAAAGTTATTAATATGTTATCTTACTTTCTTCTTGCTGACCTTGTTTGCCTTTGTTACGTTCAACAATTATGGTTTCAAGCATCCGTTGGATAGATGATGATCTTGTATATTTCCTTTGGTTAGTAGCAAGTAAGGTGTCATCGTGTGTTGGCAGACCACTCTGTCTTAGCTGACCATTGGGTAAGTTATGCTGTCGGCCGGAAACATAATTTAGATCTTGCGGTTGTTCAGTATTCATCATTGTTTGCTCAATTATGTTAACTGAAGAGCTATTGAAGTCTTCCAACGCATCTGTGAAGTGCTTTAGTATAAGTAAAACAACATATGCCTCTTTGAAAAAGCATCATTGACACGTTTATATTATTCTTTATTACTTGAATCACGGATTGAAAGCTAACGAAAACAAATTACAAAGAAACGCTCCACGTGCCTAATTTAAAACTTCAGTATAGTTATTTTACGGTATGAAAATGTTTTCCGAACCAAGGCCATTGGCATTTCAGAAGACGATTAAATACACTCTTGTCAGTTAATGTACATGTAGTATAGATTTAGCACAGACTAGCTTCCGTTAAATGGAGATAGCTTGTCATCGGCGATCATCAGAAACGCGGGGCCTTGTCACGAATTACTACTGACACAAAACCAATCGCCATAAACCAATCCACGGCTGGATCGATACTGTGACAAAAAAGAAATTTGCAACGATTCCATTTTCTAGTATTTAACCTCATTAACAAAATCGTTATCGCTGAGCCATTCGTTTATGAATGAAACAATATTAATAGAAGCTGCAAAAGCGTTGCGCTTTGCTACTTTTTTATTTTATTTTTAAATATCGGATCGGATCGGGTTTTTCCCACTGAAAGCCTCACGCAGGAGGCAAAATACGTGGGAACTCTTTATTTTAAACAGTATACCAGCAAAAATTTTCCATTCCCTTCCTCCTTTCTTTCCTCTCTCTTCCCCTTCTTCCCTTTTTTCAGTGTTTTTAATTTTGCTTTCGGCTTGTATTTGTATCTAAAGAGTATTGCAACAATATTCCTTCGATATTTCATATTTACATCATATAATATCTATTTCTAATACTGCTATGTGAATCAAAAAAAAAAAAAAAAAGAAAATGAATTAATGAATCAAATGCCATATACAAAATATTTACAATGATATAAATACAACATTGATTACAATGTCCCCGGGCCAAAAGTTGCCAAAAAGGGTGTGCCGAAATTATCAAATTCCATCTCTGATTTCTCGAGTGGTTCTAGGCCAGAAAGAATTAAAATAAGCTTTGGTTTTTATTGATGGTACATACAACCCTCCCTCTTGACGAGTATTATAGATTTGTTCGGGCTCTTGCTTATATGTATCTTTAATCACCCCACTGGCTGTAGCTTTGCAAAACAAATTCACTCTTAATTCCTTTCGTCTATCTTTTAGCAATTGTATATTACTACTCTCCTTTATAGCAGTGTAGCTAACTTGCCCTCGTAAATCAAAGATGAATTTCACAGCCTTATTTTGTAACTTTTCTAGTTGTTTGAAATATAGGCTGTTGGTGTAGCTTAACTGCAACTGTAAAAGTAGAATTTGTATTTTTTGCAAGAATCGCTAACAATACATTCAGGCTTGCCAACCCAAGAGTGGGGCAATGCTTGAGATTTGGTTTTAGGGCAATTGATGTATCAATGATAGTATATATAAAATCGTGGAAATTGGGGCAAAAATCTCACGCCTTTCCATTTTTTCTTTGGGCTAATTGCGTGAGTCTCACGCCCAATGCGTGGAGTTGGCAGGTATGAATACATTTATGTATGGCGCCTTACAGTGCCTCGCGTTGCGTGTTCGCAACTCGAGTTGATCAACTCGAGTTGCACAACTCGAGTTGTGAACGCGCAACACGACTTTTCAAAAGTAAGGTGCAATATAGTGGTATTACGGTAGAATAACCGTAGATCTGGTTATATTAACAATGGTATATCAATAGGCACCCGTTAGCTAATAGAAATTAAACTGTATGTACTGTAAAACTAGAGCTAACAGCGAATTATTAGAATTATACTGTGCCGAGTTTGCAACTCGAGTTGCACAACTCGAGTTGTGCAACTCGAGTTGTACAACTCGAGTTATATTTACAAACTCGAGTTGTACAACTCGAGTTGTGCAACTCGAGTTGTACAACTCGAGTTGCAAACTCGGCACAGTATAATTCTAATAATTCGCTATTAGCTTTAGTTTTACAGTACATACATATAGTCTGGTGGCCACAGGGAATTTTTGTGTCGTTTTTTGCCAAGGTGGCACGACAATGGGGTATAACGAATCTTAGATTTAATGGATAGAATAAAACATCTCCTAACTTTTTTATTATACCTACCGGAATTATTCTTGTCAAGCAGTGATTATTTGCCATTAAAAGATGGGTAGAAATGCATAAATGAGATTTCCCTTGCGCCATGCGCAATTAGCCAAATCAGCCAATCAGCTAGGTAAACATAAATCTATGCATTTGTTTAATACGGGGCGTATTTGCATTCACCGATAACATTTGTGCCCTTAGTCTGTTTCCGCTGTTCCGTGTTAGAAACTGCCGTGTACGTTGGTTAGTAGTAGCGCAAACTTAGTATCTTCTATTTAAATTGATTACCACAGCTAGCTATTATCAGTTACATAATTCATTATAATCTGGTTTTACATGCTAAGAAGTCAACAAAGTTTTACTAACGGAAAAAAGCGATAATCCAAAGTTTTTATGAGATGTAGAGCACCATCTACAAACAGTCAGATCGCAGCTCGCAGTGTCAGTCGTATGTAAATGCCACACTGAATGCTTGAGGAAGATTGCTAGTGAGTCGAAATAACAAAGAGCTTCACAAGTTGCAAAGAATCTCAAACCCCTGAAAAAATAAGGTGAGATGATAGCAAACTCATTTACTTAATATTTATGAATAATTAATCAAAGATTAAATGCATTGCTTTATTGAAAATCTTGCGTTTCCTTCACTGTGTACTGTAGTCAGTTGGATCAATGAGTGATAGGTGTTGATTATAATGAATCAAACTCTCAAGTCAAACTTCTCAGTCCAGATTTTACATATTGGTTACAAACTATACAATAAACTAATCTCTGTCGTAGGTATTGTTGCTGTGTCTTCAGACACTCACTGTTTCATACACTCAATAGCTTAACTCAATTTGTTTAATTTTTAGGCTAAAACGGTAGCACTACATAACATTATAAGCTACTTATATTACTTATACTTACTTATACTAGAATACCTAGATTGGGTATTTTTTTAATAAACCAGTAATACTAGACTATTTGTAATATAGAATGCCTCTGTTGATTTTTATTAAGACTTAGCTCGCCTATTTACAAAATTGGAGACTGTATTGCTCTTTGAAACGTCAAACCAATATCAACACAAAGTGTAGTACCTTTATGCAAATGTATGATTGTTATTTAACTGATGGTTTGGTTAGTTTTAAGTTACTATATTGTGTCATGCAGAACTTATCAGTACTGTATTATTGTGTTATTACACTATATTCTAGTGTATTGTATTATAATAGCTGTATTATGTTGTATTGAACTGATTTGAATTGTGCTATAGGACTGATATGTTGCATTATGTTGTGTCATATTATATATATTAATGCATATTTTGTTGTATTTTAATCAATTGTATTATATTGTATTGTTATAGCACTCACATATCAATTATTACCTTACAGAAGTATGCGATGTATGAGTTAACTAATTATTGTTGTGGTTAAAGCTAAAGGGGTACATCTATTACTTTTATGTAGGGCTATGCACATTGCGTACACGTTCAAATCAGTATTGTAGCTCTTCCTATTTTCAAGTTTTAAATTTATTGCTACATTCTTTGATAGATCGTTTTTCAGGTAGGTTATGATCGATAAATATCGCACCATAAATGTATGTCAGCTCTTATATGTCTATATGATCATTTTGTATTTTGAACTCATTGTCTCTAATGGATGCGATTCTTTACATTGTAGTCGGCCGCCAGGGACTTGATATGACAAACAGTTCTTGCCATCACCTTAGCCACTGATCTGCCAGAAACCCTCTTCATACTCGTTACATTGATACCTGTACAACTACTGATTGACAGGCTATACTGTATACCTCATTGGGTACACTGGTTGTGACGCAGACTAACTAACAAATCTAATGTAAACTTAATCTTTTAAATGAAATTATTATTATTAAAATTATTTCTTTTTTATTTAACTGACATCAATATGCGAAATTTCTGGCTTAGCTTTAGATTTATTGTACTGGTAGCATGTTAAAACCATGCAGTATTTTGAAACCATGTATGGTTGAAATGTTGAATGTAACCAGTATGATGGAATGTGTGGTGCAGTATGTTCGATGACAACCAACTTTCTGGATGATTAATTAATATCATGTCTTTGTATGGGTATCTTAGTACTTATGATGACTAGTATGAAGACTATGAAGACTTATGAAGACTAGTATGATTATTATATAGCATGTTTACCAAAATACATAGTCTGTTTATCATGATACATCAAAAACTGTTAATTGTTTCTAGAAAGCATATTGCAAAGTATTTAATAAAACTATTACATAATTATAATCTTAAAGCTCATCATCACCGTCTAATTGATTACCATCCTCAATCTCATCAGTCATTTCATTACTGCACTCTACACAGCCGCATAGACTTGCAAACTCTTTTTTTTTGCATGAGCAACTGGTTCATTGGACAAGCTGCCTAGGAATAGCGCTTTGCTCATCAGGAAAGCATTGCCCAGAAATCTCATCATCATCTTTACTCCAGACATGGTTTGTGGAATCTGGGGGCACCATTAATGGTTGAATTTTCCACTGCTGTATTGTTGCTTATTAATTGACCCTCATTAAATGCCGACGGAGAGAACCCTCTTGGTGGAAGGTTTTTTTTCATAAGATGTCCTTGATGAGAACAACCTGTATCTGGCGTCGGCTTCACTTGTAGGGTCAGACTTGCCATGAAGATGCAGTGTTGAACGTGTTAGTGCGTTGAACAGCCTTTTATCTAATATAATGTAGTAGTTGATTATATTGAATTATGTAATCCATGACAGCTAGCTTTGGAAATCGGTATAATTAGTAAATTAAAGTTTTCGATCATTACTCCAAACGCCGGCGGTCGCTCGATGAGACAGGAAACTGACAACAAACCTAATTGATATCGGGGTTATTTAATACCCCCGTACTACAACATGAGGTAAATGTTGGTCTACGGCTCTGATTAGCTGTTCCGACTGACTGCACACGGCGTAAGAAAAAATTTATTTTTGTATAACTACTCACCATTTAATGGCAAATTACTCTTAGCTTATCAACTAAAATACTGGTAGGAAATTAAATTAGTAATGAATAAATTAGAAACATGTTAAAAGTGTCAAGTTACCATAGACCCCATCTTCTGCCACCTGTTGACACGATAATGCCCTGTGGGCCACCAGACTAATAGTTTAATTTCTATTAGCTAACGGGTGCCTATTGATATACCATTATTAATATAACCAGATCTACGGTTATTCTACCGTAATACCAATATATTGCACCTTACTTTTGAAAAGTCGTGTTGCGCGTTCACAACTCGAGTTGTGCAACTCGAGTTGATCAACTCGAGTTGCAAACACGCAACGCGAGGCACTGTAAGGCGCCATATTTATGCTATTATGCAAATCGCGTTGACATAGTCGAAGTTTTCTCCCCTGTGTTTGTCTCCTCCGATACTTCTGCCAGAGGGAATGCAACTTCAACACCACTTGGCGAATAACACCGCTTGGTTCTGAAGTAAGGAAATAACCAACTCCTAGAGGGCAATCTGCCTAGCTATGAACGAAGCTTGGTAATGCAAGGTTCTGCTGGTGCCAGCTGAGTGCTGGCACAACATCAGCCACTGGTGCAATGATCAAGAAATCAAGCTGCTGCAAATGCACCACTCACCAGCTATCGTTTATGTGTCTATATGACCGCTGTATGTATAATATAAAGATTACTTTCTATCCTTGATGAAAAAAAGAGTTCAGGGTGTGTTGCTTGTATTGCGGGCAATACTTATTTGATACAAATTTAATGGGTCATGAATGTTGATTTTAGGAGAGTTTTAAAGGATGTTAAAAGATCTAGACAGAATTTAAGTTAGTCTTTTATTTGTACAGATTAATTGCACCCTCTCTTATCCTGTATCTTTTCCTAATCTCCATGCACCCCACCCTTTTAACCATTTGAATAAACATGGCTTTCAAGTCGTAAGCTAGTAATGTTCTATGAAAGACACACTTCAGGATGTGTTGCTTGTATGCTGCGCATTACCTACGGTATTTGATGCAAAATTGCAGGTGCAGTGCTACTTGTAGGCTTAGAGGTGGGGCAAACATCTAGCAACAAAGGCCGAGGCTGGTGGATTTTATTAACTCACAAACGAAAACTTGTATGACAGCTAGTCCAGCCTAAAATAAAACATATACAGTGTACATGTATGTATATTCTCAAGAAGTCTTTAAATGACGAGATAATACTACAAAAATGCAAAAGTAGTTTACAACCGATTGGTGATCATAGGGAATTAGCCTATATACACAAACTAATACACTGTCCACTTCAATGCTCTTGTTGACACTTCATCTGCAAAAGGATTTATTTAGGGATGTTTCTAAAGATTTTTTCAAACAGTTGATAATAACGAATTTGAGCTGCAAGTATGCAGTTATTTAACATTATACACGTACAGTATAACAATTCAAGCTACACAAGTATGGCTCTCAAGTAGATATGTTAAATCATCCCAAAACCATGCACAGGGCTCACCTGCAATGTCCAACAACAAAGAAGTATTTGCATATGTAGTATATATTAACAGCAGCCGCTACTTTAGCGAACACTCAGTTCAGTGATTTTGTTAGGCATATTTTGTTATGATAATGACAAATCAGCTCTTAGCTATATAAACTTTGCTCAAGCAAACGTTGCCAAAAAACATCACTACTTTTGCCTGCAAATATTGCATATAAATAATCCCTACGTAAAACATACTTGAATAAACATTGAGCAACTGGAATTCTCAAGCTAGTTTGTGTTTGCTGTGCAGTTGAGAAATTTCTAAACTGGTAATTTTGAACAGATGTAGTCATTGCAGTAATAACCAGCGAAGACACGAAGCATTTCTTTGGTTACACATTTCTTTAACCAAAAGTAATAGATCAAATAATTTGTGTTAAGGATGCAGTGAACACTTCTGTAGTTTAGTTGACCCATTAGTTACGTTATTTAACATTAGTCCAGGAGTTTGTTGATCGACTCAAGTACTACAAACAATTGAGCTTCAACATGAGAATGTACAAACTTGAAATCACATGCTTAGAAACAATAGATTATGCCTGCACTGTATGTTACGATTGATGATTTAATAGTTTGAATGTGAATATCAAAAACATGGCGCTATAAATTAATATTGGTTTTGTAATATTTGTACCTCAGTCTGGCCATCTCACTTTTTTGCAGTTTTTGCCAAACAGGACATCTTCTTAGAGTTGACTAGCATAGATACAGCGGTTGAACATAAACTTTGGAACTTCCAAAAATCGATTATAATTGTTACGTCTGAGGCTATTATGAAGAGCTTATCGCTGAATTCAGTTCATTAAGGGTTGTGGTCACATTGCTCAAGATGTAGGATTTGGCTTTATAATCATTGTTGCAAGCAAGCTATTTTCTCAAATGCCTATTAGCGGATAGTCTAAGAGCTTTAGCTCACGATATCCAATGAAAGAGCAGAGCCTATATGTCTATTGCAGTATTTGTTTTCATCACATAGCTAAGTATTGTAACTGATGGAGTTGCTATGAAGGCAAGTTACATAACGTAATACACTCAGTTCTAGTCAGATCATGACACTAGAGGTCACATCATGAGGTCTAGAACAGAGCTCGTGTTGCTGGAGACCTCGTGTTTCTGGGGACCTTATGTTGCTGAAAACCTCATGTTGCTGGAGACCTCATGTTGCTGGAGACCTCATGTTGCTGGACCCTGATTTTTAAAACAGCCAAAACAGTTTCCTGTCGAAGGCTTCCAGTACCAAGGAAAATTATAAGTTACTATAAGGCACAGATTTGCTATCAATTGACAAGTGAAAATCACTTTCCAATGAGTCAACAGATTCTGTCCCGAGTGAAATGTTATGACTAGTTTGCAATATCATACAACTCATGTTGTTAAAAGTTTACCATGAACAACTATTGCAATCGCAAAATTTCGATTGAGATAGCAAATTGATAAAACTAAACAACTCATGAGAAGTTAGCTTTGTCAACTATGAACTCCAGCATTCCCCTTCAGAGTTCTTCAGTGGTTTCCAACATTATCTTATAATGTATGTCAAATTTGGCAAACAACATTGAAACTTATAAATTTCTGGAGCTTGATCTTTCATCTCTAAAAGCAGTCGGCAATCTGGTAAAAAATTTCTAAGAGAGGCTGTCAATTTAATCTCAGACATCTTTGGTATAGATGAGTGTACACACGCAGTTAGCATCGAGAGATCAGAAAATTAGCAATAAATCTCTTTATGGACTGGAAAATTGTAATATGTATACCGCAAAGCGTACTGGGCAACCAAGCTATTACCATAAATATTTTTAGTTAGTCTTCATTTATATTTGAGATGATCACCGTTGTTTTTAATAACATTTACTCTTTTTAAGCAATGTTTTATAATAGGAATAGAATCCTACATGTGTGGAATTGGTAAACAGTGATAGAGCTGGCAGAATAGTGAATGGTTTGCATAATTAGGAAGAAGCCAATCCTTAAAAAAAATTTGTAACTGATTTCAACTTCAATAAATTTCAACTGTAAAGACAGTAACCGGAAATTAATGCTAGCCATTGAATCCATAAAGGTGCGAAATATTATGGCGAAAATTTTTTTTATAAAAATGTGAGGATATGTCAGTACGCAATTCTACTTACGAACTTTTTTAATGCAATTACTATAATTTACCATCGTAAAACTTTTAATATACAAAGATTTGGGGAATGCATTGAATTTATTAAACATGTATTACATATATTTGTACTGAAGCATAGGCTGATAAGAAGTTTCGCTAATTCTCCTAAGTGTCAATCACACTTTGATTTTGACTCTACAAAAAATCCAAAAATAGAGTATACTACTTTGTTATACTATTGGGCTTTCAGAATAATAATGCAAGGCTGGTGTAGAACATATTGTTAAACAAATTAACAGAGAGTGATCAATGTATAGTAGAATTTAGGATTGCATAATGGGTTAGGAAATTGCGATATGGCCAATTGCTATCAGTTCACCGAACACCGTTTCTTTGGAATTTTCACTGTGTGTGAACTTGGATCGTCGTTTGTTCCGGATTCATCTACGAGCTGTTTTATAACAGGAGGTCCATCATAAACCAAATCTGAGACATAGTCAAATAATTTAAGAATAAAAGAATCATCATCCATAGTTTTTTTGTCTATATCTGATGCACTTTCATCAGTTATGGAATTAGAAAGGCTTTCACATCGTTCAGAGATTTTGCTAGATGGTACATTTGCTTTACTGCTAGAAGAAGTGAAATGTTCCGCATTACCTTCTTTATCAAAATTTGTATCACCGTTTCTGTTACTTTTGCGGACGTGTTTGTTAGCATTGCCACCATTTCCCATGAGTAGTCTTTCCCATCCCATTTCATCCTCATCTAGTTGGTCTGTATCTTTGTCTAAATTATCTGGTATTCCATCTCCATCATCATCTTCATCCAGGTGATCAGGTATACCATCCCCATCAGTATCTTTCTCTAAATGATCTGATATTCCATCTCCATCATCATCTTCATCCAGGTGGTCAGGTATGCCATCCCCATCCATATCTTTCTCTAAATGATCTGGTATTCCATCTCCATCATCTTCATCCAGGTGATCAGGTATACCATCCCCATCTGTATCTTTCTCTAAATGATCTGGTATTCCATCTCCATCATCATCCTCATCTAGGTGGTCAGGTATACCATCCCCATCTGTATCTTTCTCTAAATGATCTGGTATTCCATCTCCATCATCATCTTCATCCAGGTGGTCAGGTATGCCATCCCCATCCATATCTTTCTCTAAATGATCTGGTATTCCATCTCCATCATCATCTTCATCCAGGTGATCAGGTATACCATCTCCATCCGTATCTTTCTCTAAATGATCTGGTATTCCATCTCCATCATCATCCTCATCTAAGTGGTCAGGTATACCATCCCCATCTGTATCTTTCTCTAAATGATCTGGTATTCCATCTCCATCATCATCTTCATCTAGGTGGTCAGGTATGCCATCCCCATCCATATCTTTCTCTAAATGATCTGGTATTCCATCTCCATCATCATCTTCATCCAGGTGGTCTGGTATACCATCTCCATCCGTATCCTTCTCTAAATTATCTGGTATTCCGTCTCCATCATCATCCTCATCTAAGTGATCTGGTATACCATCCCCATCTGTATCTTTCTCTAAATGATCTGGTATTCCATCTCCATCATCATCTTCATCTAGGTGGTCAGGTATACCATCCCCATCTGTATCTTTCTCTAAATGATCTGGTATTCCATCTCCATCATCATCTTCATCTAGGTGGTCAGGTATACCATCCCCATCTGTATCTTTCTCTAAATGATCTGGTATTCCATCTCCATCATCATCTTCATCCAGGTGGTCAGGTATGCCATCCCCATCCATATCTTTCTCTAAATGATCTGGTATTCCATCTCCATCATCATCTTCATCCAGGTGATCAGGTATACCATCTCCATCCGTATCTTTCTCTAAATGATCTGGTATTCCATCTCCATCATCATCCTCATCCAGGTGATCAGGTATACCATCCCCATCTGTATCTTTCTCTAAATGATCTGGTATTCCATCTCCATCATCATCCTTATCTAGGTGGTCAGGTATACCATCCCCATCTGTATCTTTCTCTAAATGATCTGGTATTCCATCTCCATCATCATCTTCATCTAGGTGGTCAGGTATACCATCCCCATCTGTATCTTTCTCTAAATGATCTGGTATTCCATCTCCATCATCATCTTCATCTAGGTGGTCAGGTATGCCATCCCCATCCATATCTTTCTCTAAATGATCTGGTATTCCATCTCCATCATCATCTTCATCCAGGTGGTCAGGTATACCATCTCCATCCGTATCCTTCTCTAAATTATCTGGTATTCCATCTCCATCATCATCTTCATCTAAGTGGTCAGGTATACCATCCCCATCTGTATCTTTCTCTAAATGATCTGGTATTCCATCTCCATCATCATCTTCATCTAGGTGGTCAGGTATGCCATCCCCATCCATATCTTTCTCTAAATGATCTGGTATTCCATCTCCATCATCATCTTCATCCAGGTGGTCTGGTATACCATCTCCATCCGTATCCTTCTCTAAATTATCTGGTATTCCGTCTCCATCATCATCCTCGTCTGAGTGATCTGGTATACCATCCCCATCCATATCTTTCTCTAAATGATCTGGTATTCCATCTCCATCATCATCTTCATCTAGGTGGTCAGGTATACCATCCCCATCTGTATCTTTCTCTAAATGATCTGGTATTCCATCTCCATCATCATCTTCATCTAGGTGGTCAGGTATACCATCCCCATCTGTATCTTTCTCTAAATGATCTGGTATTCCATCTCCATCATCATCTTCATCTAGGTGGTCAGGTATGCCATCCCCATCCATATCTTTCTCTAAATGATCTGGTATTCCATCTCCATCATCATCTTCATCCAGGTGGTCTGGTATACCATCTCCATCCGTATCCTTCTCTAAATTATCTGGTATTCCGTCTCCATCATCATCCTCATCTAAGTGATCTGGTATACCATCCCCATCAGTATCTTTCTCTAAATGATCTGGTATTCCATCTCCATCATCATCCTCATCTAGGTGGTCAGGTATACCATCTCCATCAGTATCTTTCTCTAAATGATCTGATATTCCATCTCCATCATCATCCAAGTGGTCTGGTATACCATCCCCATCTGTATCTTTCTCTAAATTATCTGGTATTCCATCTCCATCATCATCCTCATCTAAGTGGTCTGGTATACCATCCTCATCTGTATCTTTATCTAAATGATCTGGTATTCCATCTCCATCATCATCCTCATCTAAGTGGTCAGGTATACCATCTCCATCCGTATCTTTCTCTAAATGATCTGGTATTCCATCTCCATCATTATCCTCATCCAGGTGATCAGGTATACCATCCCCATCTGTATCTTTCTCTAAATGATCTGGAATTCCGTCTCCATCATCATTCTCATCTAAGTGGTCTGGTATACCATCCCCATCAGTATCTTTCTCTAAATGATCTGGTATTCCATTTCTATCATCATCATCCTCATCCAGGTGGTCAGGTATACCATTCCCATCTGCATCTTTCTCTAAATGATCTAGTATTCCATCTCCATCATCATCTTCATCTAAGTGGTCTGGTATACCATCCCCATCTGTATCTTTTTCTAAATGATCTGGTATTCCATCTCCATCATCATCCTCATCCAGGTGGTCTGGTATACCATCCCCATCAGTATCTTTCTCTAAATGATCTGGTATTCCATCTCCATCATCATCCTCATCTAGGTGGTCTGGTATACCATTTCCATCTGCATCTCTTTCTAAATGATCTGGTATTCCATCTCCATCATCATCTAAGTGGTCAGGTATACCATCCCCATCTGTATCTTTCTCTAAATGATCTGGTATTCCGTCTCCATCATCATCCTCATCTAAGTGATCTGGTATACCATCTCCATCTGTATCTTTTTCTAAATGATCTGGTATTCCATCTCCATCATCATCCTCATCTAGGTGGTCAGGTATGCCATCCCCGTCTGCATCTTTCTCCAAATGATCTGGTATTCCGTCTCCATCATCATCCTCATCTAAGTGGTCTGGTATACCATCTCCATCTGTATCTTTTTCTAAATGGTCTGGTATTCCATCTCCATCATCATCCTCATCTAGGTGGTCTGGTATACCATCCCCATCAGTATCTTTCTCTAAATGATCTGGTATTCCATCTCCATCATCATCCTCATCCAGGTGATCAGGTATACCATCCCCATCTGTATCTTTCTCTAAATGATCTGGTATTCCATCTCCATCATCATCCTCATCCAGGTGATCAGGTATACCATCCCCATCTGTATCTTTCTTTAAATGATCTGGTATTCCATCTCCATCATCATCTAGGTGGTCAGGTATACCATCCCCATCTGTATCTTTCTCTAAATGATCTGGTATTCCGTCTCCATCATCATCCTCATCCAGGTGGTCAGGTATACCATCCCCATCTGTATCTTTCTCTAAATGATCTGGTATTCTATCTCCATCATCATCTTCATCCAGGTGGTCAGGTATACCATCCCCATCTGTATCTTTCTCTAAATGATCTGGAATTCCGTCTCCATCATCATCCTCATCTAAGTGGTCTGGTATACCATCTCCATCTGCATCTTTCTCTAAATGATCTGGTATTCCATCTCCATCATCATCCTCATCCAGGTGGTCAGGTATACCATCCCCATCACTATCGTTTTCTAAATGATCTGGTATTCCGTCTCCATCATCATCTTCATCCAGGTGGTCAGGTATACCGTCTCCATCAGTATCTTTCTCCAAATGATCTGGTATTCCATCTCCATCATCATCCTCATCCAGGTGATCAGGTATACCATCCCCATCTGTATCTTTCTCTAAATGATCTGGTATTCCATCTCCATCATCATCTTCATCCATGTGGTCAGGTATACCATCTCCATCCGTATCTTTCTCTAAATGATCTGGTATTCCATCTCCATCATCATCCTCATCTAGGTGATCAGGTATACCATCCCCATCTGTATCTTTCTCTAAATGATCTGGTATTCCATCTCCATCATCATCCTCATCTAGGTGGTCAGGTATACCATCCCCATCTGTATCTTTCTCTAAATGATCTGGTATTCCATCTCCATCATCATCTTCATCTAGGTGGTCAGGTATACCATCCCCATCTGTATCTTTCTCTAAATGATCTGGTATTCCATCTCCATCATCATCCTCATCCAGGTGGTCTGGTATACCATCTCCATCCGTATCTTTCTCTAAATGATCTGGTATTCCATCTCCATCATCATCCTCATCTAGGTGATCAGGTATACCATCCCCATCTGTATCTTTCTCTAAATGATCTGGTGTCTCATCTCCATCATCATCCTCATCCAGGTGATCAGGTATACCATCCCCATCTGTATCTTTCTCTAAATGATCTGGTATTCCATCTCCATCATCATCCTCATCTAGGTGATCAGGTATACCATCCCCATCTGTATCTTTCTCTAAATGATCTGGTATTCCGTCTCCATCATCATCTTCATCTAGGTGGTCAGGTATACCATCCCCATCTGTATCTTTCTCTAAATGATCTGGTATTCCATCTCCATCATCATCCTCATCCAGGTGGTCTGGTATACCATCTCCATCCGTATCTTTCTCTAAATGATCTGGTATTCCATCTCCATCATCATCCTCATCTAGGTAGTCAGGTATACCATCCCCATCTGTATCTTTCTCTAAATGATCTGGTGTTCCATCTCCATCATCATCTTCATCCAGGTGGTCAGGTATACCATCCCCATCTGTATCTTTCTCTAAATTATCTGGTATTCCGTCTCCATCATCATCTTCATCCAGGTGGTCAGGTATACCATCTCCATCTGTATCTTTTTCTAAATGATCTGGTATTCCGTCTCCATCATCATCTTCATCCATGTGGTCAGGTATACCATCTCCATTTGTATCTTTCTCTAAATGATCTGGTATTCCATCTCCATCATCATCCTCATCTAGGTGATCAGGTATACCATCCCCATCTGTATCTTTCTCTAAATGATCTGGTATTCCATCTCCATCATCATCTTCATCTAAGTGGTCTGGTATACCATCTCCATCTGTATCTTTCTTTAAATGATCTGGTATTCCATCTCCATCATCATCCTCATCCAGGTGGTCAGGTACACCATCCCCATCTGTATCTTTCTCTAAATTATCTGGTATTCCGTCTCCATCATCATCTTCATCCAGGTGGTCAGGTATACCATCTCCATCTGTATCTTTTTCTAAATGATCTGGTATTCCGTCTCCATCATCATCTTCATCCATGTGGTCAGGTATACCATCTCCATCCGTATCTTTCTCTAAATGATCTGGTATTCCATCTCCATCATCATCCTCATCTAGGTGATCAGGTATACCATCCCCATCTGTATCTTTCTCTAAATGATCTGGTATTCCATCTCCATCATCATCTTCATCTAAGTGGTCTGGTATACCATCTCCATCCGTATCTTTCTCTAAATGATCTGGTATTCCATCTCCATCATCATCCTCATCTAGGTGGTCAGGTATACCATCCCCATCTGTATTTTTCTTTAAATGATCTGGTATTCCATCTCCATCATCATCTTCATCTAGGTGGTCAGGTATACCATCCCCATCTGTATCTTTCTCTAAATGATCTGGTATTCCATCTCCATCATCATCCTCATCCAGGTGGTCTGGTATACCATCCCCATCAGTATCTTTCTCTAAATGATCTGGTATTCCATCTCCATCATCATCCTCATCTAAGTGGTCTGGTATACCATCTCCATCTGCATCTTTCTCTAAATGATCTGGTATTCCATCTCCATCATCATCCTCATCCAGGTGATCAGGTATACCATCCCCATCAGTATCTTTCTTTAAATGATCTGGTATTCCATCTCCATCATCATCCTCATCCAGGTGGTCAGGAATACCATCCCCATCACTATCGTTTTCTAAATGATCTGGTATTCCGTCTCCATCATCATCTTCATCCAGGTGGTCAGGTATACCGTCTTCATCAGTATCTTTCTCCAAATGATCTGGTATTCCGTCTCCATCATCATCCTCATCTAGGTGGTCTGGTATACCATCCCCATCTGTATCTTTATCTAAATGATCTGGTATTCCATCTCCATCATCATCCTCATCCAGGTGGTCAGGTATACCATCCCCATCTGTATCTTTCTCTAAATGATCTGGTATTCCGTCTCCATCATCATCTTCATCCAGGTGGTCAGGTATACCATCTCCATCCGTATCTTTCTCTAAATGATCTGGTATTCCATCTCCATCATCATCCTCATCTAGGTGATCTGGTATACCATCCCCATCTGTATCTTTCTCTAAATGATCTGGTATTCCATCTCCATCATAATCCTCATCCAGGTGGTCAGGTATACCATCGCAATCTGTATCTTTCTCTAAATGATCTGGTATTCTATCTCCATCATCATCCTCATCCAGGTGGTCTGGTATACCATCCCCATCAGTATCTTTCTCTAAATGATCTGGTATTCCGTCTCCATCATCATCCTCATCTAGGTGGTCTGGTATACCATCCCCATCTGTATCTTTATCTAAATGATCTGGTATTCCATCTCCATCATCATCCTCATCCAGGTGGTCAGGTATACCATCCCCATCTGTATCTTTCTCTAAATGATCTGGTATTCCATCTCCATCATCATCCTTATCCAGGTGGTCTGGTATACCATCCCCATCAGTATCCTTCTCTAAATGATTTGGTATTCCGTCTCCATCATCATCCTCATCTAGGTGGTCTGGTATACCATCCCCATCTGTATCTTTCTCTAAATGATCTGGTATTCCGTCTCCATCATCATCCTCATCCAGGTGGTCTGGTATACCATCCCCATCAGTATCCTTCTCTAAATGATCTGGTATTCCGTCTCCATCATCATCCTCATCTAGGTGGTCTGGTATACCATCCCCACCTGTATCTTTATCTAAATGATCTGGTATTCCGTCTCCATCATCATCCTCATCTAGGTGGTCTGGTATACCATCCCCATCTGTATCTTTCTCTAAATGATCTGGTATTCCATCTCCATCATCATCCTCATCTAGGTGGTCAGGTATACCATCCCCATCTGTATCTTTCTTTAAATGATCTGGTATTCCATCTCCATCATCATCCTCATCCAGGTGATCGGGTATACCATTCCCATCTGTATCTTTATCTAAATGATCTGGTATTCCATCTCCGTCATCATCCTCATCTAAGTGGTCTGGTATACCATCCCCATCTGTATCTTTCTCTAAATGATCTGGTATTCCGTCTCCATCATCATCCTCATCTAGGTGGTCAGGTATACCATCTCTATCTGTATCTTTCTCTAAACGATCTGGTATTCCATCTCCATCATCATCCTCATCCAGGTGGTCTGGTATACCATCCCCATCAGTATCCTTCTCTAAATGATCTGGTATTCCGTCTCCATCCTCATCTAGGTGATCTGGTATACCATCCCCATCTGTATCTTTCTCTAAATGATCATTGATTCAACTTTCACCCAAATTTTATTAATGTCTAATTCCTCAAGAGCTATCTACCTAGATCCTAGCGCAAATATTTATGTACATTTAGCAAGTTCATATAGTTCAATATAAAATTAGCATAGGTTCTTTTGTTTTCTTGCATATTTCACTTGTGGCATGGTTCTCAATAGACCTGCAACTCTTTTCTCCAATACATTAGCGCCTTCCATAAAAAACCTGTCAACGCCAAACAATGGCTCATGTCGAACTCTTTGAGGATATATTAATCATTTTTTGCTATACAAAAAATATAACTACAGTCATAGTTCGACTTACGAGCTTAATGCGTTCCGAGACAAAGCTCAATTGTTAATTTACTCGCATGTTGGTGCAATTTATTTATATATAGAACAATTAAAGATATATTGATTGGTTTCCATACTCTAACAAAATGCAAATAAAACACTCAAAACTAGATATTGTAACAAAAAGAGCATGTTGGTTATTGTCTTAACTTACTATATGCTTTCAAAAAGCAACAAATAAAAAATAATGCAAGGAAATGTGATTAATTAAAATGTAAAATTAAATACATGCAGTAGCAGCTAACGCTAGCATTTGCCAGAGAGGGAGATATAAGTGTTATCCTTCATTACAACAGTTGAATTTGATAAATTTGCATTTATCAAAGTCTTAAAAAACAAACTTAAAAACAAACTTTCATTTTTAACTTAACGTAATTAAAATTTCTTCGGCGTTCATAGTTTGAAGTTTCTTGCTGGTTAGCCAATTTTCCTTTGTTTTGCTTTCACGACTAGCCGTCTGTTTTAAGATAAACCTATCTAAGGACGTTTGCCTTTGTCACCTTTTCAACATGTTGCGATTAGGACGAACACTGGTGTTGTCACAAAGGGTTAATGCACGACCACTAGCCAACTTGCCCGAAAGTCTATTTTTATAGTTTTGATAGATAGCACCGGCCTTTTCACATAGGCCTTTTCGCCTTTTCACCACCGGCCTTTTCGCCTTTATTGAAACATCGTTTCAGTTACGCTGTCACCAGCCAATTGTTTATCTTTTATCCAATGCCTGAGCAGTCTCTCCATCAGCGGTCGTGAAGATCGCTGCGCCGTTTAGAAACTATGGTTAGTCCTTTTACAAACTAAATGCCCTGAGTATAATCCTTCTGTTTGATAATTGTGAATGTATTTCTGTCATATTGCTGAGCTAGCTCAGTCACGCATACACATTTCGCATATTTTACAATAATTTTTCGTTTAATACCCATTGTTATCATTTGCTTTTTCTTTCCATTATTTTTCATTGTACTGGCAAACTTGCGGTCTACGCACCGTACTTTTAATTCTCATAATTCTGCACTGAAAATCGCGCGCAAAAAAAAACACGGTACAAAAGTATAACCTGAGCAGTTGAAAAATACAGAGTGATGCTGTTCTCATAAAACACCTCCGGCATACTTGGCAACTGACTCACGTGCTCGTATCTCAAACATGGCTCGTATGTTAGTGCTAAAACTTGCTTAAAAGCTGGCTCGTATCTCAAGTTCCTCGTCCGTTGGAGCACTCGTAAGTCAAGTATTACTGTACACGTATTAAAAAAACGAAACAAATGAAAAACATTTACAAACATGAAGAGTCATAATGTGAACAGCATAAAAACTTGTAATTTATCCGATATAACATATGTAGCTTCATTTTATTTATTAAAGAAACCAATTGATTCAGACGTTTTAGTGAAGAGCAACTTCATCTACAATACATAATTTGACATTTAATGACCAAAATTAGACGATTGATGAAACTCTAAGGCTGCCAGGACACCTTTAAAACTGTTTGACAGCCATATTTCGTAAATACATCAGTACAGATCCGTTGAATACATCTCTAACTTGTCACAAAAAATGCCTTTCTTACCATATCTTCACCCTATCCTTTTAGAAATACTTAAGAGGTTGTACCTATGTAATACAATATAAATTCTTTGTTTTCGTTACTCGACTTCCTATGCTTGGAACAAAATTTTTTCAGCAGGTTGCTTTTTTTACAAGGCCAAACATGTGGTCTTTAGTTCACCATTCTGAATAGTGCATGCTTCTAAAGCACATATACCCTTATATTTAAAGATTCTGTTTCTTCCCATTTCACTTCTACTTAGTTGTTTCACTGGCTAGAATGATTTATATACAGTGTAGACCTTTCAATTTTTTTACTGACTTACCACGCCAAGTTTGCTCATGTTCGTCGAGCACTCCATTTCCATCATCATCCAGATCAAGGTAATCTGGAAGGCCATCTCCATCCGTATCCACATCAAGGTAATCAGGAATACCATTCCTATTCAAATCCATGGTTTCCCTATCCTCCACGTCTTCACTTTCCTCAATACTGAGGAGCCTACGCTTAGGAGGTGCTTGCTGCTCGAGTCCTTTTCCATATTGAAACATCTAAACAATTCAAGCAAATCATGTAAATCGCTTTATAATATACAGTATTTTTGGTCATCCCTAGCTTAGCAGTCATCTGATTTTGCTCTACTTTGTTGTCCAGTCTAAAATTTCAATGAGGACAATACTACGGCAAACCTATTGTGCATTTGTTATACAGGTGACATAGGTTTATATTTTAATCTAATTTAAATTTAAGTGAGTGATATTCATCTAACATCTTATAAATAATGTGAAAATTAAGCTATCAAAATTCTTTGGTAATGAACAGACTTCAGGTTTCGGTGTACTGGATGGTTGAGCTATATACCATGAACTAACTAATATAGTGGTGCATGTGAATTAGTTAAATGCTTAGCATTAAGCTGATTTCACAAAAAAAATTCTGGCAAACATTTGACCATTTCAATCGCATTTGTCATTGTATGTAGTTGGACAGCAGCAGACTTGCACATACTGACTCCGGTGGTATTCTCATCACACGCAATGCATTCCGCTAATAGAGAAATACCTGTAAACTCACCACAAACATGCTGTGCTACCATGCTGCAAAGCTATGTAGCTTTTCCAGAAGAGATCAACCAAGCTCAGGAAGAACAATGTACCAATTTTTTGTTGCTTATTAAAGACATTGTGTAAGATTTGCTAGTGGTGTCTTCAATAATTTTACCATTGGCCTCTAACTCTTGCTAAGGCTCACAACTCAATTGTAGCAGAAATACTCATGGATCTCCCGCCTGCATGTCATTTATTAAGGTTACTATGGGCTACAGGCACACAGTTAGCTTCAGTGAAAAAGCAAAACAAAGAGTGTCAGTTAAATAGCATTTTATTTCGTTACAGACTGTTTACATTCGAGACAACACCAGTATTATCAGCGTTCAGGAGGGACTTTTTATTGGCTGCTCAATGGAACGTAGTTACAGTAATTAGGATGAATGTTGTATTGTGTAGAATGCCATTTGAGAAATTAGTGCATACCAATAATAGCACAGTTGGAATGGCTAAGTAGTGGATATATAGAAGAAATTTACAGAAATGTACACAAAAATTAGCATTGCCTATAAATAACGCTGTTGTAGAATTGAGTCTGTGCACAACAAAAAAGAAGAGAAATTCCTATATGAACCAATATGATTTTATAAGGCTACAGTTCATCATGGACATCATCAGCCTACAAATAAACAGAACACAAGCTTTTCAGAAATGCTACCAACCAGGCATTCTTACCATTGCCATGCTCAAGAGAAACAAGCACAATTATGAATGAGTAAAATCAAATGCATTCACACAGCATCATGCAGGGAAAACACAGGGTGGCACATTTGACTACATGTATGCACAAGAAAGCTATGGCCAATGGGGCTAGGTGCTAATGCCTACAGAGTAAAAATCAAGATGCTTCCATAAAAAAATTGCCACAACCAACAATGCAGCATTCCGTGCTTCATGAAAAGATATGTCAGCCAAGTCTAAAAGTTGTTTGAATTTTGGTTTACAACAAACAACTATCACTTATTCAATGGGGCAAGTTTAATTCAAAACAGTTGTGGCAAGTTGTTTAAATGCTCTTGCTCTACTGTCAGTGTATGATAGTGAATGTTGCATGGCATGTAAAAATACAGTGTTCAAGTGTGGTTATCCTATGGTCTCAAAAACAACTTCGCATGTTAGTGGATATGGAAACTAAATATCAAATATATTTCGACACAAATAATCTCCAAACACAAGTATCCGAGCAACCTGTCAATTAACTCATGTATTACAATTTTTCCTGTTTATTGCCATGAAGAAACAACAATATATTTCAACTGCCAACTACAAAGGGACACGCTGAAAAGAGGGCAACGCAAAACCAGCGAATATACCCAACAATGTATTAAATGAGAATTTACCTCTTCGTGTTCTGAGGAGGTCAGCTTTTGATCTACTGGCTGTTCATCAATAGGCACCGGGGGTTCCGAGACATCATCATCATCCGTGACTTCTTCTGCATCCTCATCATCCTCAACAAGCTCTTCTGGTTCCTCCTCCACCTGACGAAACAGTTTGTGCACAACTGTAACTATCGGCGAGTAAGAACTATTGGTTAGAACTATCAAGCTAGTAAATGCTGCCATCACTGGTTCCGTGCAGTAATAAAAATACTCACTGGTTCATCTAAGCTGACCCCTAGACTTCTTCTCATCATCTTCTCAACTCTTTCTGCAAAGGCTGATGTATCCTTGAGGGTATATCCTGATCGCAGGGTTGCTGTCTCAAAGAGAACCATTGCCAGTTCGCTGGCAGCTGCATCATCCTCATCAGCGTCTACACGAGATCTCAATTCCTTGACAAGAGGATGTCGAGGGTTCAGTTCCAGGATCTTCTTCTGAGAGGAGTAGAAGTCGCTGTTGGCATCTCCAGTCTTAGCATATGCCTATAAAGAGTTAAGTAAAATTTTCACCAGCCCTGGCAGCCTAGAAGAAAAGAATGATCCATCACTGAGTCTGTAGTGAGAGATTAAGCGAAATAAGAACAACCCTACCTGTGATTTCATGATTCTCTCCATATTGCCAGCCCATCCATATGAACTAGCCACAAGAGCACATGGTGATGTAGTTAGACGCGCCGAGACAGTTGCTTTGTCAATGAGGTCGGAGAGGGCCTTCTCCTTAAGCCATGTTGTTAGAGGTTCAAACTCTTTGGAAAGTATTTCCATCTTCTCCTTGCCGTCTTCACCATCGATATCCAAACCTTCCTTAGCTACGTTCTGGAACTTCTTGCCATCAAACTCTGGAAGGGCTTGGATAGTGTATTCATCAATTGGTTCCACGAGGTACAGTACCTATAAGATGTGTTATTAGTACCTCTTGCTATAAATAACATGGCAAACACGCAAACTGAGTAAAACTATTAATCAAGGTTTATTTTTTTTCAAACTATTTTTAATAGAAAAAGACCTCTAGTGTACACTAACCTACAACATGTGCACCTAAAGCCTTGCATATGGATGTAGCAAATCTTCACTGTACTGATTATCTTGAGTGAAGCCACAATCTCACAAGTTCTTAGATGATGGCAACAAAATAACAATGGTCAGTTCTGATCACAGATTAGGTATCTATTATCGCTAGTACAAACCTCGTAGCCTTTTTTGAGTAATCTTTCAACGAATGGAGAGCTGCTCACTTCCTTCAAGCTAGCACCAGCCATAAAATAAATGTGCTCTTGCTTATCCTTCATTCGCGAAACATAGTCGGCAAGACTGCAACCCTTTTCTTCATCATTTGATGATTTAAATCTCAACAGTTTGGAGAGACGAGTCCTGTTGGCATGATCTTCAATAACTCCCAGTTTTACGCTGCAAACAAACAGACGAAACAAACACATTAAAAACAATGAAAGACTGCAGCTGATCGCTAGATTGTGACCTTTTTTATGCCTTAAAAATCCAGACAATTATATATGACCAGCATAAGGCATCCGACTGTAAAAGATCATCATTGCAATTGACTTTGGCAGGAACAACATTATCAAAAGAATACTATTCATAATGCATACACTAACAGGCAGCAGCACAAGGTTAGCAGGCATCAGTTAGCTATGCGATTTACTGAGCAGCATCCTAATTGCCAGCACAAAACCATTTCTAAGTATGAGAGAAGCAGTCGATGCTACCTGAAAAGCTAGACATCTGCTTCGTACATTCATTCTTAATGACCTCATAACATTCCCCAATCATTCTCTTTCACAATCATGTTCATGTATTTTTGTAGATAAAAGTATCCGACTTAAACAATCTCTTCCACAACATTTAGTGTAAGCCTTGCTTACTATCAAACTATCCCTGCTTAGTATCGAACTAAACATAAATATGTACAGACATAACTAAGGCAGCAGCCTGCAGTGAACAAGATTTCAAATTAGTACTGGTAGTGATTGCAACAACTGCAGTAGTAATTAAATAACTAATT
Source organism: Watersipora subatra (assembly GCF_963576615.1). Taxonomy (NCBI): domain Eukaryota; kingdom Metazoa; phylum Bryozoa; class Gymnolaemata; order Cheilostomatida; family Watersiporidae; genus Watersipora; species Watersipora subatra. The sequence goes on along the minus strand of NC_088711.1, from coordinate 34,406,273 downwards.
AGAGTTGATGTTACTAGCACAACTATTGACCACACAATCACTGCTGTGCAAAAGAGGCAGTTTAAACTAAATGGCCTGGAAATGTTAAAACCCATTGGACACTGACATCACAGTAACATACTTGGTACTGTATTCCTTCCAAAACTGTTCATAGTCTTCATCATTGATTTTTTTTATCATGTCGAGAGCCTTTCTTACTAGCTTCTTTTTGATGACTTTAAGAAGCTTGTGTTGCTGAAGGGTTTCTCTAGAGACATTTAGGGGGAGGTCATCACTGTCGACAATGCCGCGGATGAATGACAAGTACTTGGGCATCATGTCGTCGAAATCATCCGTAATAAATACTCGACGAACATACATTTTTATATTGCCCTGAATAGAACAACAGAGTAGTATGATTAGGCACTGACACTGAAAATGAATTCTACAGACATACACATGTAAAATATGCAAAAACATGTATTTACATTTGCTGCACCAGAAGAACCTGCAAGACTCCAGCTTGGCCTAACTGATGAATATCTAGCAGACTAATGTCCAATTTCATACAGATAAGTTTGAGTAAGTTATAAGGTCAATATTGCGAATTTCATGCTGAATGTATAGCTTACATATTACATAGTAACAACGCGTAGAAGACCAGTTCATGATCAGAGTCATAGGGATAAATTACCTCAAACCTAACAATTGCCAATGCCTGGTGAAAAGCAAAATTGATTACAATATCTATTTATTATAATGACATGAAACTAATAATTGTCAGTTAATAGTTCAAAAAGGGCAAAACAACTTTCACCACATGCAAACATCATTGATTGAATTATTTATTTATCCGTCTCACTGTTAAATCTGAATCATAAAATTATTTCAAAAAAGTGGCAACTCTTATTAATAAACCTGATTGATGCAAAGAAAAGAGCGCAATAATTATATTGTATAAATTCACATGACAATATAAAATAACTTCTAATCAGCAATAACTGCTGAAAAACTAAATTTCATAAATCAGTTCAAAATGGTTTAGAAAATCGCATTGCCAATGTTTGATCAAGTTGTATGTAACACAATGTTCATAGAATGTATAATGCTGATTAAGACTAAAGGTACGGCCACACGTAACGAATTATTCGTTCAATCTTACCGAAATCACGAAATGAACGAATTATTTGTTCATTCTGACCGAAATCACGAAATGAACAGAATTGTCTGAGCTGTGCATGCACACCGAATTCGTCGATGAAACGCTTTTAATTGGCTAAATGAGTTATTAGCGAGCACGATTTTGGCAGCTTTTGTAATTAGTATTGTCCAAGAAACATGTGACAATAAAATTACAAGTGCAGTTCAACATAGTACACATGATGCAACTGCTTAGCCACTATTGTTGGTTTTTATCGTTCGGACACTATGGCTAAAAATCGTTTCTTTTTTAACAACAATTTTCTTTTCAGCAGCAAAAGTTCCGTGGTAGAAAGAGTTGCCATCTTTAGCGCAATCAAGTCAGTTGCATCATATTTACTATGGCGAATTGCCGTAATATTTTTCTTGCGTATTGCTTTATGTGCTTCGGACTACGTAAATTTTAAAAGTTGTTAGAATTGTGCTCGCTAACCAACAATAGCGCAACTTAAAACAGTTTCATGGTGTGTATTAGGTTGAATTGTACTCATACTTTTATTGATAAATTAAAATGCATACTTGTGTGGTTACAGCAAGGTGGCAGGTGCAATATGTTGAGTATACTTTTGATTGCCACTGCTAGTGTATAAAACAAAACAAATACTACTAAAATGGTTCTAATTCTGATAGTCCTACCTTGTTCTTCGATTGATTTTGCCAGTCCACAGGGCTGTTCTTAGGAATGAAAAGAATGGATTTGAAAGTCACTTCACCCTCGGCCGTAAAATGAGTTTTAGACAGTGGATCATCACTATCTTTCGAAAACGACTTGTAGAACTCATTATACTCGTCATCATCAATCTCCCCAGCCCTACAATAATAAAGCATTTTGTGGTTATAAAAAATACCATGGAGTAGCTAAAAGGCATACCAAGCCAGTAGAAAACCATTCACAAGCAACACGAATCTACTTGATTCACACTTTGGCTAATGTAACACTAAACAAGCAGCTGTTCAAGAATTGTGACCATTTACGAAAATTGTTACAAAAAATATTAGAGCTATTTGCCATTCTTCTACAAAAATTTTAATGTGTAAGGCTTTTTAAATGATTCAAATTATGTTGAAAAATTTAATTTGATAAATGTGCAATTTTTCTAGCTCTCTTTTGCATCACCATAGGTAGCACAGAATGTGCTACAGTTGATCTTTCCTGCTGTAGCACAGAATGTGCTACAGCAGGAAAGATTTCTGGTGAACACCACCATCTTCACAAAATGCAACAAAATTCACTTTCAACTCTTACTTGATGTCTTCTAGTTTGGGAAAATTCTCCGTCTTTTTGTTAAAACATTTTTTTTCTATTATCAATAATGCTCAATTGGCAACATAACTATCACTAAAATAGCCATAACCATGTCTAAGAGCAGTTATGGTGCCCTCAAACAAATTAAACAGGACCACTATTGGCATAGTGCTACAACTAATTTGCATGAAGTGCATGTACTTCAGTCAACCTACACACAAAAATATGTTAAGTCGGTTGTTTAAAATCTTTAAATCATTGCCAAACCAGTGCTATACATATGATCCAAGCGATAACATAACTAAAAATTTTATATCTTCAAGGTGTTATTAATAGTAGGTCAACTCACTTTCTGGTCCAGATTGGTTTGTTGCCATTCACCAGGACCCAATCCCAAATAGTCTTCTCCACACTCTTTGTCTTTGGCTTATCCTCATCACTTTCCTCCACAACCTAAAAAGGTCAAAGGACAACACTAGTTCTGCAGCATTACAATGCCATCAACCCCCCACATTGTCGCATATGCGATTAACGCTAACCTCTGCATCATCATCCTCAGCATCCGTTGCTTCATCCTTTTTGTCAACCGGTTCTTCATCTTCATCAATTGCTTCCTCCACTGTCTCCTTCTTGCTTTCCCAAAGGTAGATGTTGAAGTTGATGAACTGTGAGTACTTAGTCACCAGGTCTTTAATAGTATTAGGTTGAAGATATTCAGCAGCTTCTTCTTTAAGATGAAGTCTGCAACCATTCAAGTATCTTGGTACGAGGCATTTTTGTTAAAGAACTGATTGCTGAAGATTGATGATGATCGAAATTTTGTGCTTTATAATCTATGTATATAAAGATGGGTATGTTTGTCAAAAGTCTTATCTTTTATTAATAAAAATTCACCATTCCCAATGTTTAACAAAGCAACAAAATCTAATAAAATAAACTTAGCCATTATACATATATGTACTGCAAAACATTACTATTATACTACATTTGAGAAAATAAAAGCATTAGCTAACATTGACAGAAGTAACTTACTAATTGCATTCGATTTAAATAGCAACAAAAATGTAATTTATGTATCTACTGATATGTTGGACCCGACTCCGACTTAATGGTAACAATAACAATATGAATCCAAAAGTTGTTTTTGCTTAAGCAATCACCTTCACACCTTCCCAAATGCTTTAGACATTCGCTTTAGAACAGTCACAAAACTTACATATTTGTGTATTTTATCACTTGTTGGTAGATAGAAACAGCAAAACAACAAATTATCGACAATTATCGGCCAAGCAAAATGATTTTTTTGCTTGGCTAATAATAGCATTTTTGCAAATATAGCATTCATATTTTCTCCCACTTACATCTCATTCTGACTATAGAACAGTTGTATGCAGGAATAAAATGTAAACTCGCACCACTACAGCATCCGGTCTGATGGATAATGCACATTTTAACTAATTTTACGAAGGCACGGTAATAACATGCGCAAAGACATAAAATTATGTTAAACCTATCATCAGTTTTAGGTTTTCAAAAAAGTTAACCTTAAAGACGCAGGTCAAAAGTCAACATGGCATGAATATTGCATTATGCTAGAAAATGAACATCAGATGTTGCTGTTCAGTTTACTAATAATTATCTTTGCTATAAATATCTTATTAATGGTACCCGGGCAGCACTAACTGCCCTGCCCCATTAAGCAGTTGCGCTAAAAGTTACAATGCACAAAAGAGCCCTTACGTTATTTGAGTGCCTCTCAAAAGAGTGTTGCCTCGTGGATCCTTGCCTACACTGAAACTGGCTGCGTCTGATTCCCATACATACTGGTCATCATCATTATGTTTAGATGTCACAACCACCTTATCAGCCACTGCAAGACAACATTACTGCCGATTTCACAAAACTAGCATTGCTTTCGTTAAGACTCACAAATGGCTAATAACATCTAGACGGTAGGCATCATTGAAAACACAATATACGTGTATACTTTAGCTCCATTATATATAAGGCACTGTTAAACTATTCCACAAGTGCAAAGTATCATGCAATCAACGATGCAACTGATTTATAGATAGCAGCGCTAGGTAGTTTAATACACAGACGGGTCAGCAAGACTCTGCAAATGTTAATAACTATTGCATTACAACAGGAGGCCCAGCTTGTATAAATATTCATGTAGACTTACGGTAGTGCAAAGCAAATACTGCTAAAGTATCACTTGTAATCCAAATTAAAAGAAGAATAAATACAGAGATAGATTAATCTAGGGTGCAAGTACTCAGCTGCAGGACATTACACTCACCAAGAAAAGCTGAATAGAATCCGACACCAAATTGTCCAATAAGGTCGCTCGCTTCTGTAGCGCTAGCATCATTGAGTTTGGAGAAGAATTCGCTAGTGCCAGATTTGGCAATCGTACCAAGATTTTTCACAAGATCTTCTTTTGTCATTCCAATGCCAGTGTCAGTAATATGGAGCATATTATTGTCCTTATCGGCTTTGATTTTTATTGTCAATTCCTCAACAGCAGATAATGCATCTTTATTCGTGAGTGAAAGGAATCTAATCTTGTCCAGAGCATCTGAAGCGTTTGATATCAACTCTCTCAGGAAGATCTAAAAAAATCAAAACAGCTTGTGACATTTTAATGGTCGTAAGGATTCACAAATTTATTCGTAACATTGTTTTTGCTTAATTTAACTTATTATTCTTAGTATAAACAATAAGGCAAAACATTTAAAGTGTTCTGATATCAGCCTATTTTCAAGTTTCAGAACAATCATACAGATATAAAAACATACACGCATGTATATCTGTAGTAATAGGATCACCTCCAAAACCCAAAAAGAGTATGCGACAGGATAACATTAACAACTGACTGGGCACACCAATCTGATATATATACGGTTAATTACAAGTTGGCATATTGCTAAACAAGATGATTAACAGTTTGAATTTTGTTTTAAAACAAAAGCAAGTAATTTGCCACATTAAAAACTTGTAAGGTTATCATACCTCGTTTTAAACATTCATACTCTTGCTAAGACTGAGTGAGAGTCGATAGATGATAAATCTAGCTTACCTCCTTGTTCTTATACAGAGAGTTGATAATGAGCTTCATCATTCTATCAACTTCCGCCTGGAAGTCATGCTTTTCCGATGAATCACGCAAAGCTTTCATTTCAGCAACACTCATACCATCCAATTTAATGGCTTCTTCTTCACTGCAAGAAAATGTCGACATGATAGATACCAAGAAACAAATAAACACTAAGCAAACAAATTATATAAAAACACAAAGCCCACAATACTTTTAACAGTCTGGGACGTTTATGTCCTATTTTTAAAATAATGCATTCCCTTGTCTCTAAAACAAATACTGTTTTTCTAGTCACAACTGGGACGTTTGTTAACCTGCAAGCAAAAGATGAGCAGATATGGCAGTGTCCCATATGGTAATAATGTATAATGATCTACCGTGCAACGACTTCATCATCCGTACGAGAACCATCTCGACTTTTTCCAATATCGTCTTCCACTAATGCATCTTCAGATGCATCGACGTCAGCAGATTCATCATTGTCTCCGGCAACAGCACCCCCTTCAAAACATGTTTATTCGATAAATAATCAAGATAAAAACTGACAAGTGTAAAAGTCATTTATAAAAGAAAATACTGGTAACTTCACATGCAACTATCGGAAAATCAAGCTTTCGGTGGCGTATCTAGTTTGGTGCCAATCAAACATTGTTTAACAACATTTGTTGATGGCAGCGAAATAATGCTTACCAATAAACAATAAAGACACTACAAGAGCCAGAAGAAGCAGCTGACGGTTCATTGTGAACCACAGTGCAGTTTTATGCCAACTACAATTGAAATACGTAGGCTGAAACACTTCGAGAACCGACCCTTCTACACACACCCGGCGCCACGAGTTGACTACCGCTTTAATTTAGTCGGTTCCAAGACTTTTCTAATCTGAAAGAGCCAATAACAGAGAACCACGCTATCGGTATGCAATTCTCTAAACCAATGAGCACAAGCAACGGCAGTGTCCGTTTTGCTGATTTGGGCGCAGTTCATTGGCTGTAGCGCTTTACTCGAACGGGTTATCCCAACAGCCTCTAAATACAGTAAACTTGCTAATTCAACTTTTAATAAAAGACATCAAATTACTTTAGTGGTCCAAAATATATTCGGCTTTTATAATTAGCCTTTCGACGGCTACATAAAACAACTGATAAAAACCTTGATCTCTCGAGCATTGTTCACGATTTGTTATTTTCGCTCAACATTTTCTGCTATGGTGATCAATGCACTTGACTACCCAACCACAACCTTTTGATAACATTTCTAGCCATGCACTTATTGTAAGCCTGCTGCGCTTATCCCGAAAGATTGCACTTAACTAATACCAAACTACTTGGATATATCATGTAGGCATGTTAGTTTATATTTTTATTTGCATCTTTCTCCAATGCTGGCTACTAGCATTGGCTTTGGTGTTTGTTAATGACACAGATACTGGAGAGAGGCGCCATGGAGAGTGTATGGATGACAAAATTTTGTTTGCACAGTACATGTATGTGTGTGTTCAAATTATCAAATTGAATAGCTGTTTATATTGAGACAAACAGCAAATTATTCAAGTTTTTTTACAGTCATTGTACCATGTAACTTCCACAACCTGGTAAATTCAATTCATATCTAGCAGTGTAATATGGTATTCGGATATACATGTATATGCATTGCATAATTTGAAATTTCTCCGACCCAACATAACAACAGTAAATACCGTTTTTTGATCATCGGCTTTAAACAAAACTTGTATGTACGAAGTGTATAAAAATAAGTAGTTTTGACAAAACAAGTATTTTAAATGCAAAAAATGGCTAAGATTATTTGCGTTATTCAAACTTCTATCTATCTATCTATCTCTGTAAAATATCTCAAGTGGCCGCTAGGCCTGTAGAAATAAAATGGTGCATTAGGCATAAAAATAAGATCACAAATAAGCATAGACTTATTTATCTAAGTCTGAAGGATAAAAGTATAAGATCGCTTGGTCTAGTTATAAGAGAATCAGATGTTAAAATTTCATCGCACGGTTAAAAAAAGAGTGTTTCATTGCACTTGTATTGATTGTGTGTCTGATATTGGAGCCTCGAGTAAAATAGGATGAGTTCTTAATTACAAATCTATTAAAATCGACCATTAGGTCTTGGCTTAAAATTTTTTGCAGTGTGCTTTCGTCCTTGATGCGTCTTCTCTCTGCAAGTGTTTGCCATCCCATTTTCACCATTTCTGATGATATACTATCAAATTTTCTTAAATTGTTGGCCCACCTAAAAGCTTTTCGGTTAATGGATTCTAAATCTTGTATACTATAATCAAAATGTGGACTCCAGATTTCCGAAGCGTACTCTAGCAGTGGACGACACACACTATAGTATGCTGTCCTTTTGACATTAGGAGATGTTTTCTTAAGGGTCCGCATAAACATAAAAAGAGTGCCGTTAGCCTTACGTATGATGCGATTTATGTGTTCATTAAAATTGAGGGTGCTAGAAACAAGTATACCCAAGTATAAAAAGGATTGCGAGGATATAAGAGATGTACCGCAATAGTTGTATATATGTGAAAATCTAACTGGTTCCACAGATGTAGATGTGCATTTATTAGCATTAAATCTCAACTGCCACGACTCAGCCCATGCAGCCACTCTGCACAGTTGGTCCTGTAGCAGAAGGCTGTCGGACGCACATTCTATTGGTCTAAAAAGTATGGCATCATCCGCAAATAAACGTATGGATGTCTTTGGACAGTTCAGAGACTCTGGAAGGTCATTGATATATAAAAGAAAAAGCAAGGGTCCAAGCACCGACCCCTGGGGCACACCTGATGTTACCTGGGTAGGTGGAGATGTTTTACCGTTAACTATGACACAGAATGTGCGGTCCAGGAGCCAGTGCTGTATCCAAGTCACTACGTTTGCATTTAGGCCATAACTTCTAAGTTTGTGGATCAATTTGTCATGCGAAACTGTATCAAACGCTTTACTAAAATCCAAAACAAGTACATCCACTTGAGTGTTAAGATTATTAAAATTTGCCAAGTCTGATATGGTGTGTATAAGTTGAGATTCACAGCTGTGCTTTTTTCTAAAACCATGCTGTGTTTCACTTAGGATGTTATTCTGATCGAGATAATCTCTTATGTTATGAGCAATAATATGTTCTATAACCTTAGATGATACGCTAGTGAGTGATATTGGCCTATAGTTAAGTGGGGCCTTCTTGTCACCTTTCTTGAATACAGGGACTACATTGGCATGTTTCCAATCAAGTGGCACACACCCTGTGTTGAGGGAGTGTTTAAAAATCAACGTTAAAATGGGAGCAATGTCAACAGCCAAAAACTTGAGCAAGGCAGGACTAAGGTTGTCTGGGCCCATACCCTTACGATGGTTAAGATTATTAAGAAGGGCCAAAACTCCCTCTTCACTGACAGCAATGTCCATTTGGGGTACATGTTCTGCACTAGATTGAGTGAATGATACTTGTGGGACGTGTCCATCGTCTACGGTAAATACGGACTTAAAATTGTTAGCAAAACTTATGGCCATATCGTTGTCATTCACACAGTTATGTAATTGCATAATGTTTGAACATTTTCCCCCTTTTGAAGATTTAGATATAAGCTGGAAAAGAGGTTTGGAATCGCCATTCTTAAGGCTTTCAGTAATATGGGACTCTAAAAATTTATTATAATCTCTTTTAATAAGGCGTTTAGATAGATTACCAATGGACTTTAGTTGTTCTAAATTGTGGCTAGTAGGGTAAGCTTTATAGGTATGAAAAAACCTTCTCTTTTTTCGGCAAACTGTTTTGGCTTCCCTTGACAACCAGAATTTTTTACCTTTGGGTTTACGTACTGGGATGCATGAGTTAGCTATGTTTAAAATAGTGTACTTGAATGTGTTCCACAAAAAATCTGTCGTATTCGAAGCTTCAATAAACTGGAGATGCTTGTAAAGGTGGGCTGTCTGTTCGCTTATGTCAGACATCCGAGCCTTACCAAAGTCAAAAAGAGTTCTAGTAGTGCGAGAAACTGGGGGATCAACCTGTGGAAAAAAACTAAAAAGTTCAAAGCACAGTGCTGTGTGATCCGACATTCCAACATCAGCGTTTTTAAAAATAGGGCAGGGATCAAAATTTGTAAAAATAAGATCAAGTGTGTTGCCTTTAGAGTGGGTAGGGAAGTTTACATGCTGCGAAAAGTTATTTTTCAAAATAAAAGACAAAAAGCTCTCAGCAAGTCCACGACCCCCTGGAGAGACGGCCGGCGTGTCAAGGGTCCACTGGATTTCAGGAAAGTTAAAATCTCCAAGTAAGACAAAATTGCTGACCAGGCTGTCCTCAAAAAAATCAAAAAGTGCACTCATCTTAGCTGAGCTCGGAGGACGGTAGTAAGTTACTACACAAACACGAAACCCGTGAACAGACAAATTGATCATTGACAACTTGAATTCTTACATAAAAAGAATAGAGCACTTATATAGAGAAACTGTTTCAAGGGTACTCATTTTATTGCCTCATTTGGTTCGTGGACTTTAATTCATTTGTTACTAAGTGCCAGCATGTGACGAATCTTGTATTATGAAGTTTCTTATGAATTCAGGCAAAATGCTGTTAGATTAAAGATTAGAGGAGATGTAGAGAGGTGGTGTTTGAGCTTTTTCTGAAACTCAGGTTACAACAGTTGTGTTTTTTCTGCGTATGGAATTCAAATTTTGTGAGAGCACCGTACTCTCTACCTTAACTTATAATGTACCACTTCCCTCTTATATCCTTTATAAAGTGAAACAGCCTAATGCTAAAATTACAAAATAGCGTCAGTAGTTTAGTGGTTTAGTGGTATAGTGGTAAGTAGTGGTCTAGTGGATTTGTCAGCAGTATCTTATTAAGCATCTGATTACTCAGTATTGATCTGCAGAAACCCCCAAGAAATTAGACTTTGTGTGGACCTTTGAAATGACATATTTAAAGCTCCTAAGCACCCCGTTTTCTCTGCTTATCTTTATTGTGATATGGCCTTAAAGTTTTAGAATTGATTGCATCAATACGCCAAAATACTTACTTTGGTCAACAAGTTTGAAAAGAGGTTATTACCTAAGTTTACTGAAGAATAAGCTTGGAGAAGGCTGTTCACATTTTTCGATGTAGAAAGGCTTTTTTCCAATTGAAAAACCACAATTAAGAAACGCAAAACTCACTTGGAATCTAGGTCACACTAGATTCCAAGTGAAAAGCCTCCTCATCTACCATACTGTCGATGTCAGTATAAGAAATGTATTATTTGCATATATACATTTACTAACATTGTGTCTACTGAGTGAGGCAGGCTGATATATGAGACTTGAGACTTGGTGCAAATTTTTGCAGAATTTTAGAGTTAAACACATGCCACAACTTATTGGGTTCGGTTTGTGAGGAAGCCCTGAAACCAATTTACTTCATCTTGCCCATTTGTGCATTTTCTGCAGTTTATGAGGTACTTTGTGAATCCTTATGCCCGTTTACTGAAATCTACAGTTTTCCACTGAACGAAAAACTTGCACTGTTCTTCTTTGAGTAAACTCATAAGATTTTTACTAAATTAAGGCCCGTTGTCAACAACTCAGTATTTGAATTATAATGAAATTTGGTCGTGGATAGGAAGCAACTGTCTGTATCACTAGATAACTTCACGGAATGTTGAAATTCTTTTGAGAATAAACAGTTTTTCAAACAACAGTAGTCTAAAAGCTATCAGCTAATAGATGAGCACAACTATACTATGTGTGAGATACTGAGGAGTAATTATTTACCCCCGTAATCATCGGTTTATACAGATGACATTTTTCTAGCTAAACTTTATTAAAACTAGGAGTGTAGAATGCAGTATAAAAATTTACAAAACTTACAATCGTTGTTATTAACTATCTTTATAAGGTAGTTAATAACCTTAACTATCATACACTTGATGAACCTACTTTCCCATCAACTTTACACATAAATTAGGACGGCTTCCTAACACTCATTTGTAGTTGTCACGCAAATACAATGTAGGCTGTACATGCCAGCACGAGATTAGACAAGCTAGTTCTTTAACTTCATGCAAATAGCAATAGTCTTTCGGATAATAAAAAAGTTCTAAATTATTAAGGAGAAACTTAACTGCTAGAAACTCATGCCATTTTTTCGATTGTGGCAAATCTTTTTATCTGTATTTATACAGGTATAGACACAGATATATTCAGCCATTACCTTGAAAAAATATATAATCGTATACTTCAGGCTTGAAGGAAACATGTTTTCTTGAAAGCGAGTATTAATTTATGTGTGGGTCGGAAAGGTTGAAGTTTAATTGATTGCGTGTTTTGCTACATTGATGGGACTCACGTTTCACATTTTGGTGTGTATTGAAGTACCCTGTATTGTAATGTGTGAGTGGGGCTACATTGTGGTAGTCATTCAACCTATTAAAGCCCAAGTTTATCATACTGGGATAATCATGTATTGTATTGAGGTAGTTATGTATCATATTGAGGTAGTCCTGTATCATATTGAAGGAGTCGTGTATCATATTGAGGTAGTTATATATCATATTGAGGTATTTGTGTATCATATTGAGGTAGTCCTGGATCATATTGAGGTAGGTATGCAACATATTCAGGTAATCATGTATCATATTGAAGGAGTCATGTATCATATTAAGGTAGTTATGTATCATATGGCGGTGGTTATGTATCATACTGAGATAGTCATGTATCACATTGAGGTAGCCTTGTATTATATTGCAGTGGTTATGTATCATATTGAGGTAGTCATGTATCATATCGGAGTAGTTATTTATTATATTGAGGTAATCATGTATTATATTGAGGTAATCATGCATCATATTGAAGTAGTCATGTATCATATTGAGGTAGTCATGTATCATATTGCTGTGGTTATGTATCATATTGAAGTAGTCATGTATCATATTGAGGTAGTCATGTATCATATTGCTGTGGTTATGTATCATATTGAAGTAGTCATTATCATATTGAGGTAGTCATGTATCATATTGCTGTGGTTATGTATCATATTGAGGTAGTCATGTATGACATTGAGATAGTCATGTGTCACATTGAGATAGTCTTGTAGAACATTAAGGTAGTCTTGTAGTTCCTCTAATGATTCCTTCTGATGCCGTTTGAACCCTTATTTTTTGATACTTTCTAATATGCTGCAATCGAAAAACTTAAAATTGTTGCAGGTGTCCATGATAGACCTAAGTTGTATAAGATGCCCAGCAACAACATTAGCCGGCATATCAACCCCTTCCTTTGCTCGACCGATGATTTCAGCGCAGAACGTGAATTTTTAAAAGCAAATGCGTTTGCCAAACTTGAATGTTTATGTAGCCATCGAGGAGTTTCTTTCCAGCCGTACGACTGGGACCACAACATCGGTGAAGACCGGTTGCATCAAGGCTTATCATTGCAGTTGGCTCTGAAGTGCATTGGCTATGCGAGTCCATATTTTATAGCTTTTTTGAGTAACCAGTATGGTGTTCATCGTCCGGAGAATAGTGCGATATTGCCTGATAGCGTAGATGACCTCCCTCCAGATGCTGATTGGATTGATAGAAGCATGGTAATCGCATCGGAGCATGGTTACAAATGGCTGTTAGATGAGTCATACACTAGTACAAGTTTGACTGAACTAAAAATCATACAAGCCGCTTTTCTTAATGAGGAAGCAAAGTTTTGCAGATTTTATGTTCGGGATGACGAGAGCTCAGTCGGCCTACAGTCAGATCTAGGGCAATATGATAAATACAAGCTGCAGCAGTTAAAGACAAACATCGCTAAGAGAGGTCTTTTTGTATCTTACTACAAATCTTTGGAGCACTTGGATGAGCTAGTCATGGCTGATTGGACAAGCATCATTGACCTTGTATACCCATCAGTCAGCAGAGAGTCAATAGGTGTGTCAACGTTTATGTCTGTGTCAGTGGTGCTGTATGCGACTTGTCTTCACATATATGACTAAGAGTTGCATGCTGGGACTCTATTGTGTTTGTTGTACAGTTTTATTCATATAACCTTCTTTTAACACCCAGTTTGCCATTGTGTCTTCTCCAGCCATTTTCACAGTAATTTCATATCTAAAACTTGCCTAAATCTTATCAATGTCATTCATATTTAGTGTGGATCATTAGCATGAATGCTGAGTATATCACTGTATATGTAGTCACTTGGTATACATGATGAGTATATGTAGTCACTTGGTATACATGATGAGTATATGTAGTCACTTGGTATACATGATGAGTATGTGTAGTCACATGGTATGCATGATGAGTATATGTAGTCACTTAGTATTCATGATGAGTATATGTAGTCACATGGTATACATGATGACTATATGTAGTCACATGGTATGCATGATGAGTATATGTAGTCACATGGTATGCATGATGAGTATATGTAATCACTTGGTATACATGATGAGTATATGTAGTCACATGGTATGCATGATGAGTATATGTAGTCACTTGGTATGCATGATGAGTATATGTTGTCACTTGGTATACATGATGAGTATGTGTAGTCACATGGTATGCATGATGAGTATATGTAGTCACTTAGTATTCATGATGAGTATATGTAGTCACATGGTATACATGATGACTATATGTAGTCACATGGTATGCATGATGAGTATATGTAGTCACATGGTATGCATGATGAGTATATGTAATCACTTGGTATACATGATGAGTATATGTAGTCACATGGTATGCATGATGAGTATATGTAGTCACTTGGTATGTATGATGAGTATATGTAGTCACTTGGTATACATGATGAGTATGTGTAGTCACATGGTATGCATGGTGAGTATATGTAGTCACTTAGTATTCATGATGAGTATATGTAGTCACATGGTATACATGATGACTATATGTAGTCACATGGTATGCTTGATGAGTATGTGTAGTCACATGGTATGCATGATGAGTATATGTAGGCACTTGGTATACATGATGAGTATGTGTAGTCACATGGTATGCACGATGAGTATGTGTAGTCACATAGTATGCATGATGAGTATATGTAGTCACATGGTATACATGATGAGTATATGTAGTCAGATGGTATGATGCTTTTTGGTTTCTACCAATGCCCTCAATGATGAGTTTTCTAATTTTGTGACTTGTTGGTTGGCAAGACATGTTTTATTTTAATACGGTATAGTTAATACGGTATAGTCAATAGTTAATACGGTATAGTCAATAGTTAATACGGTATAGTCAATAGTTAATACGGTATAGTCAATAGTTAATACGGTATAGTCAATAGTTAATACGGTATAGTCAATAGTTAATACGGTATAGTCAATAGTTAATACGGTATAGTCAATAGTTAATACTGTATAGTCAATAGTTAATACGGTATAGTCAATAGTTAATCCGGTATAGTCAATAGTTAATACTGTATAGTCAATAGTTAATACGGTATAGTCAATAGTTAATACGGTATAGTCAATAGTTAATACGGTATAGTCAATAGTTAATACGGTATAGTCAAGAATATTTACAGTATTCCCGACCGTAAACTGCATTTCAATCACATTTGTTTAAATTTATTAGGTTGTTTTATTATCAATAGCATTTTCACTTATTTAAAGCTTTACCTTGTTGCATATGACAGGAGTTGAGTTAGAGATTGACGCTATTCACCATAAAGTATTTGGAGAGAAGAGATGTGAGCATCTTGTGATGCATCCTGGAATGACCAAATGCTTTAAGCAACTGACAGACTTCGCTACCAAAGAGAACACCTACAGCTACGATCCATCTGTGAGAGCTAAACAGTTTGAGAGGTCAACTGGAACTCGCTTACTACGCGAAGGGTAAGTCTATCAAACACTTCCTATAAGCTTGTGATCAAAGGGTAAGTTTATCAAACACCCCTTTAAAGTTCTCATCTAAAGGTAAGTCTATCAAAACGCCCAGTCTAAGCTTGTCATATAAAGGGGCAAACACACTAGGCATATTTATCGCATGCGTCATGAGGAGCGCGGAGATATTGCTTGATCTGTTCACTAGCAAACGATAACACGGGCACGCTGCCAAACTGCCAATAAAATTCCATATCATCAGTTTCTTCGGAGTTGTTAATAAATTTAAGTCAATATGACGCCTTCTAGACAACACCATTAACAACTTATGTTTTTGTTATTAGGCCCATCTCACTTTCACGATTTGTACGCTTCAAAATGAATTAAGAAAAAAACGATTTTTGTATTTTTAACAGTAATACTTTACGATTTTCATACACAGTTTACTTTATAGTAGTTTTTTACTTTTAATACAATAAATATTTACTATTCTCAAGATGGCCAACCTGCGCAATGATTGACTCTCAAATGTTGGTTTTCAACTGGGTATCTTTGTAATCATTGTTTGTTGTGTTGTACAGGACTGGGTGTGCTTTTATTAAGTCTATGGACAATTCACTGTTCATTTTCATGTTTCGATCGTAACAAAATAGCAAAATCTTGTTGCTGTACATTGGTGAACATAGACACAAAAAATTAGCAGCAAGAGCATTGTGTTCTGCAAAAAAAAACAACCAATTGAAATGCATCTCGCACGCGATAAAGTTCCGATAGAGAAAGTCTAGTGTTATCGCTCAGCATCAATCTGCTGGGAGAGTTCCAGCACAGATTGGCAGCACGCCGCGCGATATCGTGCTAGATATCGCTTAGTGTGTTTGAGCCTTTAGGGTAATGAAGAGGGAGAGGCATACTCAAAAGGATTAAGTTATAGAATGGAGGATTGAAAATTTAACTCATATCCTAAGGCTGGTAGTAAACGGTAGAATTGAGAGCGTAGAGTATGGTCAGAAGCATAGGCGCTATTGGCAGCATACGATAGACTTGGCAGCGTAAGTTCGCTAGATTAAAATTGATAGGTTGATGTAGAGCCCCTCAAGAATGCTTGTGCTTATATTCTCTGCGCTATTCAACAGGTTTATACAACATCAAGCTGATCTAATTGATAGGCGGAAGCAGACGCAGGCCGATAATTTAAACCATGTGTCGGTATTCGTGGTGACTGGACCCCGAGGTTGTGGTAAAACTAGTCTTGTCTCAGCTTGGCTAGAAAATGAATCCTTTCTGCCTGGCACTGTCGTTGTTCGTCACTACGCAGCATGTAATAGAATGGCCAGAGATATCGCTGTCTTCATGAAGCGCTGCATTACAGAGCTGCGTAGAGCCTTTGATGCCAAATATGGTTAGTTTAAAACCAAATTCACTAGCTCTAATTATTATCGCTTTTTTTCTGATTCAGTTTAGAGTGGAGAACCTTTGCCATGGAGTACCAAGTTGATGAATTGCTCAATGCATTTAATTTGGCTACAGTATTCAGGTCAGGAGCCATGATTTGAACAAGAAAATTACATTCTAGCTGTGTTCTTAAAATTCTTGTCTAAAGTCAGATATTGCGTAACTTGCTGTTTGTAAAAATAGCTTTTCTAAAATAATAATTTTTGCTATAATAAGAGTCGTGTCCACTTGTCTGTCCAAAGGTGGGGGTTGAGAAAATGATTGCATCAAACACAATTTGAACTCACAACATTTTACCCACCAGACAAGCACACTACTACTTGCACTAACCATTTGCATTCTATTAGCACACAATAGTTGTTCACAAATTTCATCTCTGCCCTCTGTTGGCACACCTTAGCATCTCTCGCTGTTCACCAGACTGCCAGGGTACTAGTAATAATAATGACATTAATAAAATAATAACGTTGTTAGAATTTCATTGATAAAGTATAATACACAATTAAGAATATTTGTGTTTTATAAGTATGTTGCAATGGATACGTATAACGCTGTCTCGCCATCTGTCATCATGTTCAATGTTTGTTCTATTTAACAGTTGATGTCCTTTCTATGGAGAGCGAGTACGCTGAATTTTGCCAGATTAAAGAAACTTTCCTTGCATCTTTAGCCCTGGGCCCATGTCTCCTTGTCTTTGATGGACTTGATGAGGTTGCAGCTTCTACTGGTCACAGTATGTTGGAGGTTAGTCACTTTTTCTGTTCTAAGGTGTTTTGGCAATAAGAAGTCAGGTACTAGAGGGCGAAAAAGGCAAGTATAATCAGGGGGAGACAACTACTATTTTAACACCTGGCAGCATTCATGCGTTTTAAAACATAAAAATATATAAATCCTCAATATTAGTTGGTTATTATATTTTTATTCTTAACCAGTGCTCTTGCCAGTTCCCCGCGCTGTAAGAGATCGTCATGAGTAACTAGTATATGCAAAGTATCTCATAGAGACATGAGGTGACCAAGTGGTTTAGTGGTAGCGAGCTTGCTTTTGAATCTTATGTCCCAGGCTTGATTCCTGTGGGAGGCAATCTTTTTTCCTAACGCTCTTGTCATGGCTACAGATGAATATACAGATACTGTTCTTAATATAGTGAAGGTTTATTGTTTCTATATTTTTACAAAGCATAATGTAGAGTTTTGCCTCTTTATCATCATTGTTCAAGTATATAGGTAAACTTATTTTATTCGTTAGCTGAAATTTTAAAAAATCTGATTTTCTTCAAGCTAGTATGAACTCTGTATGTAAATTTTTGTAGATAAGGACTAAGAGGCTTGTCGATTTAATTGATAAACTTTGTAATTTACACAGTAGCAATCATACAAATAGCTTTTCTTTGTTAAAATGAATAATTTTTAGCTCTACTGAAACATAAAAACATTTTGTTTGCCATTTGAATAAAGATGAAGCAGATGAAGTGGCTTCCTGAGCTTCTTCCTCCAACTTGCAAGTTGATAGTCACCGCTACAGACTCCGATCTTAGTGTCAAATCTCTTCGAAAAAGGAAGGATGTCATCTTCTGTTCTTGCAGCGCTATCAGCTCCCAGCAAGTATGCTTCTATGGCTTTTTGCTATGAAACAGTTTTTCTTTAGCCAATGTAAAAAAGCATGATATTCCTGGCCATGACATTAGTATACTAGCAGAGATATCAACCAGTTTGAGCATGCCTCGCGTAAAGTATGCTTGCAGAAGAATCGCTGGCTATATTTTCTTGCACCATAGCGAATCAACTTTTGCTTGTTAAAAATTAGCTGACGTTAATACGTATCATAACCATCGGTTTTCATGGTGCACATGTTAAAAACACTCAGTTGATGATTAGACCAACACCATCAGCATTCAACCAGGCTAACACATTTCTCATGTACTCAGGCTAAGACAGTCAACAATGCAATACTCAACTAATGCAATCAACAGGTGCTCAAGTGAACATCATGAGGTGCTAAGACTAATAATCAGGCGCTTAGACTAATAATTTGACAACAGTGACACATTATTTACATGAGTGTGGCTGTAGGATTTCTATTTTTCGTTATCTTACATTGTCAACAAATTTCATTAGTCTGAAGAACTATAAAAGGAGTTGTCTACCCTTAAATAAGCTGGGAATGGGGGAAGAAACTCCTAGTTCAGCCTCTCCCACTTAGACTAGACTATAAACGAAATAGACTTGGGTGAAAGAACTTAGAGAGAACATGTTAGTTTTATGATTTGAAGATTAAAACTACTAACATAAGAAACACTCTATCAAGTTCATCATCATCATAAACTAAAACTTAACCATAACTTATGTAGCATCATCAGTGTACTCATCAGTAGTAATGTTAACTTATGTAGCATCATCAGTGTACTCATCAGTAGTAATGTTAACTTTGCTTTTGTTTTATTGAATAACACTTACACATTGCCATACGGTTATTTTAGTCAAGTCTTAAAAGTATGCTGTCAAATTGACATGTGTGATTAACAGTGACTCCTAAAAGGCAGTGCAATAATCTAAGAGCTGGGGAGTGAATATTATTTCGATATCCTGTTGAGGAGGAGACAATATTGTGACATGTGTGATAATATTTGTGATAAATCATAATATATATCTATGGGAGAGTGTTTAGCGCTGCTAAGCTATTCTAAGTAATGAGGTTCCTTAATAACCAGTCTCAAGTTTTAGTACTCGGTAAACAGGCCTGTCATCTTTACTTTCTTCTCAGCGAATATCAGAAACTTTATGATAGTCTTTTATCAGATACAAAGTTTTATTTAACATCTATCTTTTTTGTTTTTTTTGACAAGAAAGTCAATATCTCATCATTTAGTGGAGAAGTTGTCTGTTTGTATAGAAGACAACTCTTGAGTGTTTGTTTGCAGAACAAGATAGAAATACTCGAGTCATATCTACCTGTGTTGTCTCAGCCAGTCAGTAGAGTATTGGACAGTGATAGTGTGTCGCAGATTACAGAGTATAAGCTCAGCTCGTCTCCGCTTTATCTAAACATAATGGCCAACGAGCTGAGTGACATATATGTCTGTAGGTGAGTGTTCTATTTTGCCCTGCAGCACCTGATATTTGATCTACAGTAAATATCTCCTCATCATACCACATTCTTGGCATGGTAATGCTTTGGCATTTACCATAGTGCTCAGGGTTAGGGAAAGGCAGCATTTTTTCAAATTTAATTAACTTTTTGGTCAACTTAACTTCTCAGATTGTCTCAAGACTGCATCATTATCTTGTCTTTGTTTAGACTACGAATGATTTATATTTATATTTTTGAGTAGACAGTTTATAACATATACAGATTACTTCATTATTATTCAGATTACTTACTTAATTGTAGGCCCCTAATGATAACACAATGCGGTCATCTATTGGCTAATAGATTTGGCCAAGATATTCCGTTGATAAAAATTGCCATAAGTGTGAACTTTTATTTTTATCCATTTTCATTTTTTCATATAGGAAAGAACAAGGCAGCTGCAGTGCAAGTTTCAATGGCAGTATCGCTTGTACTAGCCAGATTGTCGCTGTTGATTTTTGTTTGCTGTCTCTCGACGTCTTGTGTGTCTATGTCTATGTGCTGATAATATGATGCTGCTGCGTAGAGTAAGATCATTTTGGTGTCTTTCAAAATTCATCCGTGTTCTTCTGTCTGTCTACTGTAACACTTTACATCATTTAGCTTTTGTACTTGCCTTCTGGGTCAAACTAATGCTCTGGTTCTGTTGCAGCGACATTACCGCTCACATAGATGTCTATGCCAACCTAGACAGTATCTCAAACAGCACACGAGATATGTGGACGAGTCTGGTCAAGCGTTGGGTGAGAGACTACAGTTGGAAACGGTACGAGGATGAGACAGGGCTGGAGAGCAAGACTGATCGTTTAGAGGATACAGGTTTGTAGTTGGTTTGGTACTATAAGTAACCAGCATCAGTTTGGTACTATTAAGTAACTAGTGCCAGTCTAGTACTATTAAGTATGTAGTAACAGTCTGGTGCTATAAGTAACCAGTATCACTCTGGTACTATAAGTAACAAGTATCACTCTGGTACTATAAGTAACCAGTATCACTCTGGTACTATTAAGTAACTAGTATCAGTCTGAGACTATTAAGTAACCAGTATCAGTTTGGTACTATTATGTAGCTAGTATCAGTCTGGAACTATTAAGTATCTAGTATAGGTTTAATACTATTAAGTAACTAGTATCAGTCTGGTCACCTTTTTGACCAATCACGATCAAGTAGCAGATTTTTTTATACCTTCTTACGAAACTGTGTCTATGTTTGACTAATATTTGTCCAAAGCTGTTTGTTATATCGAGTAAAAATTTTTGTGTTGTTGAGGATATACAAAGATCATGGGAACATATAGAAATGAGGATTTGCGAGTGTGACTAACTGTTAATCTTAAGATATTAATTACAGTAACTTATCTTTAATGTTATTCAATCATCCCTGCTCCAGATCCTACTTTGTTGTTTACTATCATAAGTTCACAAAATGTTCTCTTTGTATTAGCAAGTTGACCTACATATTCCAGTTTTAATGTCGAGGTCAAGTCATCGATATTTTTGAATTGAGCACATCAGTCGACTAATACTTACAATTGGAGGACGTTTCATGTTCATTTTAGTTGCTTTTTAAGACTATACTAGCTGAATGCCCAGTGTTGCGTGAGTACTAAAAAAGCTTTTGTACAAAAAAGTTTTTGAAAGAAGTTTCTGAAAGTTTGGGTAAAGGTTTTTTACCTAGTGAATTTGAGCAACTTAAGCTAATCTAAATTTTTACTTTAATAAGATTTGTTATTATAAATCAAGCCATCGTTAGGAAAAAATTGGGTCATGAGCTCTCACGCAATCATTATTTTGGAGCGTGCTACTGAAGCGCGAAGCGATGATAGCCGAAACCTGAAGCCATTAAAGGTTGGCAGGTGCATAAGTATCTGCACTGTTAGGTTAGCTGGACATGTAGTCTAGTCGTCTAGATCGCCGGTATGCAGCCTTGAAGAATTTGAGTTCAAATCTAGTATGAAGCGGACTTTTCATGCTTAAAACTTTATGGCTACAACAGAACACACAGCAGGCAGACCAAATGTCAAACACTGAGATTTATATATTTAGATGCTATATTATTTTGGCTATCAAATTTTGACTAAAACCGTCTGTGACATCGTTTTGACTCGAAAATCGTTTAGCCTGTAAATTTTTGCTATTTTTATTATAAATTGCTAAATTCTGAATTTTATCCTTTACAACTCATGATAATCAGTTACTACTGCCCCATGAATGAACTTGGACTATCCTTAGCATAGGTTCTTTTGACGTCTTCTTTGATGCTCCGAACCGGCTCGTGTAAGCAATCACACGGGCGTCTGTCACGAGCCCGCCCTACAGATATATAAGGTCTATGTATGTTTATTACTCCCATCATATCTTCTCCTTGTAGCGTCGACTGCTATGTGATAGCCTGATCATCGCCCTCCTTTGTATCGTCGGGTATTTTAAATCATTTCTGAGATTTTATGAAGCATTATAAATTATTTTTGATGAGATTCCTTTCTGCTAACCTTGATTTTTCAGCTTTCATGCATTTAGTCTTCTGTGATAGAAACTCTTTCCCAGTGTATGGTTCCTCATACATTGTGTTATTTTGCTATAATTTGATCATTTGTAGGTAGTGGAGCATCAATGGCCACCGTTGAAAGTTGTTTAACAAAAATTTGATGTTTCAAGCAGAGATTTGCTTCTAAGAACTTGTTTTAAATTGTAATTTTTTAAAATTTTTTTCCTGATCTGACCAAGTTTATATTGCAACTTTTTATCTTTCTACTTCTGATCAATAATTATTTTACAGCATTTAGATTATTTTTGACAATTGTGTTATGACATCTGATGATACAATGTGCGCTTGTAGTTTTAAGCTAATTTCATCTTTTCATAAATGTTGGCCATGTTCCATCTGATTGGTTACATCCTCTTATTCTCTCATTTTAACAAATCAAATCTGGAAGTACAACTCTAATACTCTATTTAATTATCTTCCTTTCTATGGTTTCGCTCCAAATGTTGAGGCTCAGTCTTGACATAGTTTATTAAGGAAATTAAGCTGTCGTTTTCACGTTGTTTTTATAGCAAGTGGTCGAGTCAACCATTTTA
The DNA here is from genome assembly GCF_963576615.1 of Watersipora subatra. Taxonomy (NCBI): domain Eukaryota; kingdom Metazoa; phylum Bryozoa; class Gymnolaemata; order Cheilostomatida; family Watersiporidae; genus Watersipora; species Watersipora subatra. Next base: position 34,383,248 of record NC_088711.1, on the reverse strand, counting down.
TTTCTATATTTAGAAAACATCTACTTAACATTTCTTTCTTGTGTCTTAAAATGTTCTCTAAAATTATATTTAGAACTCTAGAGAGTTTTCTCTGGGTGACTGTATATTTCCATAAGTATCTAGAATGTTCTCTTGGTGACTGCATATTTATAGGTATCTAGAATGTTCTCTGGGTGGCACTATGTTTATGATTTTTTTTGTTTTAGTCATATGCGGATGGGTTCCTGATTGTCTGCGACTTCTGGCCTGCTCCAGAGATGGCCTGACAGTATCTGAAATACTGGGCACATTGTCTAGTTGCCTACGCTACCTAGGTGACAGAACTGTCACCAACTATGATTGGTGCCTCTTTTATGATGCCGCTCGACCGGCTCTCTATCAGAAACCCAATGGTTTGATCATCATCAACCATGAACATCTAGTAGAGGTTATTGACTTTCTACTCCTAGGTAAGAAAAGTTAAAAACCTTGTCACTTGCTGGAACCTGTAGCATATTATTACTGCATCACCACATTTTCAATACTATTGGAAATTAAGATGAGGTTTTTGGAGATATCTACGAGTGTTGTATCGATGCATTCTGATTTTTTTGTACTCAGCCAAATAAAAGCCCAAAATGTAATGCTCCACATTTGACAGGTAAATAAAGATACCGCTTTACCTATCATTTGAAACACCTGCCTATATTAGTTTTTGTTTGTTATATATGTAGGTGATCTACAGTAATTGCTTGTAATTTCATCGTTGTCAGCCCATACTGGTCTCTGTTGTTCTGTGTCGGTCTGTCCATTGTCTGCCCATTGTCTTTACAGGGTCTCACTTTTCTCTTACGAGTTTTTATATTGCAGATTTTTATATTTCCTCATCCTATCTTCCGTTCTGTATTCTTTTACTATTTTGTTTTTGTCTAGTTGTCATTCTGCTAACATACGCAGTTCAAGTCTGTCTCTTCTCTTCTACATATAAAACATCCCCTTTAATCTTTTTGGTTTCCAGCCAACCACCTGTTTTCACCTGCCAACCACCTGTTTTCACCTGCCAACCACCTGTTTTTCCATCCTTGCAAGTTATTCCTAATATGGTTCTCTGCATGTTGGTTAGTCATCTGCTTCTTTTCATGCCGCCTGTTAGAAGTCGGCTTTTAACAGGATTTTTATCTTCTAGACAAAATTTAGAAAGTTCTGTTGGATATAAACACTGAGTAATTTTATTGTCCGCCCCGTAGGCTATTATTTACAACTAAAAATAGCGCTGTAACATGATAATATTTCACCTTTTCTTGGCTGGTCAGATATGCCTGGAAATTGTAGTTTTAACTTGTCATGCTGTTTTTGGATTATCTAAAGTACACGATCGAAAGAGCTAGCGCCTTATTGCACAGACAAATACATATTTTGAGAAGTTGTAACTATTTTTTATTTTCTCTTGCAATAAAAGGTTGTCTCATCTACCAGAAGTTTCTACCAGATGCGAAAATCATTGTCTGAGATGTGTGACAACTCGCAAACATATTCTGTATTTACAGGTAACATAAGTCCTCCATCACTGCATGAGACGAGTGTGAGTTCACGGAACTTAGAGAGGCAGGGAGGAATGGCGAGGAAGCAATATCATGCATCCATTGCCTCCTATCTTACTAGCAAGAGAGCAGATCAGCAGCTTGCAAGAATTGAAGAGATTTTGTGGCAGTTGGAAATCTCTGGTGAACACATCAAACTCTGTGACATGCTTATGATTCCAAGGTGTGTTCTAGAAATGAAACTTTGTCATTATACCTCACTCAATTTGATGGCATATTTGAATAATGCTTAAAAAGTTGAGGTTTAATTTTCATATAGGCAGAGGTTTCGTATGATTTCATCTATTTTTCCGATGTGGCGGCCTAAAATAAAGACGTTATGAATGTTACGATTTACTAACAAAGCATCGCTAAGATCAAATTAGTTATTGGTTAAGTACTCAGCTGACTTCAGCAGAGTACTGAAGGTTCCAAGCGAAGCACTGATTTATATTATTTGTTATTCCTTTATTCTATGAATTTTATTAAATATTACAACAGATTTATAGAAAGCCGCTTAGGACAGCAACATTGGCAGCTAAATCTTTAGCAAAATTGTGACGAAAATTAAAATTCAATTCACTCGTTTACCGGAACAAACGATACTGGGTGATTGAACGGTTGGGTGATTGTACTATTTTTTGTGGCCAATAAAATTCTAGATTCATTTAAAAAGTAATCTCATTAACCAGATTCTTGCAGAAGGAATATTATGGTAAGATCAATTGATGAGAATAGGCATGGCCGCTATCGGCCACAATCCAGTACAGATGGATCATTCGATTCAGTTTACGATTTTAGGTGGTGAAATTGCTCAAACAGTTGCCTATGGCAAACACTTCTAGAGGTGATATTGTTGAGTGAAGGTCCGCTTTGTTCTGGTTTTTCAGTGTCATGGACAAGCTCTACGGCCCCATCTACTCAACATATAATCCTCTCAGGCTTGAACTTGTGCGGTTTTGGAAGCTTATCAAGGAAAAGCGTGTAGACTTGGATTCAAAGATCAGACAACAGCTAAGCGAGCAAGGATTTCAAGGATTACAGGTTATTCTAAATTATCCACATATTGATCAGTAGCCACACGTTAGATTAAGTGTTATATAATTTAAAGCTCTCGATGCTTATAATACATGTATGATATTTCATTGTAACAGTTACAGTTCTGTGGTCAGTTGGTTACAGTTTTGCAGTCAGTTGGTTTGAAGAGATAATCTGATAAATTCACCAGCTGTGTGGTGAACATTAGACTTTATTTGCTGGGAGTTAGCTCATATTACCTGAGTTGGGAAAAGACCTTGAATAAATGTGAAGGTCATTGGACCCGTGTTAACAATATTATTGCTATCGGTAAAATCCTTGAGATCTGTGCTATGTTTGTTGGAGTTGTCTTTAGTTTTTATAACATGGTATCGTTAAACACTTAAATTTTGTAGAATTTTCATCCAACATCGGTTAACATTAGCTGTAGTTGTCTGCACTTGTCACATTGTATAATGCGCGATAATTCTTTTCTGTCTTCATTTGATATTACGTTGTAATGCTGTAACATTATAACATTGTATAATGTTACAAAATTACAATGCAATTTATGAATTACAATTTTACATTCCAACATTCCATGTTGTAATGTTCTCACATTGAAATCATTTTATAGAAAAAAGTTTTACACACTCTGCTTAGTTCATTGAGGTCAGTATGAGTCTTTGTCAATTGCTAATGTTTTACACACTCTGCTTAGTTCATTGAGGTCAGTATGAGTCTTTGTCAATTGCTAATGTTTTACACACTCTGCTTAGTTCATTGAGGTCAGTATGAGTCTTTGTCAATTGCTAATGTTTTACACACTCTGCTCAGTTCATTGAGGTCAGTATGAGTCTTTGTCAATTGCTAATGTTTTAAACACTCTGCTCAGTTCATTGAGGTCAGTATGAGTCTTTGTCAATTGCTAATGTTTTACACACTCTGCTTAGTTCATTGAGGTCAGTATGAGTCTTTGTCAATTGCTAATGTTTTACACACTCTGCTTAGTTCATTGAGGTCAGTATGAGTCTTTGTCAATTGCTAATGTTTTACACACTCTGCTCAGTTCATTGAGGTCAGTATGAGTCTTTGTCAATTGCTAATGTTTTAAACACTCTGCTCAGTTCATTGAGGTCAGTATGAGTCTTTGTCAATTGCTAATGTTTTACACACTCTGCTTAGTTCATTGAGGTCAGTATGAGTCTTTGTCAATTGCTAAAGTTTTACACACTCTGCTTAGTTCATTGAGGTCAGTATGAGTCTTTGTCAATTGCTAATGTTTTAAACACTCTGCTCAGTTCATTGAGGTCAGTATGAGTCTTTGTCAATTGCTAATGTTTTACACACTCTGCTTAGTTCATTGAGGTCAGTATGAGTCTTTGTCAATTGCTAATGTTTTACACACTCTGCTCAGTTCATTGAGGTCAGTATGAGTCTTTGTCAATTGCTAATGTTTTAAACACTCTGCTCAGTTCATTGAGGTCAGTATGAGTCTTTGTCAATTGCTAATGTTTTACACACTCTGCTCAGTTCATTGAGGTCAGTATGAGTCTTTGTCAATTGCTAATGTTTTACACACTCTGCTCAGTTCATTGAGGTCAGTATGAGTCTTTGTCAATTGCTAATGTTTTACACACTCTGCTCAGTTCATTGAGGTCAGTATGAGTCTTTGTCAATTGCTAATGTTTTAAACACTCTGCTCAGTTCATTGAGGTCAGTATGAGTCTTTGTCAATTGCTAATGTTTTACACACTCTGCTCAGTTCATTGAGGTCAGTATGAGTCTTTGTCAATTGCTAATGTTTTACACACTCTGCTCAGTTCATTGAGGTCAGTATGAGTCTTTGTCAATTGCTAATGTTTTACACACTCTGCTCAGTTCATTGAGGTCAGTATGAGTCTTTGTCAATTGCTAATGTTTTACACACTCTGCTCAGTTCATTGAGGTCAGTATGAGTCTTTGTCAATTGCTAATGTTTTACACACTCTGCTTAGTTCATTGAGGTCAGTATGAGTCTTTGTCAATTGCTAATGTTTTACACACTCTGCTCAGTTCATTGAGGTCAGTATGAGTCTTTGTCAATTGCTAATGTTTTACACACTCTGCTCAGTTCATTGAGGTCAGTATGAGTCTTTGTCAATTGCTAATGTTTTACACACTCTGCTTAGTTCATTGAGGTCAGTATGAGTCTTTGTCAATTGCTAATGTTTTACACACTCTGCTTAGTTCATTGAGGTCAGTATGAGTCTTTGTCAATTGCTAAAGTTTTACACACTCTGCTCAGTTCATTGAGGTCAGTATGAGTCTTTGTCAATTGCTAATGTTTTACACACTCTGCTCAGTTCATTGAGGTCAGTATGAGTCTTTGTCAATTGCTAATGTTTTACACACTCTGCTTAGTTCATTGAGGTCAGTATGAGTCTTTGTCAATTGCTAATGTTTTACACACTCTGCTTAGTTCATTGAGGTCAGTATGAGTCTTTGTCAATTGCTAAAGTTTTACACACTCTGCTCAGTTCATTGAGGTCAGTATGAGTCTTTGTCAATTGCTAATGTTTTACACACTCTGCTTAGTTCATTGAGGTCAGTATGAGTCTTTGTCAATTGCTAAAGTTTTACACACTCTGCTCAGTTCATTGAGGTCAGTATGAGTCTTTGTCAATTGCTAATGTTTTACACACTCTGCTTAGTTCATTGAGGTCAGTATGAGTCTTTGTCAATTGCTAATGTTTTACACACTCTGCTTAGTTCATTGAGGTCAGTATGAGTCTTTGTCAATTGCTAATGTTTTACACACTCTGCTTAGTTCATTGAGGTCAGTATGAGTCTTTGTCAATTGCTAAAGTTTTACACACTCTGCTCAGTTCATTGAGGTCAGTATGAGTCTTTGTCAATTGCTAATGTTTTACACACTCTGCTCAGTTCATTGAGGTCAGTATGAGTCTTTGTCAATTGCTAATGTTTTAAACACTCTGCTTAGTTCATTGAGGTCAGTATGAGTCTTTGTCAATTGCTAATGTTTTACACACTCTGCTTAGTTCATTGAGGTCAGTATGAGTCTTTGTCAATTGCTAATGTTTTACACACTCTGCTTAGTTCATTGAGGTCAGTATGAGTCTTTGTCAATTGCTAATGTTTTAAACACTCTGCTCAGTTCATTGAGGTCAGTATGAGTCTTTGTCAATTGCTAAAGTTTTACACACTCTGCTCAGTTCATTGAGGTCAGTATGAGTCTTTGTCAATTGCTAATGTTTTAAACACTCTGCTCAGTTCATTGAGGTCAGTATGAGTCTTTGTCAATTGCTAATGTTTTAAACACTCTGCTCAGTTCATTGAGGTCAGTATGAGTCTTTGTCAATTGCTAATGTTTTAAACACTCTGCTCAGTTCATTGAGGTCAGTATGAGTCTTTGTCAATTGCTAATGTTTTAAACACTCTGCTTAGTTCATTGAGGTCAGTATGAGTCTTTGTCAATTGCTAATGTTTTAAACACTCCGCTCAGTTCATTGAGGTCAGTATGAGTCTTTGTCAATTGCTAATGTTTTAAACACTCTGCTCAGTTCATTGAGGTCAGTATGAGTCTTTGTCAATTGCTAATGTTTTACACACTCTGCTTAGTTCATTGAGGTCAGTATGAGTCTTTGTCAATTGCTAATGTTTTAAACACTCTGCTCAGTTCATTGAGGTCAGTATGAGTCTTTGTCAATTGCTAATGTTTTACACACTCTGCTTAGTTCATTGAGGTCAGTATGAGTCTTTGTCAATTGCTAATGTTTTAAACACTCTGCTCAGTTCATTGAGGTCAGTATGAGTCTTTGTCAATTGCTAATGTTTTAAACACTCTGCTCAGTTCATTGAGGTCAGTATGAGTCTTTGTCAATTGCTAATGTTTTACACACTCTGCTTAGTTCATTGAGGTCAGTATGAGTCTTTGTCAATTGCTAATGTTTTAAACACTCTGCTCAGTTCATTGAGGTCAGTATGAGTCTTTGTCAATTGCTAATGTTTTACACACTCTGCTTAGTTCATTGAGGTCAGTATGAGTCTTTGTCAATTGCTAATGTTTTACACACTCTGCTCAGTTCATTGAGGTCAGTATGAGTCTTTGTCAATTGCTAATGTTTTAAACATTATTAAAACTAATTCTTTACTTAAATACTTACTACTCTAGTCTTTTTAAATAATTTCATCTAAAGTGGCGCGCGAAATAAGCTGGACTTTTTGTTGGAAACCTAAAATTTTCATTCACAACGTTGTTAATCATTGTGAATTTAGTGAATAGCAATAAATTATATATTAAATTAATTCTCATTGCGTCCTGATTTCAAATATGTAAACCAAACAAACATGTGAAAATATGTTTTTGGATGATTATGTAGGCTAAATTCTGAACATTGATTTCTTTAATGGTTGAAGATAACACTCTGTACAGATATGATCACGCTGCATACATTTCTATTTGCTTATTTCAAGTTACAGTAGACACTCCTATAACATAAATTCTACATAACGTAAAGAATTTATGTGAATTATGTAAAATAAGAAATTCCATATAACTTCAAGCGTAAAGTCGATGCAAGTTCTCAAATTCAATTTAAATAATGAGAGTCCCATAGCCTTAAAAATGCTCACCTTGCTCACCTCATCTTCACTCTCACACTTGAGAGAGAAGATAACATACAAGCTTACCTCTATTATATACTCGAAGAGGTAACTGCGCAATTCTTCAGAAATATTTAGAGGCGGTAGATTGGTAAAGTTACTAGGGTCAGCCTACCAATCTGAATACCAGTTGGAGTCTCCCTATAAGCTATCCTTTATCCTAAACTTTAATCCTGGCGACAGATAAATTGACATACAACGTTCATATACTAAATATATATTATTGTTTACGTTATTTATACATATATAATGTTTAATATTAATTTTCGTTGCAGCATAGACCATGCTGACTAGAAGAAAGTAAAAAATTGAATATGGTGTACATTCCTCGTAACTTATCATACAATTACCGTAATCACGAACCCTAAACCGAGTGAAAGTGATAAAAAAAAGAGAAGTTGTTAATACAAACCATAAATATCACAATATACTGTACAATCATTAAATTAAAAAGATAAATTTAGTCTTTCCTATTTGAAGGGCCAAACGGGTGAGTTTAGGATGATCTTGGAATGAATTAGGCAATTTGCATGTAATTTACAGTTCGTATAACGTAAATTCTCTGTAATGTAAACATTCCCGGAACGTATTATTTACGTTGTAAGAGCGTCTACTGTATATACATGTATATGACTGCCTACTTATTAAAACTTGTCACATTGCACTGTATTATTGTATTATATGTGCTTCGCATAGTAAATTGTGTCATTTCACAAGAGATCCTTATACCTACTCTTTCTATGTTCATAGAAACCTGTTGTGGTTGAAGATGAAAACCTGCTAATGTCTGAGCAGCAGTCTACAGTCTATAGTCAGTTTTCTGAGACAGATGTTAGGCACAGCGTACAGAGGCCCGCAACAAGACACGGGACAAGGGCTAAAAGTGATGCTTGGAATAGAATTAATAAAGCTGACCAATTGACCTCTAATTCATCAAACAACGACGAGAGTGGACTGAGGTGATTAGATCTCTTTCCCTCTTTGCTCTGTTTACATCAACGGCTTGAGTCACAACTATGACTCACTGGAGTAAAACTATGCATCATTTAACTGGTTAAAAATATAAACACATTTTTGCGACATGATCTTTTGCGACATGTTTGAAATTATGTCACGATTTTCTCAACTCGCGATTAGTTTTGAGATACCGTTGAGCGGATTTTCTTTTTTGTATGAGTCTTTGTGTCTATAAAACAATATTAATGATGCTGATAATAACTTATGTGTAGCATTCACCCACCTCTAAAAATGACCCATGTGTAGCATCCACCCACCTCTGGAAATGTCTCACCTTTAGCATCCACCAACCTCTGGAAATGACTCATGTGTAGCATCTACCCACCTCTGGAAATGACCCATGTGTAGCATCCACCCAACTCTGGAAATGACTCATGTGTAGCATCCACCCAACTCTGGAAATGACTCATGTGTAGCATAACCCAATTAATATCATTCATTGTATATATGCAAGTTCATACATATTGTCTATTGTACATAGGCAGTTTATACACTTTTACGTACAGTACATATGTATATATTGCTCTGCTGTGCTAACTGTGATGTGCAATGATATTTTTATTTCATAGAGAAAAGATGACAACTCTTTCCTCTAGAGCATCACAGTCTTTCACTGCCTTAAGCCATGAAGGTCTTATATCGTCAGCTGACCTTCCAACCAGCCGCTCTATAAGTGAGGTGTGTATTTTGGGTATTGTGTAAACACAAGGGCTCTATAAGTGAGGTGTGTATTTCGGGTATTGTATAAACACAAGAGCTCTATAAGTGAGGTGTGTATTTCGGGTACTGTATAAACACAAGGGCTCTATAAGTGAGGTGTGTATTTCGGGTATTGCATAAACACAAGAGCTCTATAAGTGAAGTGTGTATTTCGGGTATTGCATAAACACAAGGGCTCTATAAGTGAGGTGTGTATTTTGGGTATTGTATAAATACAAGGGCTCTATAAGTGAAGTGTGTATTTCAGGTATTGCATAAACACAAGAGCTCTATAAGTGAGGTGTCTATTTCGGGTATTGCATAAACACAGGGGCTCTATAAGTGAGGTGTGTATTTCGGGTATTGCATAAACACAAGGGCTCTATAAGTGAGGTGTGTATTTCGGGTACTGTATAAACACAAGGGCTCTATAAGTGAGGTGTGTATTTCGGGTATTGCATAAACACAAGGGCTCTATAAGTGAGTTGTGTATTTCGGGTATTGTATAAACACAAGGGCTCTATAAGTGAAGTGTGTATTTTGGGTACTGTATAAACACAAGGGTAGTTATTTTCATGCATAAGGGAAAAATAGGTTGGCTCAAAGATTTTGTTAAAATGACAAGCTGTCTTATCACATGCCGTGTTCTTATTTTTCCTTACCTACAAATACAGTCTGGAAACTCGGATGATATTGCTAGAGCAACTACAGCGGCAATTTCAGTCACCGGGAGTTCCACGCTCGAGGAGTCAAACACCGACACTCTGATAAACAAAGCTGTAAGTTTTTCAGAGGCCATGAATTTTGGACTGACCTGTGCAAAGCTGCTGATCACTTATGATGGCGGAAGCTTCGGAGAGGAAGTTCTGCAAAGCCTAGTCATCTCAGCGAAACAGGTAGTTTTCTATGCAAATTTACTTTGTGCAAAATGTGAACGTGTTATGTTTGAAGATGGAGAGGTCAGTGTTTAAAATGTTTAGTAGAAAAATTCATAATAAGGAAAAATAACAAACAAATGGTTGCTGAACATTTATCCATGTTGGCTACACGGCAGGAGACCAGATAACGAAACGGGCGAGTTACAAGAAGGCCAGACGACAGAGTCAGTCAGCCTAGGTTTTCAGACCCTAAGTAATAAACGTAAAAACTCATAGAGCAATGTGTGACCTTGACACAACAAGTTGGCCAGCTTACATTATTCTCTTACCAAAAAGTTAATAAATTATATATAAAGACCGTCCATCTGCCTTTCTGTAGTTGTACTAAAATTCAACGTATTCCGCAAAGCTGCCATCGATTTACCACTTCTCTCTTGATACACTGTTCTTCTGAAAACATTGGCCGCACCTGCTGCCATTCGTCAAGCAGCCGTTCTTCACAGAACTATCTATTACAGAAGTATCCACTTAGGAATGAGGAGCTCTATATTCTGTGTCACGTGTATGAGACCCTTTCATCCCTCAGTAATGAGAGACAGGACTATCAGCTAGCCTTGGATCAACTCTTTAAAGCCCACGAGTGCATATTGGATATGGGTGATGCAGACAGTGATGAGACAGGGTACTATGATGACCTACTTCTGTCTTATATTAAGGGTGAGATACTACCTTTGATGGTGACCCACAAGTCTGTGGCTACTACTTCTGTTGTATGTCTACACTATGGATAGAGATACTCTTTTCACTGATGTTTACCTTTCTTTTGAGTTTCTACGAGTTGACCTAGATGTTCATTTACACTGTCATGATCCTCGGCAAAATGAAACAGAAAAAGTCCATACCAATGTGCTGAAAAAATCGTCTAGTCCAGTTTGTATATCTATCCAGCGATGAATGTGATGCAACATGGCTAGAAATGTAGATTAAGTTGCATTTAAAACTTGAAACTTAAACTCAAGTCAGGCTATATTAACCTGCTGCCGGTAATACAAGTAACCCGACCACCTGCAAATTGGTCGCAGCGATGACGACTAAACCATCCCCTCCATACAAATGGGAGGATGAACTGGGCACCCTTACGGAACCAAAAATATCATGTAAAAATACTGTGCTATACCATTGATGTACCGTGGCAGCATCTATCATCAAATACTAGCAAATTCATATCACCTGCTACTAAAATGATGTGTTCAAACAGCATATCACCACTTACACTGACTTCACTCACTGCAAATTGCTAAAATTGCAGAAATGATTTGGAATATAATTTAGAATAAATTACGTGATTTAAGAATTTAATTTAGCAAATAAGTCATGAATGGGGCTTAATGAAGTAATCTTTATTAGTAATGAAGTAATCTTAAGTAGTAAACACATGGCTGAAAATTTAATTACCAAACAGCGGACAGTAATGGTAGGAATTTAATTCGTCAAATTCAACCATTTGCTATTTTTAGCTTTCACTAGTTTTACAGTTTCATTGTTTATGTGATGAGTTTTTGCTATTTTTAGCTTTCACTAGTTTTACAGTTTCATTGTTTATGTGATGAGTTTTTGCTATTTTTAGCTTTCACTAGTTTTACAGTTTCATTGTTTATGTGATGAGTTTTTGATATTTTTAGCTTTCACTAGTTTTACAGTTTCATTGTTTATGTGATGAGTTTTTGATATTTTTAGCTTTCACTAGTTTTACAGTTTCATTGTTTATGTGATGAGTTTTTGCTATTTTTAGCTTTCACTAGTTTTACAGTTTCATTGTTTATGTGATGAGTTTTTGATATTTTTAGCTTTCACTAGTTTTACAGTTTCATTGTTTATGTGATGAGTTTTTGATATTTTTAGCTTTCACTAGTTTTACAGTTTCATTGTTTATGTGATGAGTTTTTGCTATTTTTAGCTTTCACTAGTTTTACAGTTTCATTGTTTATGAGATGAGTTTTTGCTATTTTTAGCTTTCACTAGTTTTACAGTTTCATTGTTTATGTGATGAGTTTTTGCTATTTTTAGCTTTCACTAGTTTTACAGTTTCATTGTTTATGTGATGAGTTTTTGCTATTTTTAGCTTTCACTAGTTTTACAGTTTCATTGTTTATGTGATGAGTTTTTGCTATTTTTAGCTTTCACTAGTTTTACAGTTTCATTGTTTATGTGATGAGTTTTTGCTATTTTTAGCTTTCACTAGTTTTACAGTTTCATTGTTTATGTGATGAGTTTTTGATATTTTTAGCTTTCACTAGTTTTACAGTTTCATTGTTTATGTGATGAGTTTTTGCTATTTTTAGCTTTCACTAGTTTTACAGTTTCATTGTTTATGTGATGAGTTTTTGCTATTTTTAGCTTTCACTAGTTTTACAGTTTCATTGTTTCTGTGATGAGTTTTTGATATTTTAAGATTAAGATTTAGTAATTTCGGTCGACCCTCGCTATACGAAATTAATTCGTTCCGGTGATGGCATCGTAAGGCGAAAATGTCATGTAGAGGCGTATAGAAACCCATAGTAGGCTATTATTCAATGCAAACACCCCTTGGTAAAATCATCAAAATATTATGTAAGTGCTGCACATATTAAAAATTAGTAACGAAATAGTACGTTAACTTTAGTAGCTATAGTTACCTACATTAACTTTAGTGTATTTACTGGTCATCATCTGCAATAAAATGTAGCATTATGTACTATGAGCAGTGCGTGCTGTAGGAAGTTCTTACCTTTAAGACAGAAAAATAGCAAACTTTGAATTTAACTCAAACGAATTTAGTTTGCTAAACACATACTTGAAGCTAAGTTTTAGTATGTATTTTACTAAACTTCAACTTTTTCGTCGCTAAAATTTTGTCACCTATTTGTTTCTGGTTTCATTTTCCCTGTAGCTTATAACAAATAACATTAAACTGAGAGAGCGCGAGCATCATATCCTTTTTAAGTTTTGTGAGAGAAATTTTGATGAATAGAATATCGGCATCTTCCTTATTCCAACTTATTCAGCACACCAACTCCCAAATTTGAATTTCGAGAGAATTTTTTGTTGATGTCGTGTGGCGAAAAAAAATTCGTATGGCAGGTTGAAAAACCGTAAGGTGAAAAACTGTAAAAGGGTAATTGTAACCTGGGGTACAAGGTATATTATAAATGGTTTAATAATATATACAGCAATTTTATCATAACGACCACTAAATTGTTTGATTGATTAATGAAAGCAATGATGACCATTAGCGATGATGATCATTAGCTATGACCACCATTAGCCATGACGGTGATTAGCGATAATGATGATTAGCAAGGAAGAATGACTAGCCCGACTGTTGGAAAGGCCTACAATTGACAAGCCCCTCTATCGCCGGCAGGAGGCCAGTGGCAGGAAGTAGCTCTTCAAACTGCCAGCCTGATACAGGCCCGAAAGTTCTCCAGAGATGATCTGGCATTTGCAGAGACCGAGATCTGGCACCTAAAGTATGAAGCATATACATGTAGCTCTGGTTTCAGCTGATCTCTTCTTTCTACGCTGAGTAGACAGCTGTCAGGGCCTCCACTGGGGGAAGAGTGTGGCGGAAGATCACCAAAACCAGGGCCGGCTGCCTAGCTGACCTCAAAGCCCCCTGTCACGACTGAGCCGAGCCTAGCCTTGGCAGAAGACACAGCCGCTAGTGAGACTGTTGGTCGAAGGTCGGCTTCTGAAACCAACATGCTACCGATTTACCAATAGGGCCGAGCCAGCCAAGGATGAGAGAGTGTATAAGGAGCCCAGATGAACCACGGCAGGGAGAGATCCCTGGCAGTCTCCTGCATGCTGTTCAGTATATGCACACACATTGAATTGCTTGTATGCTTATATATATTATTAAATATATATTTCTGCCTTTCACTTAGCGGTTTTGATTCTTGTGGAGTAGTAAAGGGAACATGGCGGTTTCTTTTACTCAATGACGGTCATTAGCGACTATGACCATAAGTTATGATGACCAGTTATCATAGAACTCGGACTATATAAATTGCCAAAGCTGCTAGAATTGTGCTCGCTAATAGTTTGTTTATTCAATTAAAAGCCTTTCGGCGACGATTTCGGTGTGCATGCACGGCTCTGACAATTCTGTGAATTTCGGCCGAATAATTTTGTGTGTTTTGTTCATTTTGTGATTTTGGCTGAAACCAACAAAAAAACCGGCACTTGTGGCCGTACCTTTACACCACCTACTGTCATGCTTCAGTCTTAACTTATGATGATTACATGATATGGTGAGTCCTTCACTTATACAGCCAAGCTGAAGACACATCTTAGCGCAGTGCTCATTTCATCCGGCGACCTGCTTCTCGCTCAAACCTACATCGATGAGGCGCGGATGGCCATGGAGGAGATTAGCTGTACTTCAGGAGTCATGTACACTCTCTACAACTTGGCGCTGCTCAGGTATGATATAGTAACTGTCTTGTATTGGCTATGGTTGTTGGGCATCTGCAAGGACCAGAGTTAGATTATCTCTATATACTCGCCAGTTTATGTAATGTAAAATCATGATATAAGAATGTATTGTATATCATGCGTATAGTGATTCTTTTCACTGGGTTCCTGGTGACCTTACTAATAATATTTACTATAATAAGAGTCGTGTCCATCCAATCATCCTAAGCCGTAGATGGAGGTTGGGAAAAAATACTGCATCATGTGGAATTTGAAATTTCGTGACTCTCAGCATGGTAGCTAAGACTCTAACAACGGCTCCAATTGTACGTATAGTTATTCCATCTGACGATCTTTCACAGCGCGCTGCCAGGTTGCTAGAACTAATAATAATCAAAACAGTACTAATCAGATTAAGGTAGTTTAACGACAATCTGAGACACAATCCTTATGTTTCGATGATCGGCGCACGATGTGCATTTCTTTGTGCAAATTTAGTGTTTCAATGAACATCTGCACGATTCAATGTCAGCATTCAATGTCAGCATTTAATGTCAGCATTTAATGTCAGCATTTAATGTCAGCATTTAATGTCAGCATTTAATGTCAGCATTTAATGTCAGCATTTAATGTCAGCATTTAATGTCAGCATTTAATGTCAGCATTTAATGTCAGCATTTAATGTCAGCATTTAATGTCAGCATTTAATGTCAGCATTCAATGTCAGCATTCAATGTCAGCATTCAATGTCAGCATTTAATGTCAGCATTTAATGTCAGCATTCAATGTCAGCATTTAATGTCAGCATTTAATGTCAGCATTTAATGTCAGCATTTAATGTCAGCATTTAATGTCAGCATTTAATATCAGCATTCAATGTCAGCATTCAATGTCAGCATTTAATGTCAGCATTTAATGTCAGCATTTAATGTCAGCATTTAATATCAGCATTCAATGTCAGCATTCAATGTCAGCATTTAATGTCAGCATTTAATGTCAGCATTTAATGTCAGCATTTAATGTCAGTAGTTAATGTCAGCATTTAATGTCAGCATTTAATGTCAGCATTTAATGTCAGCATTTAATGTCAGCATTTAATGTCAGCATTTAATGTCAGCGCTTGACTCCATAGGTAAAATATTAACCTAATTAATGACCCTATAAATAGCTACGCAGTCTTGTCACATTTAGCTTGGCAGCATTCGTTCGGAACATTGGGGCTGCTCAAATTGAAATAAAAACTATCGAAGCTTGAAAATGTTTAGAATGGAATAGCCTGCGTGATGTTTTAATACGTATCGTTCGCTAGTGCCGTTTTCATCATTCGCAAGCATGATGATGAATTCGATAAAGTTTTCCGAGTAGCAAAACCCGCTTAGTTTGCCGTTTCATGCCGTTTGCAATTTGCGGATAACTTACGGACTGGCTCAAACTCGCGCATCATGCGAGTCATGGAAACAGTGTATGTTGTAATTCTCTATATTGTTCACAACTTGCTTTATCTTCGCGTGTTAACATGAAATAAGCTGCACGCGTATTTTATGTAGCCATGCTAACAGGCCCGTATTCCTTGGGGCGGCTGGCCGGCTGAGCCGCCCCATCTTTTTTAATGATTTTCGGCGGCTATTCATTACTAGCCGCCTAACATTTGCCACCCCAACTTGCAACCAGGGAATACAGGCCTGTATGCTAACATACAGCATTTTTTATACTTCTTTTCAGCTCAACTTTACACAATGCTATAATCATGGCATCACCTTCTGGTAGCATTAGCTAATAAACTTGAAGAATGAGCTAAAGGAGGTTTTTATTTTCAAAAAGTTAAAATCGTGTTTTTCTCGCTGTCTCTTAGTTGGCAGGATTTTATTTTCCTATAATTTATAGGCATTTTATTGTTGTTACAATAACCTTTGACACCAGCTCATATTTGCTCATTTATCATATCAATAAGTCACTCAGCAAGAGGGGAGGAAGGACAGTCACTTAAGTGCAGTGATAATAACGCAGTTGGATAAGGCCATTAGTTTTGGAGTTATCCCCTCACAAAATGTTATTGATGACATGGAATCCAGCATGTCTTCATTAGAAATATAATCACATTAACAGTCGTATTACCTTTTATCACATACTGATATGTCTCTCAGACTATACTAATATGTCTCTCAGACTATACTGATATGTCTCTTAGACTAGACATTCTCTTTACATACCATTGCCTTTTTTTCTTATTATACTTTAATATCGATGTCAGTTCTGTATAAAAACGATTGTATATTTTGCTGGTTATTCTCAGTCCTCAGATGTTAGTGCACTTATTATAACATAACTTCTAAATGCTACACAAAGCTTCTGATTTGGATCTCACGAGCATGTTCAAAAATCTTTTGTAAACAACTTTTGAAAAATATAAAAATTTGTGAAATTTTTTTTTTACATTGTTCTCGTAAAAGATAATTATAACCAGACATTTTAGTCACGACATACTTGTAGCAAGTCATATTTGAACTGCTTTCCGCTACTGGCATGTAGACCTTAGCATGTGTCCAGTGGTTCCTTATTCATTCTGTCTTATTCTATTCACTGCAGGGGCATTCAACAGGACTATGTAAATTCTACCAACTACTTGCTCAAGTGCCTCAACTACTTTGAGCAAAAATTTGGTACACTGCATCCAGCAGTAGCAGAAATCAGTCACAGCCTTGGCAAACTTCTTTCTGATGATGACAATGTTGAGACCAGGTGAACAGTGTTAAGTGCCAAGTTTCTTACATCATTCCCTCTATCCTGTGGCCTCGACCTCTAGCGAGCTACTGATCTCTACTTCTCCACGTGATTAAATTGTTTCTGAAGTTACTGAGTGCCTTTTGTATATACTGGATACATTTATGTATACATACATGTATTTGGAGTTACGTGTATACGGAGTTACGTGTATACGGAGTTACATGTAACTCCATGTATGTATACAGACTTGCGTGCATACGGAGTTATGTGTATATGGTATTACGTGTATGTAAAGTTGCATGCATGTGAAATCGTGTGTATATGAAATCAGGTGTATTTGGAGATACGTGTATATGAAGTTATGTGTAGGTATATATGGAATTACGTGTATACGGAATTGAAGTGAAGTGCAATACCTATAGTGCTGAGAAAGAATAATGGGGAGTTTCACTTACCCTGACCAATACAAAGTAGTGTTCATGCCTAGGATTGAACCACAATGTGTACTGTATTTGTTTCTACACTGTGGAAGCTTGTAGTATGAGGGTAAACTGTTTACTGTGTATATACATGTATATAAATGTCATGATTTTTATGGAAAGTTTTACTCTACATTTCAGTGACTTGAGTTTGGCCGAAGAATACCTTTGGAAAGGTTTAAACATTAGGAGAGAAATAAATACTGGCAATCTGGCAACAGCTGAAAGTCTTTTCCAGCTTTCTTTCCTCCTACAAAAGCAAGGCAGCAAAACAAGAAAAAAGGAAGCATTGGAACTCTTGCAAAACTGCCTCGATATTCGCACGAATAAGCTTGGTAAAATGTTTCACTTGTTTTGTTATCTGCTATCAGTTGGGATGCAGAAATAATTATAGATTTATTATATCTTCAATTTGATTGTAACTTGCGACCTTGTTTTATCCATCACATTTAAATAGCATTTGCCATCCATCTTCAATCTGAATCACCGAATTGATAGTTATGGAACTACAAGCAACCAAAGTGTTTCTGTGGCACAAATAAAAAATTTCTGTTATTTTCTAACCAGGCCGCAAAGTAACTATGGGGATATGTTAAAAATAACTGCTGGGTGGAGCTTTGCTAAAGCTGACAGAGGTGGTAGTGGAACAGTAGTACGCCTACTGCATACAGCACTGACTTGGCTCATGGCAATTCTTGGCGCCGATAACTTTACGTCGATGCACACATTTAATATTGCAAACGTTTAATATGTACCCATTTAATTTAAATGATGTTTAATGTTTGATTATTTAATAAAATATTCAAATTAAATATTTAATTTAAATTAACACATTTAATTAATTTTTAATCATTAATATTTAATTATTCAATCACAAATATGCACATATATCACATATTTAATTTAATATTGTTCTTAGCAAATTGTTGTCAACAGCTACTAAAACCTCCGGCCCTGTTATTACTAGCTTGATAGGATGCCTTATAAGAGATATAGGATCCTTATACGTACATCCTTTTATAGGATGCCTTATATACCTTATACCTTGGTAATCTATTTCATCAGTTTTTATGTAAATACAAATCTATACAATCTTAAAACTTATCATTTAGATAAAAAAAATATATTAAATCTTTTTGGATTTGTGGTGGCTAAAGTTGATACAAAAATACACCAATGAATTAACATGTCATTGTTTTAAGCGTGCTTTACTGCCCATATGGTACAACTTGTCAATTCTCATTTAGGTCACACAGCAGTAGAATTTGAACTAAATAAACAAAGGTGCTGACTATAACATTACATTTATTAACTTGTATTGGCCTTTAGCACCAAGCTCAGAGCTAAAACGTTATAGCAAACTCAATAGTTAGATGTTCTCCTTATGCAGATAGAGTTGGCTGATGGATTATGGAATTATCCCCCTGCTTCTTGAATTCCCCTTCATCCTATGCTAATATGCTGGTCATGCTTTACTGAAGCCATTGAAAGCAAAGGCTATGCTATAGGCCACTACTGTGTCATAAAACAACAGATTATGCTTATCATTGTAGTTTACACTTTTCAATTTTTAAACCTTTATTGTTGTCTTCAGCAAACTAAGCCATCACACCACCCATATGACGTAAGTACAGAAAGCTTGCTAGACGAGACCCTCATAAGGTGAAGTTTAAAATCTTGTCTAATTTTTCAGTTTGCAAGATTGAAGTTGCCACATCTTTAGCATGCGAGGCATTACTCCGAACCACAAAATGTAAATGATGGGTCACACAGGACATGCTATGTTATATTGTTAACTGATCAGCAAAGAAAAACTTGCTAGCTTCATACATAGCAGCCTAAATACACAGTAATCTCATTAGAGTGCTACTATGATTTTTTGTATATGAACAGCTATATAAACTCTCAAATGTGCTAAACTATTCCCAAACATAGAAAATAAATGATTGCTACTTCACAAGCTGGGCTCTCCAGATTAATAGGAAATAGTAAATCAACATGGCTAACGAAAACAGACTTTCAGGCACACCCTTGTCAAATATCAAGTGATTTTGTTTGCTACAGGTAGTGGACATGAAGCTACAAGAACTGTGATATACCTTCTCAATGACCTAGAAATATCTTTGCAACTCGGACAGTTTGAATTTGGTGCTGCTCAACCCGTAGATAATCGCTCATCAGTTCATCCTTTCAGCCAGCTGAGCATGCATGAAAAAGCTTTGCTTGAATACAACCAATCAGTCACAAGAAAACAGCGACCACCTTCACAGAGTTCCCGAAGCGTTATTATCCGACCACAAAGTGCCTTCAATGTTGAAAAGCCACGAAATGAAAGCAGACTTCAAAAAGCTTTTGCCAAGCGGCCCAAGACTGCACCAACTCTTCTACAGAGACCGAAAACTGCCCCCATCAGAGACACACCGTGTGATACAGGACTAGGAGATGGAGATGCAGTCAAACTAGTTCCAAGTAAAAAAGTGGTTGACAGTCAAAAGTCAAGCGTTGCTAGCAGCCCAAGAACATTCCGGAGTTATACCAACGATTGTACAAGTGTAAGTAGGATGACTGATCATTCAATAAAACAGTCAGTTCTTAAAAAGTACTATCCTGAAGATCGTCATGACCCTAAGCTCTCTAAGCAAGGTCGCACACCAACTGAGAGAGTCGCCTCCTCTATGGCTAAAGTTCATAAGTGCCATGACATCGGGGCTCACACTATACATGAGAAGCTTCGCACAACAACCTTGGGACCAAACAGCTCAGTCATTAGCGTTGCTGGTTACACAAGACCTAGCAGAATTGTAGAGCCACTGCACAAGGCTGCCTGGTACCATTCTCCTAATCATTACATCACATATGAGAAACCACATATCAACCCGAGAGTATACGCGCAGCGAAAACACAAATTGATGCACCAGCGGTCTCACAGCGCGCCTGTTCGATCACGATACCTTCAGGACCACACCAATGCGATAAAACACATAGCAAAGCATGAGAGTGCTTACATTTTTGGTATAAACTAGTATTTAGTAGTGGACATGGAATGATTTCTAGCAATTTTACTAAGTCAGTTGAGTCATTTCGTATGTACAATTTAACAGATGCTGATCTCATCAACTTATGTATTTTTTGCATAACCATTATAATAAATAAAAGCTATATGAATCACATACTTGTATTATTACATATATAATCCAGCATCAGTTGACAATTCTAAAGCGATAAAATACAAGTGAAAAACTAATAACAAGGAGATAATATTGAGCTAGTCTTCATGTTCTCTTGCCTCGTGCCGATAAAGATTACCATGTTGATCTTCCTTTGGCTGCCGATGCTTCCAATAAATACGTGCAAATGCCATAACAAACAAACCTATACAAATAGCGATATCGTCAGTGATCAATTTCACCTGCACCCAGAAAGGTACACCTCTTTTATCCACCCAATATTTTAGATCACAATATAAACATAAAACTAATGCAAAGTTGATACACATCATAGCTTGACTCGCATCTGTTAAAAATATACCTCCATTGATATATATCATGGCGCAAGCACCCATCACAGTTATAAGAAAAAATAGTGGGATTGCCTTGAATGGGATTTTGGCTTCAAAAAGCTGTCTGTCCTCCTCGCTATTCACAAGTATGTACATAGAGGTGGCAGTGAACACGGCTAGGCATCCTTCTCCAATCTTCTGCAGTTGTCTACTCTTTTTTTTACTTGTGAGAAATGCATATATTATATAAACGCCGGCCAGGCCTATTACTCGCGAAATCAGACGATTCTAAAATAAGAACAGTGTGACACTGAAAAATTTGATTGAAGCTTTAAAAATGGGTTGTCATTTTTGCAGATTTGCAACAGAAATGAAGATTAATAATTCAAGATATGGTCTATAAGTTTATTATAACACGCAATGGCTGTATAATAGACAATGAGATCAAGCCTGAACACGGCTAGGCATCCTTCTCCAATCTTCTGCAGTTGTCTACTCTTTTTTTTACTTGTGAGAAATGCATATATTATATAAACGCCGGCCAGGCCTATTACTCGCGAAATCAGACGATTCTAAAATAAGAACAGTGTGACACTGAAAAATTTGATTGAAGCTTTAAAAATGGGTTGTCATTTTTGCAGATTTGCAACAGAAATGAAGATTAATAATTCAAGATATGGTCTATAAGTTTATTATAACACGCAATGGCTGTATAATAGACAATGAGATCAAGCCTGAATATTGCAATCAATGAGTAAGCAGAGAAATAATGCAATCACTGAAAGTAAAAAAGTGGGTTTTACAGCAAGTTTATGTACTTAGATAGTGATAAAAGGAACCTACCACAAGCCATAATGAGTATCCCAACTTCTCATTAGTGTACAAAGAATATGCCATGTAAAAGAGCTGACCAATATATGCTATTGTACAGTATTTTCTAGCAATGTCATAGGACATGCCCACACCCAGCAGTGTCATACAGATGATATAGCCGTAGAGGAAGTCCACATTGAATGGCGGAATGCTGCAATGGAAAATGCTAGATTGATGTTTGTTTAATTTCGCTTACAAAATATAATTGTGAACACCATAGAGGTAACAAGCAAGTTATCAATAATGTTACTCTTGGAAAGAATATAATGACTATATTAAAGTTCTAAAACCAAATGTACTTCATATAGTGCTAAAAAACAACCAAGTCTTGAAAGCTGAAATCCACAATACAACCTTCAACAGGTACAATCAGCATGAACCACAAGAAGCAGTAGTGCCTACCATGAAATTCTACCATGAATAGAGAACCCTTGATTCTGTACACATTGTACTATGGCACATACACTAAGTGCAAAAAATTTGTACAGCTGATCATAACAAGTTAGCAGTCAATCGGAAGCATGACTGCCACCTGTTCTACAACGGTCACTACTAGTGATAGTACTACCACTAGTAGTTGTGGTAGTACTACTACCAGCACCACTAGTAGTTTTAGTAGTAGTGACATCAACTTGTAACATGCTATATGACAACACTGATTGAGAGTTGGCGACACCAATGCTGAAGAGAACTAAAAACTACTACTTCATTTAATTATATATATATATTGTACATTTACTAAGCATTTTGAACTATTGTTTCATGAATTACATAGTCGCAACATAACAAACCCTTGAATGAATTTTTAAGATCTGCGTTAGTTTGAAATTGCAACACAGAACTTTACATCGAATGAGAGAATAACAAAGATAATGAACCATGGTTATATACATGTAAGTATACAGTAACTTTACATCAAATCAGAGAACAACAGAGATAATGAACCATGGTTATATACCCTACAGGATGAAAGTATTCGTTGGTTGTAAAAATTCGCGATTTCGCAAACAGTCAATTCCGCGAATTATTAAATTCCGTGAATAATTAGTTCTATTTTTAATCACAAGGGAGAATAACTACTGCATCAAATTAAAAACTAGTCGCTAGGCTAGTTTTTAATATAAATACTAAACGTGGTTGAGTTCCAAAACATTTTTAAAATCATTGCCTGGGCTTTGAGCTAACACCATTGCCAATGCATCACATTTATTTACAAAATTATTCAAGGTTGTCACAAGATATGCAGAATGGCGTCATCACGAAAATAGCCGCTAGGCAGAAATACTAAACGTAGCCGAGTTCCAAAACTTCTTTAAAATCATCGCCAGACTTCGAGTTTTATTGCCATTGCATCAAACTTTATAAAATTATTCAAGGTTTTCACAAGTTATTCGGCATGGCTTTGTCATCGCAAAAAATCTCTCCTAGTCTTTTTACATGGAAATCAATTTCATCAATCGCTAATACCGAAGTTGAGAACGATCATGATTCTGATCTGGACATTATGGTATTTGATTTGCAGTGCAGATACGTTTTTCCATAATTAACTGCATTAGTTAAATTTTTTGTTTAAAAACTGATCGCTTTCATTAAATACTTCAGCTATTGTTTTTGTACTTCCGTAACACTTATTAATATTTTTTCTTTTTTGTGTTTACTGCAGATTGAGAATGAAACAACCTACTCTGATTACGAAAACTAGTGAAAAGTAGTAATATTCATCAAGACAGTAATATTGGCAGAGAAGCAACCAGTCAACTTAGACCCCCTTCATCGACAACAACTCTTTGATATCGCTGCAGCAAACATGATTAAATTATATATTTTATTTCATGTATAGATATATTATAATTTATTACAAACTTCAGTGTACAAATAAAATATTTCAAATACAAATAAAATTTTACAAACGATGAATGAAGTAGATATAAACAGTTTAGTCTATATGGCGGTTGTCTAGAGCAATAAAATTAAACTGATACTCTTGATAAGTGAATACTAGCTTGTACTGGTGCTCTCTGACTAGTTATTTTGGTAATAGTAGCTCTATATCGCTGTCACCATCTTGGCTAGATGTTAAAGGCAATTCTCTTGCTACTACATGGCTGGTAAGGAAGTTATCATCAGAACTCTCTTCGTGGCTTACTATTGCAAAGTTCTGCCGGTTGGCCAAAGATTTGTGCTCGTAAAGGCGTTTTTGTTCCTTTTTTAAAACAGATATATTCTCCTCGTTAGCAGCTGCGGTCACTTCTACCTCAATTTCAAGACCTCCCTGAATGATTGGTGATCTTCTAAGAATGACATCTACCACCCTTGCAATTATTGTGCTTCCGTGTATGATGAAAAATCTCTCTCTCACACTAAAACAAATAATGAAGTGGTAGGGATGAAAAAATAAATATTGCGTTTTACCGAAGAACCACAGTAAAATTCAACTAATTTAGTAAATGTGAAAAACTCATAACTTACCACAAATTGTTGGTTCATCAAAGGCCTCCAAATCTATGAATATTCGTGAAAACCTCTGAACGCAGCAAAAAATTTATAGCTTAGCACGATCGACCTGTACCTGTAGTTGTAAACTAAATAGAAAACGAAACACGCAGTGTGCGCATGCGTAGGGTTAACTCTATTGCTAGACGTAATAGAGTTAACTCTTCACAGAGAGTGACAGTTTTCAGCAGCGAATAAATTAATCCCCGAATATGCATTAAATGGCAATTTTGGCGAAATATAACTCCGCGAATAAATTCATCCTGTAGGGTATATGTAAGTATACAGTAACTTTACATCAAATCAGAGAACAACAGAGATAATGAACCATGGTTATATATATGTAAGTATACAGTAACTTTACATCAAATCAGAGGACAACAGAGATAATGAACAAATGGTTATATATATGTAAGTATACAGTAACTTTACCTCAAATCAGAGAACAACAGAGATAATGAACAAATAGTGATATATATGTAAGTATACAGTAACTTTACCTCAAATCAGAGAACAACAGAGATAATGAACCATGGTTATATATATGTAAGTATACAGTAACTTTACATCAAATCAGAGGACAACAGAGATAATGAACCGTGGTTATATATATGTAAGTATACAGTAACTTTACATCAAATCAGAGAACAACAGAGATAATGAACCATGGTTAGATGCATGTGAGTAAGCAGTAGCATTCAGTTACAAATAACCGTACAACTATGAAGCTAACATATTGTCAACGAACCAAGTTTCTAGTAACTAATGGAATGTGATTGTGCCACATAGGAGCATTAAACTTTCTGTAAAAGAATGCTATCAAAGATGAGCAAATATTCAAGATTTGAAACTAGCTTTAAAACCATAATGGAATCTTTACTGCTTTGTCTTCTTCCTGATCTTGTTTTTGTGTGGTATGTTATACTTGTGAGTTTAATCTAAGTGAATGACAGCTCGCTACTCTATTCCATAAATTTGTAGAGTACAGCAAGAAAACTAATAGCTAATGTGTTAAGTTTTAGTTAAATTAGTTAAACTAATAGCTAATGTGTTAATAGCTAATGTGTTAATAGCTAATGTGTTAATAGCTAATGTGTTAATAGCTAATGTGTTAATAGCTAATGTGTTAATAGCTAATGTGTTAATAGCTAATGTGTGCTAAGAAATACCCTGCCTGAAGTGCAAAAAATGTAAACTAAGTATAGCAACACTACGCTATGCTGTTTACGGCAAGTCATCCATTCATACACGATATGTTGCAACGTATCAGTTTTAAAGTTTTAAACTATTCAAAATTTCTATTTTTTATTTCTAATGCAAGTCAACAAAATGATTTTTTCTAATTACCCAAAAGACGATTTTTAATAATTAATGAAAAATAAACATTTCCTTTCAGCTTTTTCCTAGTAGGGGTAACTAATGTGAATGATCTTCTTCCTGGTACTGAATTTATTGTGATGATTTGCTTATGAGATTTGGCACAGGAACGATTGTAGGTGGATGCTTTTCATAACACCAATAGTTCTTGTGTGACTCAACGACTGACCTACTGATCATATGCCCGTAAGCTAACTACTGAACCGCAGTTACTCCAATAAAAAATAGAAAGATATTCACAATTATTGAACACTGTATGTGTTCTCAAGCAATAGCTATGAGAACTCTGGCTTATTCAATTTTATTACAGTTGAACAATTTATCTAATGTTTTGCCAGCACATACCTTTTAAAATATTACGTGTAACTCCTGGAACAATTATAAAAAATAATGGCATTACACTTTTATTCAATGCCATCACACTTGACGCAAGTCAGCTACACATGGTTTGATCAAAGTGTAGCGTAGAAAAGTAATTGTTTTTTGAAAAGCTTTATAGTCAGAGAAACCCAGGTCAGCATAAAAGTTTACTGAATAGATCATCACTAGGCTGTGTTCAGAGAGTATTTATGGCTCAGTTACCCAAATTTTGCACGGTTGGTATGTAAATGACACGGCACAGTTACAGCGGTAATTTATAGACAGTGTCAAAGTAAATTCATTTCACAGAGTCAGAGGGTAAAAAACCCAGTAAATCACCATGCGAGTTTGAAACTTTTCTGCAATACACTTTTCTCACTAGAGTGTGCCCATAGATATATAAACCTATATATCTTATATATATAGGTTTATATATCTATGAGTGTGCCCGATGACTGAGTAATGCTAGAAATTACAAAATCTTTGCTACTTTATCTCAGTGTGATTAAGACTTTTTTTCTAACAGCTTACATCATTGATTTTGACATTCAGCCCAACTCTAACCAAATTCTTAATGTCTTATGACATTTAGTATGTACAAGGTTAGAAGGCATAGTGCACGCAAAACGCGTCTTACCGAACATCGACTTGAACGTAAAATCTTTTCTTGCATGTGTAGAAAGCAGGAACCATCTGTAACTGTCATTTTTGCTGATTTGTTTAGTGTTCCAATAAAAGACTACGTGCAAGTAAAACTGGCAGCTACTTAATACCTCAGAAATGTTTATAATCTTATTAATATAATTACAATATACGAAGAGCAATCACTTGGTTAAACTGATGCCAGGTGTTACATTTGTAACAGGGTAGTGGTTCAGGTAACATATTAATTCTAGAAACTACACACGCATTCGTCCTAGATATAATTTTTACATATGGCACTCTGGGAAAAAGTTAGAAACTTGCTGTGCGAGTGAAAACCTACTTTTTATCCATGTTTGCTCTTTCTGCTAAAACCATCATTAACAATCCGGCATTTAAAAACGGAAACCTTCCCAACAAAAACACGCCAATTTCTTTTAGGGTTTTCATTTTCAACCAGGAGGCTGCCATCGCTGCGTTTATACTTGCAGCGCCCGAGTTTAATCAACGCGATGCATCTGCTGGCTCTGCAAGAAAAGTTATAAGGTCGCCAGGTCGGCCGTGACCTACTCGATGCGGCGGATATCCCAATTTCCTGAGCTATTTCCACGGCACTGGCCGTTCCGAACAGTGTCGGTTAGAGAAAGCTTCGCAACCGGAGGTTTACATATTTTTAAGGGTTCCAAGCAAATTAACATGTCTCTATAAAGTTATGTTGTCAATTGAGGTATAGAATACGAAATACGACTTGGACACAAACGAAATCACCACTTTTTTAGCTTTTATATGTATCAAAAAATTGACAAAACTTTTTTGATTTTTTCATGTATAGCACTAGCATCTTATCGGCGGTTAGTTATGTGTACACTAGACTAGAAGTCCTGTGCCAACAGCTAAAGAATTTAAATAAGTACGTATGCTCTAAAGCTGATCACTGTGGCCAAGTATCTCAAACCGACCAAAAGTTCTATGTAGAAGATGAACGAAAGTGTTATTGTTATTTACCATAGAAGTGCGAACTGCAGAGCTTCAGCTCATAGATATACCTCTGGCTTCATGTGAAGAAATCAACGCAGCTGAAGAAGATTTACTATATTACCTAGCTGGCTATTGACTACAGAGTTTGTTAAAGTTGAAGCAAGTATGTGAAGGTTGTTGCATCAGCCTATCTAACACATTCAGTATTCCACACTGTAGATCAGGTCTTCTGCAATTAAAAAACTTTAATTGCATATGCTGCTGGGCTCTAGCTTGAGTTGATGAGTACCTTGTGCCCTTGTGAGACGGACAGTTTAAGGAAAAGCATACACATACAGTATTCCAATGAATATTGCCACCAGCCCGTATGTTGTTATATCTGTTGCCTGTTTAGCAACAGCACCTAGTGTAGAAACCCAAACCAGAAACTGGTTACAAATACAAAAGCCTATCAGAATTTGAACTATATGCCGATTTGGGTAAGACTTGTGCTTTGATATGAGCTTTAAAAGGGTTATCTTATCTTGAATTATGAAATTACTGCCATCATCTTGTAAAAAATTTTATCTTCTTTTAAATGGTATATATCAATGGACAATCAATTTTAGAGCAACTACAAATGGGAGCCGTTTTTGTTTGTTAATGTCGCAGTTTCTCTATTAAAGTTTATATAAAAATATTGAGCAGTGCCTGTTTGTTTAGAAAAAGCTCCCATACGCTTCTATACGTGCAACTTGATACTATACACGGCGCCGTGTATGTACAAGTGTCGTTTAGTGAGAGTTACACCACCAACAGAGCCTATACAACTGCATCAAAAGTTCCAAACAAACATCGGCCACGCCTACTTTTATATAGAATTACAATGGGCCGCTCTTACCCGTCTTTGTTTATCAGTCAATAAAACTACCTTGGGTAACCTTAGAGAACTATCAAGTATACCACAAAAAAGCTCAGGTTGTGTTTTAACTCACACTGCAGTTATAAAAATGACAACTCTATATTTACAAGTTTTCTGCTACTTCATAGTAAATAACTCTTATTATATGTGCTAGAATGTCTTAGCTAAATTGTGTTTACCTGCAATTTCACAACTTTAGGCCCACAAAATAACAATTTAATTTATTCACAATGATAATTATATTTATAATACCACCACTTGCCTTTTTTTGCTTTTAGTAGTTATAACAATAATAAACAGGCTTGTTTTATACAAATTAATGAACAACCGCAAATTTATTACGGACAATGATTGTAACTGAAAGTGCAAGAAGTATGAGGTACAACATAAAAATTGAGCAACTTTCCATAATAAAAACTGAATACTAAAAGGGCATATTATACTACATAGAAAATTCTTCATAGTAATGTCACAATAAAAATTATTAACTTGGAATAAACAAGTCAAAGAAGCTAAGCTGTACTAGTACTATAGCAAGCTACCCCAGCGTGCTATTTTGTGTGAAATGGCTGACCTGCACATGTTTATAACATACTAGCTGTGCCACCCGGCGTTGCCCGTGTAATAGAGGAGCCTTTGGACAGAAAATTGATTTGTATTTAACATATAACAACATTTGTCATTATAACTTTCAAAGTACATATCATGAGAGAAGTGTGTCACGTAGTTGAAATAAATTAAGTGAAAAATAAAAACAGCTGTAAAGGTTTTAAAACTTTGTCAAACAACTGTACCTTTCAAGCTAGTAGCCTGGCATATTGCCAATGGAAAACTCCTCTAAGCTAGTTAATAAGGTTAGGCTTCAAACGACGGTAAGCCATGACTTTGAGTCTGTATTGTTGTCCAGCTCAGCTGTTCTAATAATAGCTATAGCCGGATTTCCAACAGACGGATTTCCAACGCACGGACTTTGAGAAATATATATACATATATACATATTATACTAGCCAACAAGCATGAATGCAGTAAAACTACAAAAAGTATCGAATTTCAACAACACTTAATGAATATTCTTAGCTAATGTTCGCATGGCCATGCTTTTGCTACCTAGCGGCACTGACTATGAGGTGGAGGTATATTTTTTACATAAAATATGAAGTCTATCATTCACCAACTTTCTCACTAGTTTCTGTAATATAGGAAGACAAGTAGGCAGTTCACATGGCATATCAATATTCTCCATGCATGTAGAAGCTATCAAAGTACCTATATGGTTATTCTTAAGATGAGGCTAAAAGTTTCTCACGACTAACTCCCACTTTTTGAACAGAGCAAATGTGTCACCAGAAACTACACACAAAGCACCTTCTTTAAAGCGCTAATTCAAAAGGTTTTGAGTATATAATGCAATACACTTCAATTACAAAAATACAAAGAATCATACCGCTGAGAGTTAGACCTGTGAATATAAAATAACAGCTTCGCTTACATAGCTCCATTTTTCACCTTCCAACTAACTGAATTAATTAAATTAATGAACTTCCGTAGAAATTAAATTATGCATTTAATCATCAAATTAGCTAGGTTAAATTTTCTCTCGAAATGACTTATCCATTAAATTGTCAAATAAGTTTACACGAGTAATCATGTTACTAATTAAATTGACAAGCTATAGTTGCAACTAAATTAAACTATTAAACATAAATTTAAATTTCATATTGCAAAAATAATTGAAACTTTTTTTGCAGGACTTGGATGTGGCATATAGTTGCTTTATTTTATCATCATGCAAATATTATATATACATAATATTTATTTATATCCATTTTGTATATATAATATAAATACTTATATATATCTATCATCTACATGTCTATTTATATAATATCTAAGTGTTTGTTAAGTTCTTTGTAGAATGTCCAGTTGTTGCGATAAAGTTATAGAAATGGAAAGACCAGTGCGCTCTGAAATTGAACTCAGAAACTCCGTTTTGCAGACAGGCGTGCTATTCACTACGCCTCATGGCCACATTTTGAAATCATTGTGTACATACTTATTACACCTGCTAATTTTTAATGGCGATTGGTTAAAATATGCAAGCTTCAATCTTCAGTAGCACGCTGGACCTATTGTAAGAACAATATGAGCCCAGACTTACCCAAAATGCTATAAATATTGGAAGTATGTTAGGAGTATTATAGAATAAACTTAATTAAACTTATCACACACAAAAAGAAACAAACACCTTCATTTAAAGGTTAGAGTGGGGAGTGTTGTATACCTTGATTAAATACGTTTTTGCGCAGAAAAATGAAATTTTCTGTGCAAACAACTGTTTTCATTATTTGGGCTACGCCAGGCATTCACTTAGTACATCTATATGTTCACCTATATATACGTGTATATGTAAATCTAGCTGTTTGTCGTTTGTTGGTCTGTTGTTTTGTTGGTCATTTGGTCTGTCCAGATATTGCAATTAAAATCTAGCAACAAAAAAACTGCTTCGTACTGGCATAGACCTCGAAAACCATGTTTCTGCAGACAGGGTGCTACCACTATGTCACACAACTTACTTTCGACACTAAGAAGTAATTAGCATGCTTGAATAATTCTAGCATGCTTGAAGATCATGATTGTGTATGAGATCATGACACAAGTATAAGTACATACAAGTATTCCCAACTGTGGCAAGCTGACTGCTTTAGTTCGTGGTAGTGTGTTAGGGTATGTTGATGCATGGGTTCAATTCCAGTGAGATGCAATCATTTTTCGTGACTTTCAGACGGAAAAACAGACACGGCTCACATTATAGTAAAGATTTAGACTAGCTCAAATTGCTCAAATTCATTGGGTGAATAAACATAACTAATGGCAACAAGATTACCTACTACTGGTTATAAGCTGTTTTAAATCTTGTTTCAAATCAGTTTTAAATCTTGAATTTAAATTTTAAACATGGTTTAAGTTTAAACCTTATTTTAAATTTTACACATAGATATAGTAAACCCATAGATATAGTAAACCCATAGATATAGTACACCCATAGATATAGTAAACCCATAGATATAGTAAACCCATAGATATAGTAAACCCATAGATATAGTAAACCCATAGATATAGTACACCCATAGATATAGTAAACCTTAGATAAGCGAATAACCAAAATAATAGAGGCCTATAAATAGCATGACGCAACGTCGTGTTGATGTGTAAAGTGAATTAGCTGATCTATGAATTCCTATTGACTTAACACTAAAACCTGCACAATTATTCCATAGTTTGTGCATCTGAGACTGCATATTTAATTGAAAATTTATAAAACTTATATAATGACTTTGGATGAGAAAGGCAAGAATCTTACACACATGGTAATGAATAATACTGATGATTTAGAAGTTTCTATATTATTGATATTACAAAGAGTGACCAAATAGAAATTAAATTAATAACAAACTAATAAATCAAATGAGATTTAGAAGCCGTTAAGCTAGACCACTGTATTAAACACCCATTAGACATGACTGAAAATAACTAGACGAGATAGTTTTTGTCTAAGATTGGTTGAACTACATTCTGCTTTGAAAAGCGGCATAGCGTATTCTGATTTTAATAAAGCGATTTACTATAATTTTGAGTAGATTGGTGGCATGCACTGTGCATGTGAAACCTTGATTGAGGTTATGTAATAAGACATATGTTATTGTCTGTGATGTTACTTGTTTAAAAACTCTCTGTGTGATACCATAGCTCTCCATGTGTGACCGTAAGCACTTTCTGCAGCAATACACCTTCGACCTATCAATAGGGTAACTAATCCTCCTCTGTTTTCAAATGAGATTAGGGTTATGTCATCGCTACTACTACTTCCCACTACTTCTACATCGATCGGTCAAGAACTTCATACAATTATTACATTTGAGTTAAAAAAAATTCGTCATCACCGAACTCTTCATCTTCACCTTACTCAACTTTTGCCTCTTCCTTCTTCTTCTTTCTAGCCAGAGAATGTAGCATGAGTTGGCCAGTTTTTTCAGCCTGGCTCACATTACAGTTAGCATTGGGACTTGGTGTGATATCTACTTTGATGAGCAGTGCTCGAAGTGCAGATCTAAAGCACTACACATCCGAGTTATTGTTATAGCCACCCTTAGATCGTATTGTGGAAAACAGAGTCTCAATGTCATCCTGGTTGGTCTTAAAGGTTAGGAAGTAGTTGATGTAAGGGTAGTTGCTGAAACGATATTGAGCAATGCCATGTACAGATTTGGCTGCTGACTCAAAACCAATGATGAAGGTTTTCCTATTATTTTCCACTAGCAGCTTTCCCCTTGGTGCTGCAATAAAAAAGGTTGGCGGTAATTATGACACAGAATTTCCACCATTGTCACCACTGGACAGAGTTTTTTTAGATGGAATGATGGCCCTGAGTAGAGCTGAGATGGGAGAGGGAAACTAATGAAGTGACTATCAGCCGGTACTCGTATTTATAGACTCCTCGAGTGCGTAATAGAGTTCTCTGAATTTATTGCCGTTTATTCAAACTTGAACAGTCAATTATAACACGCTCGCTTAATACATGTTCATTGTAGTATAATGTTATATGTATGTTTTATATTAGCAAATTTTTATGTTAACCCTTTATTACCATATGGTTTTAAGATTTGCATGTTACTATATAAATACGCAGAATATTATTAATACTCGTATATCGTGATTAGTTAGTGACAAATATTGGCCGATATTATCGTTTTTGTATTCGAAATATTTTATTGCGACAACGGTTGACCTAATTATTGTGCAGTCAATCAACTGTAGATTTTTCTCTTGGTTTGATATATAACCTTTCAGTTTTGTCATTGCTGTTGTGTTACTGCTTGGCACTGCGTGATATAAAACTAATAAAGATACTGCGTTCTGTACTATAGCTCTGCTTGATTTTCCAAGGCAAATAGTGTAGAAAATTCTTGTCACTATTTCTGATGTTAGCATTAGTCAGCATATCATAGCTGCATTCATTATAAGTGCCATTGACCGAACATCAAGAATTATTGCGATAGGCTTACTAGGGTGTAACAGTTGGGAAAAGGCAACATCGAGTCTGTTTATCGGCTCGCCCTTGAGTCTGTTTATCGGCTCACCCTCGAGTCTGTTTACCGGCTCACTATCGAGTCTGTTTATCGGCTCACTATCCAGTCTGTTCATCGGCTCGCTCTCGAGTCTGTTTATTGGCTCACCATCGAGTCTGTTTATCGGCTCACCCACGAGTCCGTTTATCGGCTCGCCATCGAGTCTGTTTATTGGCTCACTATCGAGTCTGTTTATGGGCTCACTCTCGAGTCTGTTTATCGGTTCACTCATGAGTATGTTTATCGACTCATCGAGTTTGTGTGAACTCGCTTTTGAGTTGGGAATTGTCTATCCTTGTCTAGTAAAATTTACTTCAGCGTCTTTAATTGGCATGGATAGCTTATGACATTGTTGAGAACTTCTTGTTTTGAGTTGAAATACTGTCTTGTTATAGGCAAATCAGGATACACCTAAGGTGTTGTATTCTCCTCTGATGATATTTCATTAAAAAATGTGGTCTTATTGTTACGTTTATGACTTAAAAACTAGTATGACAAGCATGCTTTTACTACTAAACTCATTCTTCAATTGAATATCGAAAACCGGTGCGCCATTTGCTAGTATTTGCCATTTGTGATTTGCCAATAACTGGGGAGATAATGAGAAATAGAAGAGTAGTTCGTACTGGACAAAGCTCGTTTCCTGTTACAGCGGTTCCTTAGTTGACTCGCTGATTGCCGCAAAATATAAGATATTCGCCTGAGTAGTGAATCAGATTCACTGTAGATTCACTGAACCTACATGTAAGTTATCGTGCGAGTATCTGGAAACTATACAATAGGTCGAATAGGAACCTGATATAATCTTTCAACAAAATGAGTGATGATGAAGACAGTCTGGCAGGCAAAGGAGAACGTAATAAGAAGGGATGGTGAGCGAATAGTGTTGTTAATGCTTCGATTAAAAATAAATTTTTTATTGTGTTAGTATTTATAGCCTGCCATATGTTGTTGCGTCTAGTAAAATATTGAGAGTTGGTTTGTGTGAGCGGATAAATAGTAACTTTAAGATCTTGAGATTGGATTTTACTGAAGGTGTGCAAATCTTTCAGCTCTTGTCTGTGTTCAAGGGATTGCCAGTTGCTACTTATCACTTTAAAAGAAATACAATTAAGTCTACTAAAGCCATATATGTTATATAAAAGCCTTATGATTAATTTTCTCTAATAATCTAATTAACTAAGTATTTTAGATCAGGGTACCATATCTCTGACGCGTATCAATTATAGGCAAGCAAATATCAAATAAGCAGTTCACTTAGCTAGAGAGGAAGCGCCTTTGAAGGTCAAAAGGGTGTCATTTAAGTCCTGAACAGTATTGTTTATAAACCCAGTAAAGTCTAAAAATATAGCTTGATATGGTATGCTTAATATAACAATCAATCAGCTGATAGTGTTATTGTTTAAGGAAATGTTTGACTTATATGGGAACTACATTTATTATTATATCTCCTAAAGAAAGTGTGCAGCAAACTTGTGGACTACCAGTTTTATCCTAAAGTTCTCTCCTTTACTAGTTGAGCACATTTGTAAATGTTCAGAGACATTATGAAATGGTTTGAGGGAGTAGTTTGTTGGGAGGTAAAAGAGATTGCATCCTTCTGTTGAAGATATAATTTATAATTATTCGTTTTGAATTTGCTTTCAGGGGTTCAGAGACCAAAGGTCACACGGATTAGAGCCCACACTATCAGTGACAAGGTAAAGTGTCGTTGTAAATAATATAAATAATAATAAATAATCATAGTAAATAATTACAGCACGCTTTTGATGACAAGCATAGCCCTCGGTCAAGGTAGCAAATTTCATAAAACATAATGGAGACTGAAAGGACTATCTATTTTGCAAGATTTTTTCTTACTGCTTCTTTACTGTAAGAGGCTTGATTTGAGTTAACAAGTTTGCCTTTGCTCAGTTTTATTCCATTGTGTGCATGTCGTATAGCTTACAATGACATCCATTTGGAAACACCTGGATGGAAAGATTATTTATTGTGGTTCACAGATTTTATGCCTGGTTTATTGTAGGTTTACTGTGTATCACTGGCAATAAAACAAACATCAGCTTGAGAATGACTATCATAGAATACCATATCTATGGTTCAGTGCAGTAATTGCAACAAGTGATACCACAAGAGATGTATAACTCTCGAGCCAACAGATATCATGACCTTTCCACTAACAAATCAACTGATGTTATTTCTGTAGCACCATAATGACAGGGACAGGTGCTTGCAGTAGTTGTTTTCATTTCATTTGGCAGATTTCTTATTGTCATTTCTAGTCTATACTTTTATGCCTGTCTTCTTGTTGAAAAAAGATTAAATATACTCTGCCTTATATACCGACTGATAATAAGTTTTCATTGTGTTCTATGTCTACTGTAAATGGTAATGACAGTAGACTCTGTGTTGTGCATGCACACCTATTGTGAACAGGTATCAGATACCCTGTGTTGTAGATATACTGTCAATTGCTACACATATTATTTTGCGTTACACATACAGTGCTACTTTTGTGTTGTATACAGACATTGAACATATATCACCTACTCTGTTTTGTTGTACGCCTACTGTAGTATCACATAGTCTTTTTTCGTTACAAAATGTTGTTTTTGTGTGTTGAAACAAAATTGTAAATAGTTATCACATACTTTGTATTGTTTTACACCTACTATGTTTAGTAATAAGTTACCAGCTACTACAGTAAGTACAACATACATATTAGTTTTGTGTTACAAAATAAAGGGAGCTACTGTACTTTCAGAAACCTGTTTAACTTATTGTTTAGCCCAGTACATAGAGCCAGGCACACATTTATGGTTCAATTTTCAAGCATATTTTTCTAAAATTAGAAGTCGTAACAAGAATAGTGTCCGCTATAAGAAAAACAATCAATTAACAGCATAAGACAATATTAGTAACAGTGAATTTGAAGTCAGCTCGCGCTTTTGCGGTGATAGCCTTTACAGGTATTTATAACAACTACGATGCCCAATGAGTCAACTAAGCAACCGTTGTAACAAAAAACTAGTTTTTTTCCAATACGAACTATTATAATACTCTATTACAATACTCTTCTATTTCTTATTATCTCCCTTGCTAATGGCAAATACTGGCAAATGGCGCACAAGTCTTCGATAATTGAAGGCTCTGATGCTGTGATGCACATCACTGCGACGTAACATTTTGAAAACAGCCAATTATATGCCTCACTTTTGCTCCATTTTGATGATAGCTATTCGCCAATCTAGGGTTCACTATATATCTATGATTTTACATGTGTAAAAATATTTTTCAACAATCTGTTCTAGTTATGCCTTGAGCTTTCAAATATTTGAATTATGCATTGGCTGGACAAACACAGAAATAAACAAACACCTTCATTTTACAGTTAGAATGGTAAATGTTTTTTATGCTTTCGTGCGAGACATAAAAAACTAATATGTTCATCCTTGTATCTAGCACAGTGACATATTCCTCACTAACCGATTCAAATGCCAAATTAATCTTATTAATGCAAATTAAAATTAAGGAACAAATTCCACAATAGGATGCTCGATGTAGAAACTCAACATGCACAGACATACTACTTTCCATTTTCCAGATTGAATGCATATTTCAACTAAAACCACCATAACTGAATACGGACAGAAAATACCTTGCTGTTTTATGTGACCTTCTCACTGACCATAATAAGTTTCTACTACTTCAGCATATAATAGGGCTAAGCTACAGCAAAGTTTGTATACAATTGTTGAAAAATCCCCTTAATATTATCATTATGTACGTGTATGTGCAGACTACAATGCTATGAGAGCACGAATTGAATCATCAAAAGATGACTGGAATCCTATGGTTGACTTTTTAAGAGCTACACAATGTGTGTCCTAAAGACAGGCAGACAGATGGTCGAGCTACGGCTCGACTGTGTGGTGTTGTTGCCAAGTAACCAATCATGAGTGTATATACAAGCAAAATAACCAATCATGTGTGTATATACAAGCACGCTGTGCTAGAACACATGGTATTCCTTTTAATTGGTGGTCAGTTGGTGATTGCACGTAAAAAAAGACAGTCATTTCTAGATCACCAGCATACATAATAGCTGGTGATGAGGATGTTCTATAGCCTCAAGGAGTTTAATCATAAATCAATGCGATGGAGCACATACTAAATTCAAGCTGGTTAAGGACCCAAAGGTGACTCAAGCACATTTGATAACTGATCACTGCCTGGCAGTGAAGGGGTGCAAAGTGGTTGAGTTGTTAGCCAGTTTGTGCATACCTGAGCTGATCTGAGACAAGCTAGAATGAGCTCATAGGAAGTTTGAGGAATAATACGACAGCTCAGTAAACTAGGCAAATGAATCTGTGAAGTTGGATAAAAGTCACACACTGATGCAGTTTTGCATCGTCTAGGGCTGTGTAAGTAATATAGAGACCTGTGACGCAGAGCTAATATACGCTTAGTCAAATACAGCATCTAAGCAAATTTCAAACCACTGAATTGCAAAAATGAACATTCTATTCTTGTTTGTGCCAAAATTACCCCCTATTGCTTTATTATTTCTTGTAAGTGCAGACAATAATTGATGTATTTAAACTATACCAAACTCAACAAAATCCTTGTATCTTATGTACATGTACCCGTAGACATATTAGCACTTCACTTTATTGTAGTGCAGCCTTACATTACACGTTCGGTTATCTTACATTTTGACAAAATAATTTCATTTTATCTTTTCACAGGGAACAGCCATTCGTTGTTTGTATCATTTCTCACTAAAGAACTTATCATTATTATTATTGCTGTGAATGCATGGCTATTCCGTGACAGTTTGTTGCATATGTGTACACAAATATAAAAAAGGGCATAATAATGCTGTAGAAACTCGTCTAGTACACCGAACTACTCTGTGTGTTAATTTGTGTATTTTAAAACATAATAGCGTAAAAGTGGACTTGAATAATATAGTTTTATGGAAACAAAATCAATTAAAAAAATGACGGGGCAACTTTATCAGGACATAGAGAGCTGAAACAAGCGCCTCACATGCCAGTATCCAGCATGGGTAGCAGCGTAGGTAAGTATCTCCGCTTATTCGAACAAAAGTCTGCTTCAATAGATTAACAATGTTAACGTTTGGCATCGGAGTAATAAAATATCAAATTATAAAAATCAAACATATTATTGAGCATACTACTAATGCAATGGTAATCAGCTTCATGAAAGGTCCAGGAAGATAATGACGATGCAGCAAGAGAATAAACGTCCTCCGTGAAGGTCTTTAGTCAAGGTGATGAAGTACGAAGGTTTTGGCGAAGGCAAGCACAGGTGCTGCAGTAGGAATCCCTGGAAAAGGTCCTGACGAGCCAGCAACATCTACATGTGTATAGCTTAGAGGTTTCGCAGAGTCCTTGCCATGCTGCAAATGTTTGAATTAAAAAAATATATAAAAAGATGTATGCTATTGATGAACGTGACAACACATCTTTGGCAGACTACAAAGTGACAATGGCATTTACATTAAATGACATGGCTACTAGCAAAATATTTTGAGCATCAAATGCAATTGAACGACAAATAACGAAGCATTCATGTCACTTTCTATTATACTGTATGTTCATAAAGATCAAAAAAATGTCAAATTGGTGGTAAAATAGAGGTGGCGTTCAATTAAAGGGGGGTTGAGGCATTTGTCAACCTTTTTTTATCTACAGTGGCGTTCAAATATAGGTGACGTTCAATAGAGGCACCAGATTCTTAGTGGTTTTCATGATAAAAATGAAAAACAAAGTTTTAAGTACGCTGATAAACATGTTTAAATTAGTGTTTTTACAGACATATAGAGATACAAATGTATATCCAAGGCGTTCAAATGGCAGTGCATAGGTTTGCTAATAGACGGAAATAGATGGATTACCAATACATGGCATAACCCACACCATCTAACACTAGATATATTTTACCATAAAACTAGAGATAGAACAAGACACGAGACATCTCGAGTATCGACCTGTCTGGTCCCAGATCGATCTCGTCTCGACCTAACTATTGCCAAACTCGAGACAGGAAATAGAACTGAAGTGCCTGCGCACGGCTGTTAAAACACGGCTGCAGAAGAAGGAAAATAAAGTTGCAAGAAATAAAGTAAGACCTATTCAATAGATGGTAAAAATATACATGTACAAAGCATTATGTTTATAATAATTATTATCAATCAAACTCAAAATTCTTAGAAATATATAACTTCGCAATTTTAGAGCAGTTTGTGTCACTTTTGTTTACAAAAATACATGCATATTGCTATTAAAATGTTGCATTTAAATCGTTTACACCAGGAGAAAATTCAATTTAAAAAGAGGTTTATCAATTTCACATATAAAGTGCGCTAGTCCTTGTGTAGTGAAATCATCACCAAATGCTCATTATTCTACTGTCTCGTGTCTCGAATTTTTACAAGACAGTGTCTCGAGTCTCGTCTCAAACTTAAAAATATTTGTCTCGTTCCACCTCTAGTAAAACCTCTATTTAAATGCCACCTTTATTGAAAGCCATCTTTATTTGACCACCACTATAGAAAAAGGGTTGAAAAATACAGCGACACCCTTTAATTGAACACCGCCTCTATTTTACCACCGCTTTGCCATTCTTGGATCTTTACGAACCCATAATAGAAAGTGATCAATAGAAAAGTGTCCACAAATGGTACAAATAATGACTCAATTACATCAACAACAATTGTTTCGTTGTCGCGGTAGTGGTTACCATGGTTGTAGTGACGGTGTACACGAGAAGACCGTTTGTCACAATCATTAAAACTACACTCCGATTCCAAGTCAGTGAAGTCTAAATCAGGTTCATTGTCTTCAGATTCGTCAATAATGTGGTTTACAATCTTACCTCTTTAGGTACTTTAAAACATTTGATGAACGATGAGAATAATCTTCAGGAACACCATATGACGTAATAGCAGCCAATATTATGACATATCGAAATCCATTTTCTAACTCCAAAGCTTTACAGTTTTTTTAACTTTGAAAGCAACACCATCGAAATAATTAATAACTGTATCCGTCTAATATGTTTTAATCAAAGTAGTTCCTTGTTTACCTAGGTCTGATACGTAGACATATATGAAAAACGGTTTTAAAAAAAATGCCGAGGCCGATGGCATTAATTTCGCTCTGCTGGAAGGAGAGTGCAAAATATAGGCTACATTAGCATCGCTTTGCCCATGTAAGGGTTAAGTTTATTTTCCCAAAATTATGATGAGCTAATCGAAAAATACAGTGGCTTTGAACATCAGCCTGTATTTGACCATCAGCCTCTATTTGAACATCACCTCTAACAAAACGCCACTATAGTGGAAGGATTGAACAATACAGCGTCATGTCATTCAAATGGAGTTCAAATTTAACAGTAACTTGATTTATATTTTTTAATTGTTGCGTGTCTTATTTTTTATTTAAAAAAGCATTTTTACTGGTACATATATTTACAAAATTGCAATGCTCCAATAAATTTTGGATGCTGTATGCGGGAATTACTTTGTACGTAGAAACCAATATTTGCCCAAACTGTGCCGGCAGTTGAAAAACTTGTGATCGTAAGTTAAGGTTTGACTGTAAATGCAAGTGGATTTAGAACAGCTATCTACTTTGGTAGCAATTAAATTTTATTAGGTAACTATTGATAGGTTTCTAAAATATACTATAAGCTAAGATACTTTTGCAGCGATTCTTGGCCATTGTCTCTAACAGAAGAAACAAGTCCAGCTAATATTTGTAAAAAACGGTCTTTCGTCGTCCACACGAATTCTTTTTATAGCTGCAGGATTGGCAAAGCAATATCAATCTCATCAAATTCAGGAAAACCTAAAGAT
Organism: Watersipora subatra; assembly: GCF_963576615.1. NCBI lineage: Eukaryota > Metazoa > Bryozoa > Gymnolaemata > Cheilostomatida > Watersiporidae > Watersipora > Watersipora subatra. The sequence continues at coordinate 34,341,621 of NC_088711.1, read as the reverse complement.
TTTGTCAATGAAGCATACACAAAGATGATTGGTATCATCCTGATCTTAAATCTATTCTCGGGTATTCTCTAAGTTGTTAGAACCTAGAAAGCTGGGTCAAGGCTGACTACACACCTGCTTGAGCCCTGAGGCAAGAATCATGAATGCTGCAGGAAACTGGTGGCCCCGAGGAGTTCTACTCGATGGCTGGTTGTTGCATTGCAGTACATCTTCATACTCGGACTTGCCCTTGGCAAAGGTATAGTCCTCCCTCACGATGGTAGAAAGTGCACAGGGTTCAGCCATGTCTCTTCCATCTCTTATCAACTGCTCGGGGAGTTCGGCCATGCACGAGGGGCCATTGCCCATCACAGCCTGTGTACCAGATAAGTGAAATAAATATCTACATTATATAAGAAAGGAGCAATGGCCCATCACTGTCTGTGTATCAGATGAATGAAATAAATATCTAAATAAGAATAGGGGTGATTACCCATCACAGCAAACAAGTGAAAGAAATTATGCAGCTGTCGATTAAAAGAATTAAAAATCATTGAAAGTGGTAATATCGATTAACCCCAATATTCATGTGCCCCGTGCCCAACCTCCATTATTCATAATGCGCTCACTAATGTACAATTTGGAAGGAGCCATTTTCATTAAACAAGAGAACTGGTAATGGTTTGCAGGAACAGCCAGACAAGAGGCATACTGAAGGATGAGAAAGAAGGAAGAGCAAGACATGTTGCTCGCCCTTATACTCACACTGTACTTGCTTCCATGCGCTATAATCGCGTGCCCAGTTAATGTTGCCCATGTGAATAACTTTGGCTTTATTTCCAACAAAGCTTTTTCTTTCATATGGCATAAAACATCAGTCATAGCCATTCTTCCTGCAAATAATGTCCAAGCAATAAAATGTAAGTGAGCGAGACATAACACAGACCCAGTAGAAATAATAGAATTGCTTTACTAGTTTCTAGTCAATGCACCTCCAGATAAATCGTGTACCAGCTGATATATTTACTAGGCAAAGCATTTATCGAGTTGCCTACATAAAAAAGAGATGAGACCGAATTATTTATTGGCCGAATGGTCCACAGACAGAGTCGTGCTTCAGGAATGGATAACTTGTCTCTACTAGCATAACTATTAGCAGTTTAGTGATATTCTGGTGGCCCTATAACATTTGACAACATATTCGGTATAAGTGCTCTCATAACAGGCATGAGAAATGAGAAGTTTTTTTATGAGCAGTTTTAGTAGTATTTTGCTCCTTTTTTTATTTTAGCAACTTTATATAATCAGAGAGTTCGCCAACTTCCGAAAATATATCATTTTGGTCTTAAGTTTCATGAAACACAATGAACAAGAAGTGCTCTTTGTTGGTACTGAGTTAGTACAGTCACACACTTGTTCTGACGGGCCAGCATGTCAGGCACAACCAGCGTAATAAAGAAATAGGTCACAAAGAAAGAGGTCACAAAGAAAGAGGTCACAAACAAAAAGGTCACAATGAATGAGGTGACAAGAAAATAAGTCACAAGAAAAGAGGTCATACGGAAAGAGACCACAGAGCAAAACGCCACAAGACAATTGTCAAAAAAAAGAAATAACATGGAAAGAGGTCACAAAGTAAGAGGTTGTATGATTGTTGCAGCGATTTGGCAATTAGCCGTTGCATATAAAAATGAGTGAGAGTTTTTGATCAACTGTTTTTGTGGTCCTCACACATTAATGGGGGCCTTGTGTCTAGTCAATGATTATTTCCTCAAATTACTTATTAGTAGTAATAAATTACCATTTGTTCAAAACTATGTACCAACATTATGTTGTATTTCTCAACTTTGGGGTTTATCGTTTTTAGCCAAGAAATGAGCCAGCGGGTCAACACTCAACTTGACAATTTAGGAAAGCTTTTACTTGAAGGAATTCCTAGCCTGAGAACATGACTCTTCTCAGTTGATATCTCATGTATGTCTGGCCGATAAAATGTGACGCCTTCACGAAAACGTAATACCGTGCAAATTTTGAGTAGTGCTGCGCACTAAGACATCCATCCCACCAATCTCAAAATTGAAAAGCGGAGGCATTCAAACTTAAAGGTTGACTTCCAACAAAATTCACATTACAATTATTTGGTATCAAAAGATTCACTATATCTTACTCTGATGTGTTGTAGGTGCAAAATATGTGGAAATATGATTACAAGCTCTTAAATGCTCAAAAACGAACAGTTAATCGCAGCCATCACAAATACGCCGTAGTTTGGAATCTCTTTATTTGGCTGACGTAATCCAACATTTTGGCTATCGTTTTGACAAGTGATGTTATCATGTGAAATTAAAGACCAATAAAAGGCTCGATATAAAAACGTCTTGTAGCACTAGTTTATGGCAAATACTTCGGGTTCTACTGGGAAGCCCGTATCAAATATAAATGCTCGCTACTTACTACTACAGTATCGTTTCAGCCTGGTCTAATCATCTAGTCGTAATCTGATCGTGTGGCCCATACTTTTTGCCAAGCCGCGCGAACAATTTCTGCAGCATTTTTCGACTATCGCAGGTGACCAACAAGCTCCTCATGTTTATCAGAAGATGATATGCACTCCTTCGAGCTAAGGTTAAAAAATTAAACAAATTTTTACGGTAGGTTTTGAGATTTCAGTGCTCAATGTGACAGCATTACAATGATGACGAAATAGACGTGTAAGGACAATGGTTTTATTAAATGCGTGGAGTATATAGGGGTATGTGAAAATATTTTGACGAATGAGGTTGGATGAAAGTATAAACAGAAGCCATCTTGTTCAGCTACGTCCCATTTGAGCCGTTTTGGAAAGAGATTCTAATCTACGGCGTTTTCGTGATGGCTGCGATTAAATGTTTGTTTTTGAGCTTTTAAGAGCTTGTAATCACATTTCCATGTATTTGGCACCTACAACACAGCAGAGTAAGACATGGTGAATCTTTGGATACCAAATAACTGTAATATGAATTTTGTTGCAAGTCCACCTTTAATTTACCAAGTAGAGAATAAAGAGACAGAGAAGCACCACGCATTCCATTAAAAAGCATAGAATAGTTAATCGAGAGCTCAGCAGAGTTGTAAAGTTGGAATTAAAACAGAAGACCAAAATGCCATTTCAACAAAAAACTACAGATATGCTTCAAATGATTTCCCAGATTGGTAAACAGCGAGCACGAGCAAAGGTCTCAAAGTTTTTAGGCTCAGCATAATATTCAGAGATCAAATCAACTCAGGTTTATGTATGATATGATAGCAGCTTAGTGATGAGGCGTATATAATAGGGAAGTAGCACACAATACCTACAAGACCACTATATCAATGATTGCTATAACAATAGCAAAGTAGAAAGGATGCTGCTCTAGCTATATAAATACATGTTATGCTAGAGGACTAGTAAATAATATGTGACGGGTCATATCATTTTCAATAAAAATGAGGTCGAATCACAAAATTGCTTTATAGCCTCATGTCATAGGGCTAAAAATCAATTTTGTGCTCCGCTTTCGAATTGAACGAAATTTCTCAGCTTTTCAACACTGTTTTCGAAATACAAATCGAAGCTATTTAACCTGAGATACAGCTTTTTCTCAAAGATGGTGTTTGTCAATTCGGTAAGCACGAAAAAACTGAGAAATTTGTCTTCAAAGATGACAGATTGGATTTTAAACAGTATTATTTGTTGACGTTTAGGAAGGTCATAGCAACCATATGCTACAAACATTCCAATTTCATGATTGTAGGAAATGACTTGGCAATAAGAGAATTTTAACTACAGCGAATAGATACAAACAACATGTAGAGTGACTGGGTGGCACCTATTGTAACTGCTATAATAAGCACTAGCAACACAAAAGTATGCACTTTCATACTTAAGCTGCCAACCTTAATGATAAATAGCCAGTATTAAAATGTAAACTTTCATGCATCACCTTCAGCATCCGTATTGCCGACTCGGACACGGCAGCCTGCCCTCGACGTGATGATCTCGTCTGCAACGTAACACTCGGAGCCGACGCTGTTCCTCACCATGCACATGGCACCTACCACCTTGAGCTCACTCGGTTTCAGAACATCCAGCATCTAAAGCCAACCGGATACATGCATGCAGAGCGGCACTTGGCTGAGAGAGTAATCAGCAGTCATCAGTCACTAAGTTGTCAAACATTAAGAATAATGTTGACAGTAATAAACTTGTGTAAAAATGTTACATTATGAAATGCGTACTCATCAAATAAATTGTTGCTGCCTCAACTCTTTCACTACTGCGCTAAAATCGTTATTCTGACCAAATTAATTCGAACGGATTGTCGAAAAATCGATATACCGCTAGTATTTAAGCAATATTTCGAGAATCAAAATAAATATTGTTTTACTGTAAAATGCATCTTATTCAGAACAAAATTCTCTACAAGATAAGTATAAAATTGTTTAGTGAATCCCACTCTAGTAAAATTTTTGACGCTTTCTTTGCGTTGAACGAAAGCGGCGTGTTTCTTATTGCCATAACGATCTGGCTTTCCCGTTTTGACAAATAATTATAAATGGAATTGCTGAGCCAAAAGATTTTCTATTGATTGCACGTGATTGGCAACAAGGTTGTTTCGTTAGAGACAAAATTTGATTGGTCTAGCTAATGCGTAGGCTTCGTAATGAAAAGAAAAGTGAAACCCTATTGATAAGCCGATACATCGGCTTACGATATGTACTTCTATTACCGCGAAAGCCGATACATCGGCTCACAGTAGCGAAAGAGTTAACGTAGCACATCAGCCTGAGATTGTATCATGGAAATGCTCTTGAATATGCTGTGAAAGATATTAGGTGATAACACTTATTGTGACACTAAACATGCCTCATTGTTAACATCATTGCATACAAAATTGTCTTCTCTTTAACTTGTCACTAGCTGTGCTACCCGGCATTGCCCGAGTATTAAAAAATTATCTTCTCTTGATAATAACTTTTGGAGTTCTTATGTAAATCTAATGATTTAGAGGACAAATATATTTCCAACTTTTATGAATTTCTAGTATTCTAGTTACCACCGTCAGGCAAACGTGTTTTTTGAATCTATAACATGAAACTAAAATGATTATTTAGACCAGATTAGCTTAATAAACGCTTCAGTGGGGTCTATTCAAATAAAATATAATCAATCGATACGATATTGACAAACAACCATCGTTTTCTAAGGGCAGTCAAAAGTGATATAGCAATTGAAAGCGATAGGCCTACAGCAGTCAAATGAGCATCTGCGTGGAACTAAATCGGTGATTATATCTGTCTGTTGCATACAGGACAGTTTCAGTATTAATTTCATAAGGTACCGTAAAACCTCTATTTAAACGCGACTATAGAAGGGTTAAAAAGTAGAGTGTCACCCTTTAATCGAACTTCACCTCTATTTGACTCACACTTTGACATTTTTTGAATTTTATGAACCCGTAATAGCAAGTGATCAGTAGCAAAGTTTCCACAAAATCGTACTAACAATGACTCAGTTACATTATAACAATTAATTATCCAGTTGTCCAACTCCAAAGCTTTTCTTTTTCTTCTATAAAGCTTTGAAAGCACCGTAGAAATAATTAATAGCTGTATCAGGCTAATAGTAGTTCCTTGTTTAACGCGGAGGTCAACGGTACGTCAACGTATGTGAAAAATGGTTTACACTTACGATGGTATATGAACGACCAGTTTTAAGGTAAAAGTTGTGCTTAACGCGCATGTGGCTAAAAGTTTATTATTATTTGTGCGAAATGCAACAAGTAAGTTTTGCTTGGCTAAAAAATTTGTTTAGACGCTAATATCAACTAGTTCAGCAGTGCAGAAAAAGAGTTGAGATCAGAAGACATTGTGGAAGGTATTGAACAACCAGAAGATGTTCGCTCCACCAACAGCAACAATCAAAACGCAATTGGCCAAGCAAATGACGCAAATATTTTTGTTTCGAAAATGTTAATTTTGTTTCTGCATGTATTATTAATATGGTTTGTTTGCGCCACTTGTATTTGTATCATTTGATAGATCATTATTATATAACTTATTAATTTTCAGATTCATGGCATATTATTTGATAGCATCATTACCATTATCAAAACTCGGCTTTTGATGGATCGATGCTTGTAAACCCTCTTCTATTGCATATAAAAAGCCAGTTTCGGCTGCAAACAGTAGCAAACATATCAAGTGCAATGAGCCTTTTGCAACATTTTTAAATATAGTTATAAAATGAAGACATGCCTCAAATTTAAAACAATGAAATAAAAAATGGAAAGCTCCAACAAAAGCTATAAGATGTTAATTGTAATGTTCATGTATGCTAAATACAAGAAATATATATATGCTGATCGAGTTATTTCACAGCTTCCCAATGCATATTTATTTAGAGATCTTTTACAAGTTAGAGGTAAGTTATAGCAAATTTCTCACATGTACATAAGGGTTAATGTCACTCTGCCAGGAGAATGCTTGACATAGGCAACAATCGCTTTGCCCGTAAAATGGTTAAATTAATCTTCCCAAAATTCTGCCGATCTAATATAAAAATACAGCGCCACCCTTTATTTAAACGTCACCTCTAATAAAAAAAAGTCATTAGGGGAATGATTGGAAAATAGAGCGCCAAGGTGGTTAAATAGAGGTTGTACAGTAGGTACATGTAAACTGTCAAACAAAACCTAAACACTAGATGGCATCCCCTTATTTGGGTATCCTACAAGTTTTATTGTTATACCTAAGTAGCTGCAAATACAGAAGAAACGGTAGCTATTGAGAGCACTCACTCAACATCCTTACATGTATAAAATGAGAGCCATTACTAAAGGTGAAAGTGGTTGGGGCATTTGTCCACTTGTCAATAGTTGCCAAATGGTGAAGCCAAGGAAGTCATTCGCTGCCAAATATCAACAGTCATAACAGCTTTCCTAGCTGGCATGCCACTTGCTAAGTTACCTTGAAAAAGCCGGCGACAGCTGCTGCACCACACTTATCTCTGTGCATGCCAGCCATGACACCTCCGGCCTTGATATCAGCACCACCTGTGTCATAGCAAACACCTTTGCCCACTATCATTACAGTTTCTTTCACTTCACCAGAGCCCTGGTAGGTTAGCCATATCACACGCCCCTTATGCCTCTCCACATCTAAAACAGAGGCATCAAGGCAAATTTGTTACCGCCTTTGTAGCTAATAGCCCAAAGATTCAAATTTAAGAAAAGCTTTGGGAATGAATCAAGTAGAACCTGTTGAATTATTTAGCAAAAGGCTAAAGTATGCTTTCTATAAAAAAATTATGCTTTCTATAAAGACATAATAATATTAGTCAATTTCTGCGACATAAAAAAACCTGTCACCTATACTATGTCACAAAGACCAGACACCTAAACTCTGTCACAAAGACCTGACACCTAAACTCCTGTCATAAAAATCTGACACTCAAACTTCAGAAATAGATTATTGTTTCATTGTTGTGATAAATATACGGTAACACTACTGTCACGTAAATGTCACATTCTTAAAACAAATCAAAATCTATCCATTTAAATATCAGCTCAACCACCTTGCTGCCTCGTGGAATAATTGTGCAGATAATTATTACCCCTGATGATCTCTCACAGCCGCTCGACTGCCTGCTTACTAGTAGTGATGTCGTAGTAGTTCGGCAGCTGCTCGCAAGTACAGTGAGATGCAAGCAGAAATATTTGACTTGATATCCATTAACATATCAGCTTGACAACCTTGGTGCCTTGTGGAATAATTATGCAGATACTTATTACCCCTAATGATCTCTCACAGCGCACCAGACTACCAACTTACTAGTGATATTCAAAGTAGTAGCGATGTCACATTTCGGCAGCTGCTCACGAGTCAAGGATGTACAGTGGGATGCAAGCAGAAATATTTGACTTAGGTCAAATCTTATCTCTCTGAAACTATGTGTCATGCAGGTTTTACACATGAATCAGACTTGAACACTTTACAATGCTCAATTTAATCATATTAGTTATTCACAGCCATTCCAAATATTGCTGGTGATCATCGCAGACTTTAAACTGGGTAAACATCTCTCATGACTGTGAGAGATGTTTACATTATATGAAAATCTCCTTAGGGCACAATCAAGGAACAGTAACCATGAGAACACCCTCACCAATGCTAGTGATATCTGACAATGCAGAAATAATGGCAATGGGTAGAGTTTAATGACATCGCACATTCTTCCTTCAGTGATGCAATTACTAGCTAATTTAGACTAACATCTGTATGACAAATGCCGTACCAGTTTTACAGTTTGAAAGGGCTTCTCTGAAAACGCGATATTACTGATATATTATTGAGGGAGCTCTAGTCCAATTAATAACAATTGAATGTATATCATTATGGCAAACAATATATTGCTACTACGTATATGAAAGGATGAAGCTAGTGCTCTCAGTAGACTCTATAGCTTGTTCTTGGAACACTGTGGCAGTCAAGCAAATGAGAGCCTTTGCAGGTGTCACTAATTGAGTCTCATTGACAGGAGACTAACAAATCATGCACCACTATGCTTACGTTCTTAGTGTAGATTTCCTAAGTACAGTAGATGCTCCCATAACGTAAACCTTTTACAACTCTTAACATAAATAATTTATGTAAAGTTTTTGCTTCAAAAGTACATAAAAAACTACATATAATGTGAAGCATCAAGTCGGAGCAGGTTTTAAAATTCTATTTGAATAATGAGAGTTCAATAGTCAGCCTTAAAATATCATTTTCTCTCTTGCAGCACTCTGGAGAGAAAATGACCTGTATGATTATCTCTATTATATACTAGTGCCCTGGCAGTACAGTGTGCCATGAGAGATTGTCATGTGTTCCGATAAAACACAGAGAATAATTAGCTGTACAATTATTCAGCGATACCTAAAGGTGGTCGAATGGTGCAGGTGTTAGTGTGCCGATCTACCAATCTGAATGTCACGACTTGGAGTCTCATTAAAATTAACCTTTTATCCTCTAACCCTGGCTTCAGACAAACAGACAGACACACCGACACCGCTTTTAGAATAGCAAATATGTATTTTTGCTTTACTTTATTTTAAATACACAACTTATTTTTCTAACACGAACCTTGATGTCTAGAAACAAAGTTAAAAAATTGATTCAAATTGACATCGAAAGTGTGCACGCACCTTAACGTAAAATTATTGCAATCATCAACCCTGAACCAAGTGAGCATGATAAGAAAAAATTTGTTGAAACCACCCAGCGATACCATAGCTACTCTAGTCATTAAAATTAGTCAATTAAAAAGTTAAGTTTAGTTTTTCCTATTTGGGTAAGTCTGAGACGATTTAAATTACCTAATCACGCAACAGATTAGGTAATTTAAATGTATTTTACTGTCCGTATAACATAAAATTCTTATCATGTATATGTTCTCCTGTAACGTATTATTTGGGGAACGTCTACTGTAACGTCTAATTGCCTCATAGTCATGTCATTGCTGAGTCAGAATGTGAGTGAGTCATACAATTCATAGATACAAACCAATTGGCATCTTAAAGTGTAGACTTAGCTTATAAGAACACATGGTGATTTTCATATTCTTTCCAAGTTAATTCTCCAAAAAGCAACGCTGAATGGAAGAAAGGGATTTCAATTTAGACTCATTTCAGAGGGATATAATCAATTCAGAGTGCTCCACACCTGGCCACAGTTACCCTTATCTCCATTCCATCTCTGCACTATCAGCTCGCTATAACTCCACATGCTATTAATAGAAATGACTTGGGTCTACTTACCTCTGCAAGCCCTGTCAACTGCTGCCAGCAGAGGGTACTCCCGCACAAAATTTTCATGACCTTCAATGACCTCAATGCTGACAGATGAATCCTCCCCACCAAATAATGCCTCAACATATTCGCTGACACGAGGTGGAGCCATCCTCTCTGGGTCAGAGCCACCGATGTCTCTTGCAGCATTTCTGCAATGACCCAGAATTTCCTGTTCAAAATGGCTGCACTTAACCAGCTCTGTATCACAAGATGCCAAGGATTAATGATAAAATGATTTTGCAAAAAAAGTCTATTATATCAACAAACTTCTTTTTCCAGTTCACTTCTTGTAGGGCAATTGAGTGGCAAGGAATAAAGATTTGATGAGAAGTTACAGAGCATACCTAAAAGCTATTCAGAAGACTTGCACTTGCATTGCTAAAGGATAATTATGAATCACAATAAGATAACTTGCTCTCACACAATATATTTCTAGGTTTTTATCCATGACAAGTAAGCAAAGGAGTAGATAAGGAAGTTGTTAGCACAGCTGCAATCTCACTTGAGTGATGCAACTACATGATGGGTGCTCACCTGCCAGCCTCCAGACCTGATGCACGCCTTAATAAAGAGCTGGCGTCATTTATCGACCACCACCCGAGTACATCAGCTTTCTTTTTTGGAATGGGGGTTGCCTCCCTTATCTCTAATGGCTAAAACCAGCAAAACTTGCTATCGATGTACAAACCTCTACTTATAAATGTCTTAATATAAAAATATGCAAAATGATGCAAAATCCAAGTGAATAAACCTTTGACTCTCCACCAGAAATATTTACAAAGATCATGTTTAAATACCTCAAAGCAATTTCCAAAACAAGGATCTAAAAGAAAATTATAATCCAGTTAGTTTAAACTTTGTCGTTCATTTTCTACAACACTGAGCCTACAATTCTCTTTACCTGTCCTTACGGTTAAGTCCATGAATCAATAAAAACCTACTTTTATTGATTACTTATTGTTTTATTTATATTCATATAATACACTTGTTACATACCTATCTTTGTGAAATTACCTGAAGCTTTATTAAAACGGTATCACAGACTTGTAGACGGTGATACGAATTATAGTGTACTAGTACATAGGCAGTATGGTGCGTCATGAGAGAGAATCATTTGTAATAAACATGTGCACAATTATTCTTTGATTTGGAAAAATGGTCGATTGGAGCAGATGGTAGCAGGCTTGGCTGCGAAGCTGAAAATCGGGGTTTGATTCCGGTATGGGGCACTTCATTTTCCTACAGCTCAAAGTAGGCGACGGACGAACAGACATGGCTCTTATTACAGTGAAAATTATTAGGGAGTATTTAACAGAGCATATATGACAGTTTCAAGTACGAAGCACGTCTCGGAATGAATGAAATTCACACATGCAGGTCTGACTGTATTAGAAAGTTAACAACAGACAGCTGGATGCTCCTTCCCAATAACTCCAGCAATGGCTAACAGCATGTCCAATAGGAGTAATTGTTCCATTTTCTAGACCGGCATGCCACAGTAGCAGATATACAAGCAGCACCCCACAAAACTTCTGGAACACGCAAGTGCATACTTTCATCTTGTTATGCTCTATTAAGCGATGACCAATAATAACCTTTTTACTAAAGAGAAATGTATAGACCAATTGTTTATATAGGCAGCGGCATGTCGCTCTGGTAGACAATCAAGTAGTCTAGCAACATCTCCACACAACACTCCGAGAAATGACACTAACCCCCAACACATTCTCTAGAAGACCAGGCTAAACAAGATGGCTGTGTGAAAATAGAATCAACTCACCACATAGAGCGCGTGAAGGGCACCTAGTATGGCACATAGGTCAGCGTCTGCAAATGAATGAGCCATTGGGCTTACTAACAACGGCTTCTTGCTGCCTGCTGACAACGCTCTACAATTAACAAAACAACACAATATAGATTAGGCCCCAAAGATCTGTTGCTTTGAATTAAAAACCATTTAATACCATAATGGCAGCAAAACATTTGTTTTAGCTTGGCACAACCCGAAAATATTGTAGATGTTTTTCTAGTACAAAAATGGCTATTAGCTTCAAGTGAATTTAGGTTGTATAAAAATGCAATGATAGGCCTAACTCAAATGAAAGAAAATATTGTGGATCACTTGTGTATTTAAACTATCAAATGTACAGGTACATGCAGTAGTTTAGTAGAAATCATGTATAAACGTTAAGAACTCAGTTCTAACGACAGACCTTTTGATTCCAGCCTCTGCTGCATCGTAAATCCTTCGTACATCATCCTCATCTCTATTTAGAGGACCAGTTGGTGAGTAGATCTGTAAAATGTCATCAAAATACCCCAATAAATTTTTCGAGATAACAGTAAATTCCAAGATCATTTCATCAAATTATTATAGGTTTATTGCAAATGTATATGTAGATACAATTTACAGGTAAAAATTAACTCACCAGTCTCATCCCACATACTTCTGATGTTACAATAACACTGACGGAAGAGCTAGCCCCGCTGTCAACCTTGACGTAGTCATTGATAACAGTCTTAAGCACAGCCAATGGCCCAGTGCAGTCTTCAACACTGCTTATTAGAAGCACCACACAATCAAACGTTTCATCTGTCAATGATGATGTCGAAACAAGTGGAACTTCAGCCATGACACACTCACTTTCTGTTAAATAACCGTATTACAGCCGTTGAATACATGCAGGTTCACTCTTATATGTGCATGTGAAAAAGCTGTTACAGATTAAAAGAAAAATGAGCTTAGTGTTTGTGAGTTTTTGAAAGTTATACAATGTACAATCCTAACTAGAGTGACAGTACAGTTTTGACAAAAATAGATCTCGACCTCATTTTCAGCGCAATAAGGAGATCCAGCTCGATATACGAACACTTCACATAGAATAACAAAATGTCAATTGATAACACAAAATTGAATGACTAGAGAAAATCCGATGTTACATAATAAGACGTATCACGGGCAGTGTGCTCTAAATTCTTGTGCCTATTGTATGTCCTAGTCACCTATACCCACTCCAGTCTGATTTGTATAGCATTTATTTCTCTGGCAAATTGGATATTCTCATTTATGATTATTACTGTTGTTCACTTTTTTATTCCATATTAGCCTCTTAAGTCAGCAACCAGAAACCTGCTGAGTTCCTAACTGGTGAAATATTTTGCTATAGCCGTATATTGTGACATGACAAAATTAAACAAACCTCATAAAAATCGTAAACTTCCAAGCATAACTGAAGCCATCAAAAGAACTTTCAAACCATCAAAAAAAATTGGCCAAACACTCTTGGAAGCATGTCCTGGTGACAAATTCTTTAAATTGGCCAAAGTTGGTTGCCCTCGTGTTTCAGGGCCACCAACCTTGGCCAAGAACCGTTCTGCTTCATTAGTTGCCCTCATTAAGAGTACATTGAGATGTATAAGCCATAGAACAATTAAGGACAAAATGGAAGGAAATTAGTTCATCGGTTTATGTGTATAAATTCAATCGGTGAGAATGGCAAGTTTATTTTCCCAATTTTTTTGGACTGAACCCAGTTTTAAAGTATCGACTATATACCACTGACCTTTCTGAAGCAATAAGAAAAGTGATGAGAACATTTCGAACACTTTTTTAGTAGTGTGAATTTTATTGAATTGATTTGGTTTTTTTCTGAAATTGTATTGTAAAGCATAAAAATGTTTATGGAATAACTGTAAACAAAGTTACCAATAGCAGATACCAGTATATTTATAGTTAATTCATCAAATCTTAAAAGGTTGACTTGCAGTAAAATTCACATCACAGTTATTTAGTATCACAAGATTCACAATGTCTTACTCTGTTGTGTTGTAAGTGCAAAATATGTGGAAACGTGATTACAAGCTTTTAAAAGCTCAAAAACGAACAGTTAATCGCAGCCATCACGAAAATGCTGTTGATAGGAATCCCTTTTCAAAACGGCTCAAATGGGACGTAGTGGAACACAATGCGTTCTGTTCACACTTTCATGCAACTTCATTCATCGAAATATTTTCACAAATATACTTCAAGCATTCAATAAAACCATGTCTATTGTCCTTACGCGTCTCTTTCATCATCATTGTAATGCTGTCACATTGAGCACTAATATCTCAAAACCTACCATTAAAATTTGTTTAATTTTTTAACCTCAACTCAGAGGAGTGCATAATCATCCTCTGATAAACATGACAAGCCTGTTGGTCACCTGTGATAGTCGAAAAATGAACAATCAACAATACAATCAACAATAATCAATTACAATCAACAATAACACACCAGAGTTTTTTCAAGTATCTGCAACCTCTATTTATTTTCATAAGGTCAAAATAGCAATTGTTCTGATAATAGTTTATCGCTCAAGTAAAAATAGCAGTATGCTTGTATATGGAGCCAAATTGCTGATGTCCTCTCTAAGCTCAGTGAGGTCGCTTTTACTGGACACATAAGGATAACTCTCTCTGTTAGCAGAGGTGGTGAATAAACTCTCTTCTCTCAGGGCTTACTGGCTTGCCAGCTCCTTGGGTGAGTTGTGCTTGCTGTATATTTCTTTCCGGATGAGTCGATCCTCTGCAAGCTATTTGCTGCAGGTTCTCTGGACTTCTATCAGCTGATCACACAGGCTTGGCCCTTCCTCCTTCGGGTCTTCCTCTGCTCTCAGGACTTTATAACTTCCTGACTTGGCAGCTCCTTGGGTGAATTCTTATGGCTTTTTCTATCTCGCTGTCTTCGCAAACTTTCACCTTGATTTACCCATTTTTTATGCCTGTCCTTGAGTTTTTGCCGAGTGTCATTGGCTGGTTGTGTTTATTTGCAGTGCTTGGAATTTCAGGGAATCCTCATCCTAAGATGCTACTAGTTAGCCAACTTACGTCAAGCAGAAAGATCATTTATATTTCATGTTACTCTTACCATAGCCATCTCATCAATCTTTTTGTAAAATGCACTATCTGAGTTTATGAATAATTATGTTATACAATTCTATGACTATACAACACTATATTGTCTATAACAAAACAATGTTAATACCTATCATATACTAAATAAAGCGTTGTAAATACTTGTCTTGTTCATGACTGGTTCATGATAGTGTATGTTGAATACTACAATGCTTCGTCCAGTTGTATATTTGCCTGGCTCTTGTAATATGGGTGATATCCAACATATATATCTCTGCTTGTGCTTGTCATCCTGCAAAGTTGTTTGCTTTGTAGAATATCCATTGGTGTTCTGTAGTATGCTATTTTATTACATACTTGAGGGTGATGACTGATGATTCCTAATAATCTTGATTCAGTATGTTTTCTGCGCTATTTTCCATTTATAAGTTCTTCATTGTACTGGTCGGACAACTCCCATATCTTATTAGCTGTGGTTGTTGGATAACTCCCATGCTTAATATTTTCAGCAGCATAGCAATTGTAGTGAATCTTCATGTTTATTGTTGATGTATTGCAGTGTCTGCTATGCTGTTTTGCAACAGCTGTAGTTTTTTATGATCCCACAATTTGCTATTTCCCACAGCTTATCAGCCATCAACCTTTTCAAACTTAGCCAATAGGCTCGCAAAAAGAAGACACCATTTTACACAACATTCTAGCTAATGAAGAAAATCGAAGCGCTGTCATGCTCATATGATGAACTGATTCAAGTTCGAATGACAACCATGGTTTCCAATAGAGCAGCAACTATTAGAGAGCTACCAAAGATGTCAGAGAAAAAATCTGTCTATTATAACATATAGTTTCCTTCCACGCATCATTAGAGAACTTAAATCAAAGATTGCGCCCTAACTGCATAAGCAACGTACTAACCCACTACTACTAATAATTCTAGTCCTAATGGCATACGACATAATTGACAAATGCTGGCTAATGACATAAATTTAAGAGGCACGCCCTTGCAAGTGCTATAGTGTGTACGAAGGAAGAGATGCGATATATAAAATAAAAGCCAAATAAGTGAAATTCAAATACAAAAGTATTTTAGCTACAAAACTAAAATCTGCAAAACCGCTAATACCGCAACTACTCGACTGGAGCATCGGTAAGAATGCGGTAGTTCACGCCGCTACAGCAAATTAATGAGAGAGCAATGGACACAAACTGTCACATGATCCAAGAAAGGCTATCAAAAAGATGCTCCAGCGAATGAAGCCTAAAATCTCCGACAACGTGTAAAATAAAACCGCAGCTAAATAATTGGACACATTGTTTCCGGTTCACATATGCGTTAAACTTTTAGACATATTACCGTCTTGTTTTTTTTTAAAGTTTTGGACGATGTTGTTTCATTGCAGTTGATTTTTTTATGAAGCAGGCTTGCGATGGCACAACTGTTATATATTTTAGTGATAAGGATTACTGTATTCACTTGCTTTCGTCAGTTTTAGTTGAACTTGTTCTCGATCCTGCTAGCAGGAGTAATATTGATTATGGTAACGTAGCACTGTAGACCTATGCAGTAAACCGTACAAAAAGTTTAGTTATGTTTTGTTAGTTGTGCACCAAATTAAAGTATTGTTTTTACTTTTGCTATATGTAGGCTCTTGGTATGACAACTCTTTGTCATAAGTGTATTAGCTTGAGATTACATTTGATCTTTCGGGTAGGTTGCGCAAATTTCGGCACTATAAATGAATACCTTGAAATCACAACTTTCTTAGATTCCAATTTTATGTTTGACAGCAAGGTCATCGTTGTGTCAAACCCATTTGGTTAGTGTCAAACTCATAGTGAGTTTACTAAAGGTTATTGGTGCAAGGCAAAGTCTAGTTGAGATTATATGGTTGTTAGTAGTGTTCTGTACAAAGATAATCTAAGGTATATTCATTTATCAACATGTTGAAGTCTGTCTCTTTTATAAAAAATCTGTGGATTTCAGCAATTTGTGGTATGGTCAAGCTGATACACAGTTCAAATAGTTAGATGCTTCAGAAAATTGATCCAACATTAACTAAAGGTATCCTGTAGGTGACGCACACAGAGCCACGCTGTTTGTGTACAGTAGCTTTTTATTGATAAACATGTTATATCTAGAGTGGGCTTCAAATCAAGCCTGGTTTAAAAAGTTACCATCATTCTGCATCAACAGAAATACACAAAATGGTAGATGTAGGTTTTGGTCTGTTTTTTGAACACATATGAGGTTTAGAGACTGGAAAAAGATGGGGCAAGGGTTCAATCTTGCTTGATTTTTTGCTATAAAGATAGACATCAATAATTCACCTTTAGACAGTTTGTGGGCCTGCATACCTTTTGTAAAAAAGTGCAATAAGAACAAGAGAGCAGGACAATCTCTCTTCTTGGGAACTTTAAATAGAGATTCTCTATCAACACAATCAAAATCCTGGGTCAACTCAATGAAATCTCAACAGAGAGGCTCTTTAGACTTTTTTTGGAGTTGGCAAACAATTATTACCATGTCAGTCGGTAATTTGTTTGACCTGTAATTGCATAGTAATTATAAGTGCATAAATTAGCGATGTTTTGGAGCCATCATAAAGGAATTTTCACCAGTAGTTCATCAGTCACAGTGAAAACAGAAGTGCCTTGATAGTCATTACACTCTCCTCGCTTTCTTTTGTTTTTGAACAGAGTTGCGATTTAGCATATTTGAAAGCCTGTTGTATGAAATTTGTTATCCACCACTTGCAAATGGGTACTAAGCAGTCTAAAGCTACCTTTAAAAGCTCGGGTGAAGTTTTATTCATACCTACAGTTTTATCAGAGTGAATTGTTCCAATTGATCCGATCATTGATCTTTAAGGTCAAGTTGAGCATCTAAAACCTGCTGCGTTGGCAGTCGGTTGATTTATTTTCGATCAGTATTATCACCAAACATGTAGGTTGTGCTCTATCTATCAATTCAATTTCTGCTCTCTGCGTTTAATGTGCTTGAGAATTCCACTCTTTGAACTGTAGGTACAGTGATCATGTATGACACCAAACATTTATCTGATCTTACCTGGATCCTAGTGCCTTAAACGCTAGTACACAGTCCTAGTATACCAGAACTCGTGGTACTATTCCACACGTTCTGACAAGCTTTACAACGTCAGGTTTTGCTGCTCGTTGTTCTAGTTCGACGTTTATCTAGGATTATTGCTAATCACTTTTAATATTTCTCTCATCTTCTCAAGGTTCAATAGTTACTATAGCAATATGGGTCTCGCTTATTGTTCAAGCCAATTGTTTTTAATTCTGCGCTTTGGATTGATAAGCTCAACACTTCCTAGTGATCTTCAGGTGTGACATCAACATTGATGCAGGCTAGTTTCCAGTCAAGCGCGTGACATCGGTATTGAAGCTAGTTTCTTTTCAAGCACGGGACATCGGTATTGAAGCTAGTTTCTTTTCAAGCACGTGACATCGGTACTGATGCAAGCTAGTTTCTTGTCAAGCACGTGACATCGGTATTGATGCAAGCTAGTTTCTTGTCAAGCACGTGACATCGGTATTGAAGCTAGTTTCTTTTCAAGCACGGGACATCGGTATTGAAGCTAGTTTCTTGTCAAGCACGGGACATCGGTATTGAAGCTAGTTTCTTGTCAAGCACGTGACATCGGTACTGATGCAAGCTAGTTTCTTTTCAAGCACGTGACATCGGTATTAAAGCTAGTTTTTTGTCAAGCACGTGGCATTTTAGAGTTAGACACATCTATTTTTTAATTTTTCATTTGGTTTGGGCATGGTCGTGGATCAATACAAAGCTTGAAAGCGCCAGACTATGATTAGTCTCGCAATTCCCACTGGAATATGTTCTGGTATTGAAGACTTCGGCTTTTTACACTTGATATGGCAAAATTAACACTAGGTTTCTGAGTGGAGACGACACCAAAGCATTTTATTGCCAGGCTTCTCTAGAAGAAGGTGGCGATGGCTCCCAAATTATTTATAAAACATGGCTGCAAATGTCGTGAATCATTTTGCTTACATTAACATCACTGGTGCATACTGGCCAGCTTGCGTGACTTATCATTTGAGTTACCAAGCTGAATGAACACCTACAATTAGCTGGACTTCTGATGGTATTCTGCTAATTGTGGAAGCAGTCGTTGTAAACTGAACTGGCTGGTAAATTCATCTAAATTTGATGCATAAGAGTTAAAGTCCATATTTATTTGGTCAGGGAAACAATTTTTGAATTACCAATTTTTACACATTACCCCTCAACCATCTTTGAGCTTCATATACTTCAATTGAATCGAGAAGTTTTAACTTCATATATTTTGCACAACAGAAAACTAACTAACGGCATGTTTTGTCAAGCTTTGTCTCAAACTTGAGTACTTAAATAGCAGGCAAACATGTGATTTTTATGGCATCTTATGCAAAGCACTAACTATGTTACAGCTAATTATGTTACAGCTAATTATGTTATGAACTTATCTTGTGATGACTTGATTGCAAAGAATACAGGTGGGCTGATTGCTTCGGCCAAGTGCTCAACATGCAAAAATAATTGCCCCAGCTCTCCTATGTTACAAACCAATTTGCCATGGCTATGGATGACTCATCCCAAATAAGATTTTAGCTCAACTGCATATATATCATACTTTGCACCGGTTGAACATTCGGAATGCCTGATGCCCCTGATGCTGACGAAGGTTGACAGAATTTTAACATTTGGTTATCCACTCAATATATTTCATGTTAAAATATGTATTGCAACAAAACTTGAGATTAAACCACCACATCAAAGTGCTAAATTGAATCCGGTGCTATGATGTTGATGAGATTTTAAGCATTTTTTGATACATTCGAAGAGGTTATCTTTTTAACATTGGCCTATATAAGCTTCGACTAACAACAACTTGCCCCGTTGCCTGTACATGCGAAAGTAAGCTTGACCAGGTTTAATATTTAACCGGGTTTATTACAAAGTGCGTGAATAGCACGGATAAGACCTTTTAAACTCAGGAAATGCTGACCCCATCACTAGCCGGAAATGGAGTATTTTAGACAAGACACTATTTAGTTTGGAGTTAAGCACTCATTATACTGCGGATTGTAAGTCTAGCACAACTCCATTTCACACTGATCTACTTCGTTGGAGAGCTGACCTTGACATGGCCATACAAAACATTTACTTCAATTTCCACCGATTAAACCTGGTCATTAATATCATTATGGTGAGACTTGAATTTATTAAAAAACGGCAACACATTTATTATTTTTGTCTTTTGTAATTGATATACCCTATAATTTTGTTCCAGCTTTGTGTTGTGTTTGGATTTTCTGTACTAAAGTAAATTGCATTATGTATCTAGAAGTTTTCTCAAAGAGCATGTTAAGGCTTAGCTTGTAAAAGCTGCATACTACTAATACACATAAACATGCATATGACTGTGTAACTAAGACAATTCATAGCGTGGCATCTTTTTGAGCCTAATTAGGAGTTGTCTTCTATCGGAACTTGAAGAACTGAGTGGGCATAATCTCTTAAAACATAACCAAGGTTTTTGTAGCAAAATCTGTTTTTATGCAAAAAAAAAACAGCCTAGCTTTTCATAAAATTTGAGAAAAAATATTAAAACCGTATGTTTTGATTAATGTGGTTACAGAAGCTAATATGAATGAAAAACTTTGAGAACCACAGCTTGCTAGCATTCTAATTCGCAAAATATTGCAATGTTGTGTATTATTTTAATAATTACTGTATAGCTATGTGACCGAAAGACCACTCAACAGACAGCCCAATCTCTTCTGTCTGTTGTGTAATATATCCCAAAATATGCTACAGAAGTATTGTATTGACGGAGATATGAAATTGTTGTTTTACTGTTCTGAGTTAAATCATAAGATAGGCTAACAACATTCACTTCATGGCCATATCAAAGTATGGCATGTATGACACAATGTACAAATAACTGCCTGTATTGACACAATTGTCTGTTTGTGGACTCTACATCTTTAGATAATGAAATGATCTGTCCACAACTTACGGTAATGATCATAACTGATTACATGGATATCCTTGTAGCATTCGATACATTGTCTTACGTTCCAAGCAAAAGGAGTTGTTCCAGTTCACAAGCTAATCGTAATTCAACATGGTAAGTAATTGAAACTCCTGTTATCAGCAGCTTTGAGAGAAAACACTTTAGCTAGCGGGCACTCAAGTCACATTCAGAGGTCAAATTAAGGTAGTAAGTCACCTGTTGCTGTTTAT
Organism: Watersipora subatra; assembly: GCF_963576615.1. NCBI lineage: Eukaryota > Metazoa > Bryozoa > Gymnolaemata > Cheilostomatida > Watersiporidae > Watersipora > Watersipora subatra. The sequence goes on along the minus strand of NC_088711.1, from coordinate 34,320,618 downwards.
AACACAAACTAGTCTAAAATAACCAAAGATGCTTAGCAATGGCAGGATGATCATGTGATTTAATAGCCAAACCTACTTTCATTTCTTTTGTTGCCTAGAATTCTGATAAGATTACCAGTCGCGGGTGGCTGCCTCTAAAGAGACTGAATTCCCTGGAACTGACATAAGGAGTGGCTTGGTGCTAGCTACTGACCCCCCTGTATTACCTCACAACTTTTGCATGTTATTGCAGTCGGCTCTTTTCAATTTTCAAAGTCTCCTCTCAGTTGTCCTGCTTCTCATCTGTACATGCGCCTACATAAGGTCTATCTTCCCCAGCGTGATCGACAAACACAAGGAAGGGTAAGCTTATCCCTTTTCTCACAAATAGGAGTTTCTTAAGACATTGGAAACCAGCACTCTACCATTCATGATAGGTATTCATTTTCACCAAAAAATAGGTGCTAAATTTCTGAACTATGAATACAGCTATTTAAACCAACTGTTCAAGTTTTAGCATTTTAGATGTGATGACAATCTACATATATACGTATATTGTACTTGCATCTGTTGTAGATTGTTGGGAGTATTTTGGAAGTGCGCTAGGATAGGAGAAAGGAAGAGTCCTTGGGTGGCATGCTGCTGTATAGCTATGGCTTTTACCATTCTATTCCTTACCTGAGGCTGTCTACCATTTAAAATTTTATCTTATACAACGGTATACGTAGTGATGGCACTGTTGCTCCACACAAAAGCAGAGGTAGCAGCATATTTATTACAAAAATGTAGCAGTTAAAAAATGTCTGATACGAGCTAAACCCTGATATGCACTCTTTATTATTGAATGTCTTTATATGTAATGATGGGTTTGCAATGGCTGTCGATTATGAATGAATGAAAGCTGTACATAACAACAGATTTACATAATAAAAATAATAAAATTGTAAAGCGGTTCACATCCATTTAGAAAGTGGCAGCTTGTGTAAAATATCTGACAGCATGAAATATATGAAACCGTTCAGAGATATTCCACAGTTGTTCAATCATCATCCATCATTTTAGGTGCGAGGTAGTATCGTATGTGTCCCAATCCATCTCCGATCTTATATTCAACAACTATGAAAAGGATGGAAATGAGTATAAATGGGGACATTTGAATTACACCAGCAATATCCAGATTGAAAGATTATTACAATAAGTAAAGTGAAATTCAGTCACACAGAAAATTAGTGAGACAGATGATCCCTATCCAGTTCAGAGTTTAACCATCAGATAGCCTAACAATTAACTATACAACATTCTACATAAGACACTTTATCACTTACAGAAAATACCAGAGAAGTATTATTGCCATTGTAGAATATTATTGTCATAGAATAAATAGCAGACTTACCAAGGGGATTATCATTTGACAAAGATAGTGTGACACGCTCAGAGAGGGAAGACGCTTTGCAGAAGTGAGTTAGGTATTTTACAGCAAAGGTCAGAGTGCAAGGGTCATTAAGGTCAATCGTCACATCATTATTATCATCGCCTGATCCGGTCTGTGAGAACTTCATGCTCGCTGAAATAATATATATATATATATATGAGGTAATATACCATGTGTATATATTTTACTGAAGATAACAAACATCTACAAATCATTTAAAGTCAATCTGTAAAACCTCACCATTGCTGCTATCTCCTTTAACAGAGAACTTCAGTCCGTCTTTAGTAACACAAATGGTCACGGATTCTCCGAAGTTGCTCAAGTCACGGCATACTCTGGCAAACTCACTTGAGGGCATTTTTATGATTGCACTGTATTCTGTTTCTGGGATCCCAACTTGCTCGCTATCGATGTCAGTTAGTTTCATGGCAAACTCCGACATCCTACACAATAAAATTACAACCAAATCCTTAATCAATAACTTGATGAATCATGTTCGAGTGTTGTTACAAATGCAATACGTAAATAAATACTGTTCATAACTTACCTTTCTCCATTTGATGACTCAAAAACTAGATTAAGAACATCACCATCATCTTCTGCTTTCATGGTCATAACATCATTATTTCCTGCACATTTAATTATCTTTGACATTCTAAAAAAGATATTCGTCCATAGAACGTTTGATACAGCAGCTTATTTATACTAAAGCAATTCATTATTTCATACTAGGATGGCCATAAAATCTAAACTGCTCGCCATAGGCTCAAAAACTCTTTCATAAGTTGATTTCTTTATAATTTGACGCGAAAAAAAATGCTAAGGCTCAGTTTGAACTTAACGAACACAAGGTTACTACTAAGTGATCGTCAAAATACAAATTGTTATTTTAGAGGCTCAATTATCATGAGAACACCGACTGCACACAATGACAGAACTTATTAGCGCAAATATGATCGTGAAACGAATTACACAACGAAATCTTTTGTTGTGATTAAGAAATGTTGAGTTTGGAGGTTTTACACACAACACATAGAAATATAACAAAATAGCTAAGCAATACTACATCAGCTTCACTCACTGCTTAAACTGTACTCCGAGAGAGAGATTTCGGTCGCATCTGAATGGATCAAAGGCTTCATTTCTTAAACACATGGAGACGAGAGCAACGTGAGAGGAATCCATAGCTTGTAAGCTCAATCCTTTCGAAGAAACATCAAATGAGCCATCCTCAATCAAAGTTGTGATGGCTTCCATCAGCCGCTTCATAACTGAAGAGTCACTCATTCGTGCTTCAAACATCCTGGAGCCGTGCGCTGGATAACAGGAGGAGAAAAATAGCAAACCGTAAGCGATCCGTGGGAGCACTGCCGCTAACAATGACGACCCGTCCAGACTTGTTCGCGGGAGCGCGAAAGTAGTGGCTTATGATTGGATATAAAGAGTATAGTACAAAACCTTCTATTGGTCCATCAAGGTTTATCCTGTTTTCTATGCGCATGAGCGTTGTCGCTAGCAACGCTGCATGCTTCAAGCACTGTCTGTTCGACAACGAAATCGTGATAAACGACAAACGTCGCACAAAATTAATATTCTTGACGAACGCGACGATGCCTCCTAAAAAGCCAACAAAGGTTAAGCTCCGTTATTTATTGTTACAGACAAAGCACAATCAATTGCAAACGTTCGTTAATCAAAGCGTGACAGCTACACTAGCTAGTAGCTATATTTTTATTTTTATGATGCTTCACGTGCCAGCTTATTGTTGCTGCTGTATGTTGTGATGTTTTACCTATAAATCGGCACTTGTGTAGTAAAAATATTTTTTGTTAGTATAAAATTTAATAAAAAAAAACTATTACAGAACTCGACATACACTGCAGCTTCTTGCGGGGTTTAAGATTCTTTATGAATTTAGAATGATATAACCATCTGATGTAATAGTGTTGTTGCTTCTTATAATATCTTTTAACATAAATCACACAAGAAATTGGTTCTATAATGATCATGTTTTAAAATACTAATAAAACAAAACATTGTGCTATTTCAGTATCGTAATCGAAGATCTGCAGCTCCGTCTCACCAGGTTGTATGACAAAAAGTCAGCAAAGTCAATTTCTTTCTTTTGCTATATGTTGTGATACTGTTTTGTTTGTGTTAAACCTTGTTTATTATGCAAAATATGAATAAATAGATAAATTATCATTGCTCATTTTTTAGACTTTAGCTGAAAAAGGCAAAGGCAGAAGAAGAGGGGTGAGTAAAAGAACTTACTGCAATTGGTCTATGCAATTTCATGACTTAATGCTTTTGGTTAAAATGCTTCACTACATTTGTTTATTATTACAAATGTTTAAATGTTGTTTAAATGCAATATAAATTAATTATAACATCACAACTCTTTAATTTATAGGAACCTAAAAACCATGCTGGAACTATGTTTGAAATTGTGGCGGTAATCTGCACAAACTATAAATTCAGCTTATATATGTCTAAACACTATTTATTTTGTTTGTTTATCTGCACCAACTATTTTGGGTTGTTTATAGAATGTCCTGTGAGCATTATCATGGGACATGTATCAAATAGAGTATAGTCTTCTGTCACTAATTCAACAAAAGCAAGTACTACGGACAACTCTGATAGGCATTTGCACAGATTATCTTACAGTGATAAAGTACCTTGCAAGCTGTTATTTGCAGCTGGCAGTGCTGACTAATAATAATATAACGATTAATTTTTAATGTGACTAAATGGCAGCTAGTTGAGTTGATCAGCCATGCTGTTCTATAGGAGGATGATGACATTACTGAAGTCGGAGACCCAGATGACTGGCTAAATGGGAAAACCATGGTCAAACCAGAAGATCAGCTTAACCTGACCGAAGCAGTGAGTAAATGCTCAAAGCATAAGATGTGTGTCTCTTTTTTATTTCAATAATTCATGAAAATGGAAAAGTTGGACAGTAATCACAATTTGCTTTTTTTGGAAATAAACTATAAGTGAGGTAATAGAGCTGCGAAAAAAGTGAAAAAAAGTGCGACAAATGGGAATTTAAAAAAGCAGTGCCTAAAAGGGAGTGTAAGTAAGTGAGTGTTACTAAGAGAAACGACAGAGAGGCTGGAAGTGAATGGGGTGAACAAGTAAGGGAGAGGAAAGGGTGAGAAAGAGGAAAGGGAGAGAGAAGGGTAGGAGAAAGGGAGAGATTGTGAGGACGGTTAAACAAGGAAGTTTGAACAGAGATGGTAGGGAGGGTGAAGGTAGGAGACAAAGGTGAGAGAGGAGAAGATGCGAGACGGATGTGAAAACCAAAAGGGTTAGAAAGGGCAGAGAAGTAAGGAGGAGGATCATGGAGGGAGGGTGAGAAAGAAGATGATGACAGAGAAAAGTGAAAAAGAGGTGGAAAAACGGGAGATGCCAGAGTAGAGAAAAGTAAGAGAGAGTGAGAAAGAGGGGAGGATGCGATGGGGAGAGAACATCTATGATACTATTAATTATTCCCATAATACCACTTGTGGCTATTTTCACTGTGCAAACTTCTAAAACACGTCACCAATTCTCTATAGCAATAAACCTTTTTGAAGGAAGTTTAATAAAAATGATACAGACAAGCGTGTCATGCAACTCTAATTACAGTAAACAGTAATCATTTCATTGGATCTTAGGATAAACAGCAGCGTTTATTTGCTCGTTTAAAACGTCTAACAATAGGTCATCCAATGCAATCGAGTGACATCTAAGTTTTATTAGGATAAAAACACTTTCCAATGAGTTTATACTTGCTATATAATAACTGCGGTTGAATAACTAAAATATTTTGCAGGAGCTCAAAGAAGAAATAACGAGAATACTCACCGCTAACAACCCACACGCTCCCCAGAACATAGTCAGGTACAGTTTCAAAGAGAACACCTATAAGCAGACGGCGCATGTCGACCAGCTCGCTGTACACTTCACTCTTGATGGTAACCTCCTCCACAAGGAATCAGATGAAGCGAGAAGACAACTCGCAAGGCAGGGGCTGGCTGAAGGTATATACATGTAAATAAGTAACAAGAAAATCTGTGGGTTATTAATTGTTGCTACAAGTTAAGTGTGGAAATTCTCTAAAAATTGTCATAGCATTTTTTAGTTCAATTTTGAATTGAATAAACGCAGTCTTATATACACTGTTAACTTAATTGTGTACTAAGTCACTTTGTTAGCCCTAATCTTTAAACATAATAATAATATATAATAATAGTATATATAATATAAATGGTGAGTGGGAAAAAAATTAAAATTTTTTGAACTAGTAGCAATGCTATATAAACTATAAAGTCATTCCTTCAAGTAAAAGCGCTAATTACAAAGTGTTCACTCACACATAGCGATGTCCATAGTTCTTCTTGCTCAACAAAAAGGGCAGTGATAGGCTGGAGCTTAATTTGCTAGAAGGTTGGCATATTTATGTTAATGCATTTATATATATGATATTCACCAGCCATCTTGAATCATTGTGATGTCACAGTTTTTTTAAAAACATAGCTTTCTTAACCTTATTTCGTTGCTCAATCATCTCTAGCGCTGTGGCATTAGTATTAGAGTGGTTATATAAGAAGGAAATAGATGCAAACCAAAATAATTATTGTGAATATTTATAACAATTTGTTGTTTATAGCCTACTCACACTATGGTACATCTAAAGCGGGTAAGAAAACATGAATGTCCTGCACGCTGCCAAGCTATGTAATGCAGCTAAAGTCAACCTCTATTATTTGTTTCGTTTGTGCTGCCGAGGTGGTTTAAGTTAATCGCATGCCATGATGTTGTTATTCGTTTGTCACTGTTGGCGATGCTGATGGAGGCTGAGCTGAACTGATGCTCCTTGTGGCACATTGAATGCTCTGTAGGAAAATTCAGCGAAACATATCTCACTTCAACAATTTAAATTTTTTTGCTAAAATGTAAGCCCAGTATTTGCCATTTTTAGTCTGAAGTCAAATCTGAAATAGACAAATTTTCATTCACTATCTAAAGCCAAAGAGATTATACATCCTTTTGGGGCATACTGTACAATATATATTAATCTAAATATCACAGAATAGTATACTTTCTACCTGTGTCTAGTCTATGTATGTCTCTGCTAATGTCAGCTCCTCCTGAGGAGGAGACGGCAGAGGATGAGATTGAGAAGGTAGAAGAGGTCAAGGCTGATGCTGATGAAGATGGAACCTCTCCTGAACCAAAAACTGGAGGAGCCAAAAAACTAACCAATCAATTCAACTACAGTGAAAGAGCATCTCAGACCTACAACAATCCCTACAGAGTAAGGCAGCAATTCTATATATTTAATACTTTATAGAATAAGGGTTTTGCCTTAGTTCCTGATCATAGACTGACTCTATTCAAGGGGCTCTCTGTCAGCCTCCTAGATTAGACATTCTCCGGTGCCAAACTTACTTTGATTTAAACTGACTTTTTACCCTCGAGTGTTTGTGTGTCACTCGACCAGACAAAGTGTCTGGCAGTTTTGCTTTTACAAAAACTTATCTTCATCACCTGTAACAATATATGCATCTACACTTGTCACATTTTATTGCACAAATCTCTGTAGGAGCGAGGCACAGCAACAGAGCCCCCACCTAGAGCCACATACTCATCCAACGCTAGTCAATGGGAGATATTTGATGCTTACCAAGAAGACTTTGAGAGACAGGTATGCTTAGTATACTATCCTTAGATTGGACAAACAAGTTATTTTCCCCAAGCTCTCATACATGTACTTCACGTGTCCCGTGGTTGTTGGAGTTGTTTCCCCCTAATTACACACTGCCATCTGTGACCATGGTTTACTAACTCTTTGAGCTCTGAGTGTTTGTCAAAGTTTTAGGTTAGCAATTGTTGTTACAGTCATTAAAATTTACATCATTCATGAGATGTAAGGTCAGATAACTCCTCAAATTAGCATTGAATATAATTATATTGAACTATCAGTGTCTCACTGCCTTATTAACCCTGCGATTGTGTTGTTTGCTGTGCTACCTGCTATGTTGTTTGCTGTGGTGATTGCCGTGCCATTGCTGACTGACTTCACCGATTGGCTAATTCCCAGATGCTCAAAAAGATAGAGGAAGGTGGACTCTCTAGAGAAGAGAGACAGAAATTAGCTCTCGCGGTAAACTACCCATCCAATTCTCTTAATATTCTTTTTTACAGGATTTTTGATAGTTTAATCCGTTGGACTAAATCATGTAATTATATATACACATATATGTATACACATATATGTACATATATTGTATATATATATGTATATATTTATGTAAAGCAAGGTATAGCGTGACTAACATTTAATTGTACTACAACTTATTTCTTTCAAATAAACTGGCTATATATATATAATTTGTCATTTCATCAACTACAGCCTATATATACGTGCGTATGTAGGCTGGATGTCAGTTAGTATGGCAAACTTAAGTGACTTCCTTGTTCACGTTCCACGTTAATACTAGGTATAATAATACAGGTACTTAGTGTAATATGATAATAAAATAAATGTTTAAAATATCGTTTAATTTATTAATGAGGTCAAGGTTTGTCTATACTTAATTGTGGAAGCTTTTTGAGGGCTCCCTATGTAGCTAATGTTCATCATAATGATGAATGTTTTGTAAACCAACTCAGATGTTTAGCTATTAAGAACTTCAGTTACGGTATCAGCAAGTATTACTCTAACTTGAATATAACGGTTTATCAAAAGGCTTATAGCTGGTTAAATTCACTTTCCAGTTGTTGCCTCTCAACAGTCTTCTATAGCTTTATGTAACCAAAATTTACTGATCAGAGTCTCCTTTTTATGCAACCTTTTTATTTTATTGTATAATATTTGTTTTCTTGTTTGTGATAAACCGATATTTTGCACTTTTTAATTTTGGTTTTAGTTCTAAGCAGCAAATTTAAGTTTATAAAAAATTTTAATTTTTTAAATTAGGAAAGAAGCAAAGAGAAGAAACTGCCAGGTAAAAAGGACGAATCAAAGACAAAGAAGAAACTGTCATCAATGGATGGACAGGTAATAAGGAAGCTTGTTGTATTCTCTGAAGATATACGATTAGCAGGGAGGGGTGTTGACCAGACTTGGCTTGATTTGCGTGTCAGATTTAGTATCAAGTATAAACAGCAGACCATGGGCACAACTAATAACTGCCTGTTCGTTACGTTACGCTTCATCATATATGTATGTACTGTATATATGTATGTGCTGTCTCTCCAGAGTGATGACTTCAATCAGATCAGCAAAGCAGTCAGAGTTATAGAGAGAATGATTAACCAGAATACATATGACGACGTGTCACAAGGTATTCCATTGTATAAAGTCGACTTGGGCCAAAGTGCTACTCATCGATCACATCGCTATTACCGGAAAACCGGAAAAAGTCTGGAAATTGGATCTTCAATCAAGCTTCTACAAAAATATTCTGTCGCTGTGTTGCCAAATTCTTTAATAACGTCACGACGTTAGTGTTTAATTTTGACCTTGAGAAAGGACAGCAGTTATGAATATCTAGAAAGTGAGACATGGGCAGCACTATGGTCTAGTTTTTTGTAATCATATACAAGTTGCTTGTCTGCGTACTTTCAGAGTGACAGCATTGGCTATATTGAGGCAGCAGCCAGGATTATTGAACGAATGATAAATCAGAACACATTTGATGATGTGTGTCAAGGTCAGACACACAAGCTTATGCTGCTGCCACTTATCCAGTCCATTGCTGTGTCATAGCTTAAGTTCTTAAATCAGATAAGCTCCGATAAGCTTGCATAACCCCCTGCTTGATGTTAATCTTTGTGCCGTGTGGTCACATCTACTCTTTACACATTCATCCCACTACAATTGTGTGCCATAAAAGGAAATCAAAGATTTTACACTTGCGTGGTATCTTCTATCAATGAAATGTATAAAAAACAACAATTTTGATGCACGTCAAAAATATTTAGAATGTCAAACTTAATTTAGCTTTTCATTCTATGATTTCTTAATAGAAAACATATTGAATGATATCCCTGCTGTTTTATCATAACTAGTCTTATATGTACTTCAGAAGCTACCAATGTATTCTAATAACTCATAAAACATCTTTTTTCAAAAAACATAAATCGTCAATCGCATTGTTTCCTCTCTGCACTTTCTTAACCGTCTTTGTACATATTTTGAATTTTCATGATGTAAGAGTGATGTTTTACCTAACGGAGGTTTCTTGCGGCAATAGCATTAATCAACTAGCTAGTTGTTGGCAGATTTCAAGTACTACGAGGATGCATCAGATGAGTACAGAGACCAAGAAGGAACGCTTCTCCCTCTTTGGAAATTTGCTTATGACAGATCAAAGAAACTTGCAATCACAGCACTTTGCTGGAGCCCCAAGTACAGAGACCTCTTTGCTGTCTCGCACGGATCCTGTACGTTTCTTTACCTCTCTGAATATGTCTGCTTTTTAAAGATCAGATTTAGATAACACTTGCTACATGTCATTGCGTGTTGTAAAGTTATCAAAGATAAAAGTGGAGGATTTATGGGATCAACTGTCTTCAACTAATTATCCGTAGAGTTATCCTATTATCCACTATCCATATCCTTATTCATAGAGGATACAAAGTGTTCCACACCCGCAATGTTTTTTTTTTGTCACCAAAAATCTTTATTAAATTTGTAGGTTTATTTCTTGTAATGGTTTGTAGTACTGAATTTGAACTTTTTTCCTTAACTTGGTTGTTTAAAAGACCACTTACTAATATCTACCTTATACAACAGAATTATTATTAGGTAAAGTGCTTATTTGCTTTTTATTAAAAAAAGACAATATTTTCCAATTTTTTCTCCAGACTTACCTGAATATTTAAAGTGCATAGCTAATTTATTACTAGCTAGTTTTTCTGAGGCTTCTACCTAAATGTTTATGTTTCCAGTATTTTCACTATATTATTACTCGAATATATGCCTTTATGTTTGCAGTACTTTCACTATATTATTACTCGAGTATATGCCTTTATGTTTACAGTACTTTCACTATGTTATTACTCGGATATATGCCTTTATGTTTGCAGTACTTTCACTATATTATTACTCAAATATATGCCTTTATGTTTCCAGTACTTTCACTATATTATTACTCGAATATATGCCTTTATGTTTACAGTACTTTCACTATGTTATTACTCGGATATATGCCTTTATGTTTGCAGTACTTTCACTATATTATTACTCAAATATATGCCTTTATGTTTGCAGTACTTTCACTATATTATTCCTCGAATATATGCCTTTATGTTTGCAGTACTTTCACTATATTATTACTCGGATATATGCCTTTATGTTTGCAGTACTTTCACTATATTATTACTCAAATATATGCCTTTATGTTTGCAGTACTTTCACTATATTATTACTCGAATATATACCTTTATGTTTACAGTACTTTCACTATATTATTACTCGAATATATGCCTTTATGTTTGCAGTACTTTCACTATGTTATTACTTGAATATATGCCTTTATGTTTGCAGTACTTTCACTATATTATTACTCGAATATATGCCTTTATGTTTACAGTACTTTCACTATATTATTACTCGAATATATGCCTTTATGTTTACAGTACTTTCACTATGTTATTACTCGAATATATGCCTTTATGTTTGCAGTACTTTCACTATGTTATTACTCGAGTATATGCCTTTATGTTTACAGTACTTTCACTATATTATTACTCGAGTATATGCCTTTATGTTTGCAGCTTCACTATATTATTACTCGAATATATACCTTTATGTTTGCAGTACTTTCACTATATTATTACTCGAATATATGCCTTTATGTTTGCAGTACTTTCACTATATTATTCCTCGAATATATGCCTTTATGTTTGCAGCTTCACTATATTATTACTCGAATATATACCTTTATGTTTACAGCTTCACTATATTATTACTCGAATATATACCTTTATGTTTGCAGTACTTTCACTATATTATTACTCGAATATATGCCTTTATGTTTACAGTACTTTCACTATATTATTACTCGAGTATATGCCTTTATGTTTGCAGCTTCACTATATTATTACTCGAATATATACCTTTATGTTTGCAGTACTTTCACTATATTATTACTCGAATATATGCCTTTATGTTTACAGCTTCACTATATTATTACTCGAATATATACCTTTATGTTTGCAGTACTTTCACTATATTATTCCTCGAATATATGCCTTTATGTTTGCAGCTTCACTATATTATTACTCGAATATATACCTTTATGTTTGCAGTACTTTCACTATATTATTACTCGAATATATACCTTTATGTTTGCAGTACTTTCACTATATTATTCCTCGAATATATGCCTTTATGTTTGCAGCTTCACTATATTATTACTCGAATATATACCTTTATGTTTACAGCTTCACTATATTATTACTCGAATATATACCTTTATGTTTGCAGTACTTTCACTATATTATTACTCGAATATATGCCTTTATGTTTGCAGTACTTTCACTATATTATTCCTCGAATATATGCCTTTATGTTTGCAGCTTCACTATATTATTACTCGAATATATACCTTTATGTTTGCAGTACTTTCACTATATTATTACTCGAATATATACCTTTATGTTTGCAGTACTTTCACTATATTATTCCTCGAATATATGCCTTTATGTTTGCAGCTTCACTATATTATTACTCGAATATATACCTTTATGTTTACAGCTTCACTATATTATTACTCGAATATATACCTTTATGTTTGCAGTACTTTCACTATATTATTACTCGAATATATGCCTTTATGTTTACAGTACTTTCACTATATTATTACTCGAGTATATGCCTTTATGTTTGCAGCTTCACTATATTATTACTCGAATATATACCTTTATGTTTGCAGTACTTTCACTATATTATTACTCGAATATATGCCTTTATGTTTACAGCTTCACTATATTATTACTCGAATATATACCTTTATGTTTGCAGTACTTTCACTATATTATTACTCGAATATATGCCTTTATGTTTGCAGTACTTTCACTATATTATTCCTCGAATATATGCCTTTATGTTTGCAGCTTCACTATATTATTACTCGAATATATACCTTTATGTTTGCAGTACTTTCACTATATTATTACTCGAATATATGCCTTTATGTTTACAGCTTCACTATATTATTACTCGAATATATACCTTTATGTTTGCAGTACTTTCACTATATTATTACTCGAATATATGCCTTTATGTTTACAGTACTTTCACTATATTATTACTCGAGTATATGCCTTTATGTTTGCAGCTTCACTATATTATTACTCGAATATATACCTTTATGTTTGCAGTACTTTCACTATATTATTACTCGAATATATGCCTTTATGTTTACAGCTTCACTATATTATTACTCGAATATATACCTTTATGTTTGCAGTACTTTCACTATATTATTACTCGAATATATGCCTTTATGTTTGCAGTACTTTCACTATATTATTACTCAAATATATGCCTTTATGTTTACAGCTTCACTATATTATTACTCGAGTATATGCCTTTATGTTTGCAGTACTTTCACTATATTATTCCTTGAATATATGCCTTTATGTTTACAGCTTCACTATATTATTACTCGAATATATACCTTTATGTTTGCAGTACTTTCACTATATTATTACTCGAATATATGCCTTTATGTTTACAGCTTCACTATATTATTACTCGAATATATACCTTTATGTTTGCAGTACTTTCACTATATTATTACTCGAATATATGCCTTTATGTTTGCAGTACTTTCACTATATTATTACTCGAATATATGCCTTTATGTTTGCAGTACTTTCACTATATTATTCCTTGAATATATGCCTTTATGTTTACAGCTTCACTATATTATTACTCGAATATATACCTTTATGTTTGCAGTACTTTCACTATATTATTACTCGAATATATGCCTTTATGTTTGCAGTACTTTCACTATATTATTCCTTGAATATATGCCTTTATGTTTACAGCTTCACTATATTATTACTCGAATATATACCTTTATGTTTGCAGTACTTTCACTATATTATTACTCGAATATATGCCTTTATGTTTGCAGTACTTTCACTATATTATTACTCAAATATATGCCTTTATGTTTACAGCTTCACTATATTATTACTCGAGTATATGCCTTTATGTTTGCAGTACTTTCACTATATTATTCCTTGAATATATGCCTTTATGTTTACAGCTTCACTATATTATTACTCGAATATATACCTTTATGTTTGCAGTACTTTCACTATATTATTACTCGAATATATGCCTTTATGTTTGCAGTACTTTCACTATATTATTACTCGAATATATGCCTTTATGTTTGCAGTACTTTCACTATATTATTCCTTGAATATATGCCTTTATGTTTACAGCTTCACTATATTATTACTCGAATATATACCTTTATGTTTGCAGTACTTTCACTATATTATTACTCGAATATATGCCTTTATGTTTGCAGTACTTTCACTATATTATTCCTTGAATATATGCCTTTATGTTTACAGCTTCACTATATTATTACTCGAATATATACCTTTATGTTTGCAGTACTTTCACTATATTATTACTCGAATATATGCCTTTATGTTTGCAGTACTTTCACTATATTATTACTCGAATATATGCCTTTATGTTTGCAGTACTTTCACTATATTATTACTCGAATATATACCTTTATGTTTGCAGTACTTTCACTATATTATTACTCGAATATATGCCTTTATGTTTGCAGTACTTTCACTATATTATTACTCGAATATATGCCTTTATGTTTGCAGTACTTTCACTATATTATTACTCGAATATATACCTTTATGTTTGCAGTACTTTCACTATGTTATTACTTGAATATATGCCTTTATGTTTACAGTACTTTCACTATATTATTACTCGAATATATACCTTTATGTTTGCAGTACTTTCACTATGTTATTACTCGGATATATGCCTTTATGTTTACAGTACTTTCACTATATTATTACTCGAATATATACCTTTATGTTTGCAGTACTTTCACTATGTTATTACTCGGATATATACCTTTATGTTTGCAGTACTTTCACTATATTATTACTCAAATATATGCCTTTTTTGCAGACGATTTCATGAAGCAGGCAAAGGGAATGATTTGCTTCTACACTTTAAAAAACCCGTCGTTTCCAGAATACACTTTCCCGACAGACTCAGGTGTCATGTGCATAGACATACACGCTGAACACCCGTACCTGATAGCTGCCGGTTTTTATGATGGCTCTGTTGGCGTGTTCAATGTCACTGAGGGAAAGACTGTAAGTATTCTGCAATTAAACCTTTATTTTTGGTAAAATCCAATATGTAATCAGAATATCCTTTTTTCCCATTTTAACACTGGTTGAATGGTCCTGAGGCGGGTAGTTGTCCTCACATAAAAATGGTTGTATATTTGATAGAGTGCACAGTACATGAGCACTGCAAAGAATGGTAAGCATACAGATCCTGTCTGGCAAGTGAGATGGCAGAAAGACGATTTAGACAACAATCTCAACTTTTACTCGATATCTTCAGATGGAAGGGTCGTTCAGTGGACCCTTGTCAAGGTAATCAGCATAATTAGTTCAAACTTTACATCAACTTATTATTGTGCTCAACAATATGTTTTAACTTAATTTATATTGCATTTTATAAAGTTTAAAATCAAACCTTCTAAATGAGGGAACTTTGGGACAACAAAAAATATTTTTATTTGAAGATATGTTACACATTAATACAGATTTGCATGATGAAAATGTATAGTTGTAAAATTCTTCCCTATGATTGGTTCTGCTATTTTTTTCCTGTTGAAAAGTTGTAATTTGCGACAAAAAGCTGCATGCTATCAAATAATGATTATTATGTCTCCAATTGGACTAAGGTAAAAAAATCATGAGATTCATATCAGTAATCTTATTTTTAGGCTATTACAGTATATTTCTTTATTTAAGTAGATAATAGAAGATTTTGTTTTTTGATGTTGTGGGGGTGTATGCCACGCCACGTAAAGCTATTGCCTTTAGCGTAATGATACACACTAATTAAATATTTCTGAAGAAATAACTTCACAGCGTTTGTTAAAATTTGTTTAAGATTCTCTCAACGCAAAGGTCATGAACTATTGTTACTCAGCTCATCATTTCACCTTTACAGGGCACTCTCACTATGTTTTGTATCTGATGTATTTTAGAATGAGTTGCACCACCACGATGTCATTCGGCTGTCATTGGCAGAGGCAGCGGATGAGGGACCAGATGGAGCAAAGCTCGCCACGCTGAGTAAGCATTAGAGTTGCCTTCCCACAGATTGTTTTGTTTAGAAAAAATTAATTATCACACATACATGATGATAATTTCTTTTATAGCTTTTATTGTTGAGTGTAGCAAATATTGTAAATTATCATTAAGTTTTTTTAAGTTTTTTTAAGTTTTTAATTTAAAAATATTTGACAATTTTTAGTTTGTTGTGATGATTTGGGCGATCTTTAAAGGTTGACTTGCAACAAAATTCACATTACAGTTATTTGGTATCAAAAGATTCATCATGTCTTACTCTGTTGTGTTGTAGGTGCAACATATGTGGAAATGTGATTGCAAGCTCTTAAAAGCTCAAAAACGAAAAGCCGCCGTAGATTGGAATCTCTTTATTTCTCTGACGTAGCCATGAAATTTGGTTATTGTCTTGTCACGTGATGTTCTCCCGTGAATTGAAAGGGCAATATAAAACTTATCGTAGCAATAGTTTATGACAAACACTCCGGGTTTACTGAACACCCCGTATCAAATATAGATGCTCGCTACTTTACAGTTTTGTTTCGGTTTGGTCTAATCGGCAAGTTGTAATCTGATCATGTGACCCAATACTTCGCAAATAATTTCTGCAGCACTTTTCAATTATCACAAATGATCAACAGGCTCATCATGATTATCAGACAATGATATGTACTCCTTCAAGCTAAGGCTAAAAAGTTAAACGAATTTTTACGGTAAGTTATAAGATATCACTGCTAAAAGTGACAGCATTAAAATAACGATAAAACAGACGCGTAAGAACAATAGTCATGGTTTTATTCAATGCGTGAAGTATATTTGTGAAATATTTCGACGAATAAGGTTGCATGAAAGTGTAAACAGAAACCATCTAACACAGCTATGTCACATTTGAGCCGTTTTGGAAGGAGAATCCAAACTACGGCGGTCTCGTGTGGCTGCGATTAACTGTTCGTTTTTTAGCTTTTAAGAGCTTGTAATCACATTTCCACATATTTGGCACCTACAACACAACGGAGTAAAACATGGTGAATCTTTTCATATCAAATAATTGTAATGTGAATTTTGTTGCAAGTCAACCTTTAAGTAAAACAAATGGTTTTCCAATATTTTTAAATGTTGTACCGTAATGTCACATTGGGATTTCCATGCTGTCGAATACATACACTGTTCTATTTTGTCTATGTTCACACTTGAGTATTCTAACTCTTAGGTTGTGGTACGACGTTTGACTTCCATCCCCAGACAGACTATATGTTTTTGGTCGGCACGGAGGAAGGGAAAGTTCACAAATGCTCCAAGGCCTACTCTACCCAGTTTCTTGACACAATCGATGCTCATCACATGGCTGTGTATAAAGTCACATGGAACACATTCCATCCTAAGATATTCATTACGTGCAGCGCTGACTGGACAGTCAAGATATGGGATCACGCTGTCAAGTAAGCTAGCCATTATAGCTAAGGAACTAATATAGCCAAATCATTTTGGAACAAGCTTCTATCAATAACATTGACTACATCATCATTTAAGAATTTTTTAAATGTAAGTTTCATGGCACCTGCTCTGTCATGTCAAGGTTAAAATTTAGATTAACTCATGATGTCTTTGCTATAACGGTGTGGTGGATATAACAATCTAAATACATTTGCTAGGTTGTTAAGATTACCTGTTTTCATCTCATTAAATTGCTCCAGGTCTGGAATGAAAGCTAAAAATACCACCCAGATATTTGTTGCTATTGAAAAGACTTACTCAATATGGCTGTATCTGCATCTCAAATGACACACTGTACGCTCTTTTCTTGGCCAGATAAGGCTGGTGTCTAATAGACTATAGGCATGTGTAATTAATACACCAGCCCATAGCCTGTATACCACATGTGTCAAACTCAGGCCCACAGGCTAAATTTTGCATGCAGTGTAATTATAAATAGTCGCGAGATCATATCAAATATTCATTGGAGCTGGACCGTTGTATGTGCTAAAAATAATAATAAACATAATCTCAGTCTGGTTCTTTATATTTTTAAATGTATTAAAATAATATTTTTTAGATTATTAGAAGTTGAATTTCTTTCCAGAACAACCCTTCAGCTGACAGTATCATTTAATAACATGATATTGGTTCTTTTAAATTATTTTAGTTGTTGGTAGAGTGTAATAGAGTGTAATAGAGTGTTACATTTGATAACATGTTAATATATCAGTTAGTATCTTAAATATCAGTTAACAGTTGATCTTAGATCGTTTTTAGAACCTAAATTACAAAATGTTGCTTCCTATTCAGCGTAAAAATTCGCACAACTCATGGTGCTCCGAGATATTAAGAAAAACTATTTAAAAGGCATGGCAAGCCACAGCAAGGGGCTGTACTCAAGCCACAGCAAGGGGCTGTACTCAAATATATGAAGTTTTGTCAACCTTGACCATACTTCTTATTTGTGCTCAATAGTAACTGAGCCACGCTCGGCTATTATGAGTTTGTGTTTTATTTTTGGTATGTTTTGTGCTTTTTTACTGATTATGTTCCCATCTGATTGTCTCCTCCTTGTAACTTTAAACGCAGCAATGGCGTCTCTATTTTATGCAACTGTATAGCACTGGAGAAGCTAAGAAAATACTAAATGTGGTAGCATACAGCTAGCCTGTGGATTTCCAGTTGTAAGACTTGCACATGTTTTGTCTTTTCAGAGACCCAATGTTCACATTCGATTTGAACAGCTCTGTTGGCGATGTAGCCTGGGCTCCATACTCGTCCACAGTGTTTGCTGCTGTTACAGCTGATGGCAAGGTATGCAAACAAAATACTTAAAGAAAACAGATTGACACAAAATTTATGCTATTTTTCAAATATTAAAAAAAAATTCTTCTTTAGTTTATTAACTCATTGCATACTATGCATGGTGCTGCTTTAGTAAGCTCAGTAGAAAACATTTCTAATTGGTGAGTAGTTAATTAATTAGCCTATCATGTCTGAACTTAAACAAAAGGAGAAAATCTGCTGGCTAAGCTGCCAACGGAAAACATGTTTATAGCCCACTGAGCTTAGTTCCACTTTGCAACAATGTTAAAGTTTTATCAAAATTTGTTCTTCACAATGACCAGCCATGTCAGACACATTAAAACTATGTAGGCTTTACAAATCGTAGATCAATGGACTTATGATGATTATCTATTTAGTAATAGTACTAGTGACGGTGATTATTATACTTCTAACAATGATAGTAATAATGCCATAACCTGTAGTTAGGGTAATAACTCTTTTAACTCAGAGCATGCTCAGGTTGTTACTCACAGTAGCATAGGGAAGGACCAAAAATAGTCTGAGCTCATTCTGTAACACATTTGTAGACTTGCTTGATGGCATCAACTGACGTAAGATTATATTCTGAATAATTTGGTATAAAAATCCTTTTCATAAACCAGATGAATTAAAAGTTATGACAACTTATGTGTGTCATTGTAGAATTTTAGGTTTTATCAAATATGTAATTATGTCCCGGTAAAAGAAGTAATTATATTATGAAAGAGTTAAGCCATCAGTGCCATTCACAATGAACAATAAAATCTTACATCAGTTCTTTACATCAGTTCTTTACTAGAGTTCATGTTATCTTCTGTTTTAGTGAATCAGGGTGTAATTAACCAATTTGGTACCACTTTGTTTTGCACGATCAGGGTTTTTGTTTAGAACAGTGTATGTTCTTCCACTGCCAGATATGTTGACCTATTTTACTAACATTGTTGGATTCAAAATACTAAATGGTTGAACTCCATTATACATCACTGAGATGTTTCAATTCTCTATATTTTGTACTTACCCAAAGATGTACTCACCAATTGTATAGCGAAGTCTTTTAACCTTCAAAAGAGATAAGGTGCGTACCTAAGCATAGTAGCTTCAAGTCTCCCTTGTATCAATTTTTATCCTTACCTTTAAAAAAAATTTTTTTCTTTAAAAATGATTATGGTCTGCCCAATAAAAGTATATATATGTATACTATATGCATTATATATAATATCTCATATATACACGAGATATTATATATAACGCATATATATATATATATATATATATAAATGTGAGCGTCTGTTGTCTGTATGTCCAGTATAGCAATGAAGTTTTAGTAACGAAAAAGCCACTTTGAACTGGAATTGAACTCAGAACCTCCATTTCCGCAGACTGGCATACTATCCATTACACTACGCATACAACAGGATATACTAAGAAATGATTGCGCACATACTAATTACACCTGTTAAAATACTCACGATTAAAGCAATTAAAATTAAACCAATATAAAATACTATTGGTTATTACTAGCTTGCTCAAGATCATGATTGCATGAGAGATCATGATGCGTATCATTACATTAATAAGCACAAACTGGGTTCAGACGAAACACGGCTCTTATTATAGTAAAGATTTAGACTAGTTGAATTACTAGTTTAAGTTACTCAAATTCATTGGGTAATTATATGCTTACCCTTGCAACGCCAGCCAATCAGCTAGTCTATATAAATGAGACTAGCTGATTGGCTGTCATTGCTCTTCATTCTTTGTTGTTTGCAGTTTAAATGCTTTGTTTAAAAAACTGCACTTTTTACAATCATAAATTTACTCGTAAATTTTTATTTTATAGGTGTTTGTCTATGACCTAAATATCAACAAATATGAGCCTATATGCGAGCAGTCTGTTGTGGCAAAGAAGAAGACGAAGCTTACCCACATATCATTCAACCCTTATCACCCCATCCTCATCGTAGGTGACGACAGAGGCTATGTCACGAGTCTTAAGCTATCACCAAACCTGAGGAAGATGCCCAAGGTACGTTAGCAAGGCGAAACCGCCCTTTACGTTGAAGTTTGTCATACTTTAAACCTTACCTCTAACCCTCACTGTTCTTTGCATTTGAAAAAATTGAATTTTAAAATATTTAAAACTGTGTCTCAGTGTCACAGCTAGATAAAGAGCTGCATTGTCTTTAATAATCGTAGTTTGATTGGAGACCACTAATTGTTCCAAATGTCATTTTTTATGTTTTATTTCTCAGCAGAAATTTATAGCATCAGCGAGTTCTTGATTTCGCTACTGTCATGACAAAACCAATAATTTGAAGCAATATTTATTGCTACTAATTTACATGCAAACATGTGGAGAGACGTTGAAGTGGTCATCATGGAAACTTAACAATTATCTTATCGTTACAGCCTCCTAAAGGAAACATGCTAATGGTATACAATTTCAAAAGACGCAATGAATGCTCTGCTTGTTTTATTATCTACACACTTTATCACATATTATCACATCTTCACCTTTTCAATATTTCAGCAGTATTGCTTAAAACTCATGCATCGAGCCTGTGCATTCAGGGATGCATAATTTTTCAACGATTTACATAGAAATGTTATGCCACAGTTTTGATTGAAAGCACTGGCCTGTTCTATACACACTGCTATCATTCCTTTAGCTTGCCTGTGTATTTCTGCTCTTCTTCATTCAGAGTGCAAATGCGACATTTGATCGTCGAGCTAAAGGACAGGTAATGCGTAGCCTTAGCACCATAGTCCGTCTCTTTTCTGCTAGCCTTTCTACTCTATACTCTAATCCATGTTTAAACTTGATTTGGGAGTAGATTATACAAGCCTTTCTTATCGACATAGTCTTGCTATTAATATTTCCTTTGACAATCTTTTAACTCAGCCGACAGCCAAGAGCTCTCATTGGCCAACTATTAGATAGGTGTTTCCTACGGCTGACTGTCCCAAGACCCATAGTGCCTGTCCCATTACCTACTTTTCCTCTAACCTAATGCTGAACTGGAATAGCATATGCAGCTCATCATTCAGCGGGCAGCCGTGCTGCCTGTCAGAGTTATTCCATTTATGTACATACTACTACTACTGCTATCAGTTCAGTCTGCAGTCGTACTGTAACGCTACTACTATTATGATTATAATTATTATTTTAAGCTTTTAATGTCGCCTGTGTGTTTTCTTAGATGTGCCAACTTGTCTTCAGTTTTTTCCCAACGATCAAAGGAAATTACATGCTCATTACTTTAATGGAAATAATTTTTGCCAGTGTTTGAATTAGATTACATAGAAGTATATATATTGAATTATACTTCCGTGTTTAGTTACTTATATCTTGCTGCATATTCTATTAGTTTCGCCTTTTTAGAGCTTGTTTATAAGATGCTGTAGTGTTTGTGAATATAAGCTCTGCTCTCCGCGCTGTCATCCACGATTCATTTGTGCATGCAGGCAAAGAAGGGGGCTGTCGTCGAGATAACTCCTGAAGGAGAAATAGCTAAAATGGATAAGCTTCTAGCATTGGTGAGGGAACCCGACACAGCAAAAAAGAACTGAGCTACAGCCTGAGGGTCAAGGTCACATGGAGCATGACAATCTCTTAGCCTCTGTTTCCAATCAGTTTGATAAACTATTAGGAGAATACAAGATGCTGCCAGTGCAGGGTGTTCTGGCCATATGATTTATCTCAAAATTGTATTTGGTATGGTCATTACATATTCTATTTTATAACATAAATATATCATCTTTCCAAAACATAAAATACAATTGAACACTCGCGTATGTACAGTCTGCCGGTGCAAGTCTCATAACTTTACGATGATATGGTGCCAGTCGACAGCCATGACTAAATTCTACAATAATATTTGTGTACTCAAAATGCAATATTTGACATGCATTTTATTAACGAAATGGTAACTTTCTTTTTTACAGAATAGGTAGTGCTCATGTATTTTAGTACTGTATCCATTTATTAGTCCGACAGGATATCAGGTAGTTTTGTGTCAGCTGGTAATATTCCAGTGTTGATGGCGTATTGTAACACAGCTAGGTGGCAAAAAATGAATTGTTTTGCCGTCTGCACAGCAAATGCTCGCTGTGTTCGCAATGCTTTGACAATTTCCTCAATGTTAGTCTTTTGTATTTCATCAAGCATTCGCATGCATATATCTACACACATGAAGGTGCCAGACCTTCCTACACCAGCGCTGCAGTGTATTATCAATGGTGGTCCATGTGGGTGGCCCTGCAATACATCAAGCGTATGTAATTGTGGAGATTATGACAATGATTAACTGGAAAAAGAATGGAAATTACCGCTGATGCAACCTTGGAATTCCCAGTCTGTGTAATAACAGACATTCGAAAGCTATAGCTACAAGTAACCATAGCACTGCACTTGAGAGCCAATTGTCCAGTCTATCAATGTTTGTTTGTTACTTGCATCAGCAGAATTTATAAATTAGACACTTTCATTAAAAGTTGATAATGAAAAATTTATAACTTGTTATTATTATTCTACAGGCACTAGCATCATTATAGCGAACTGATGTATGAAATAGCTGCATCTAGTGGTGTTGAGTTTCGATGATACGGTTATTTAATCAAACTTTCCAGCACCTTGTGCACTATTTCTTTTAGTGGTAATCTATATCAACATATTATAAACAGTATATAAATCTCTCTCATTCATCTGTCCAGTATAGCGATAAAGTTTTAGGAACGAAAAATCTGCTCCGCACTGGATTTGAACTTGGAACCTTCAGGTCTGCAGACTGGTGAGCTAAACCCCCTACACTACGCTGTCTTTGCCATACTATGGAGTAATAGGGCACATACTTATGCATTGTTAGCACGCTTTAAGTTCATGATTGTTTTAAAGATCATCATGCGTAGCATGATGATCTCTAATGCAAGCTAGCTTCAGGCGAAGGACACTTCTTATAGTAAGTTACTAGCTTTACTAGCTTAAGTTATTCAAATTTATTGGTTAACTATTTTATTACCTGTGCAAGGCAGGACATTCATATGAGAAGAGGTACAAATGTCGACAAGAAAGAGACACAAGATTATGAAATATCAAGTCTTTCAAATAGAAATTGTGAGAACGTGAAAGATACGAGGAAAGGTTGGCGCTGTAAAAGTACTGTGGAGCACTTACAGTATTAGTTGAAAAGTTCAAGTCATTGTGCAGCTATCTGAGAGCATTTGAATGTGTTCAACATATAAAAAATCCCAACCGCTCAAAACACGTCACATCATGTTCGAGGTACTGCAACTCAGCCTCTTGATGAGGGTCTATTAATACCGCTGCCAGATACCATCATATCCAGTCTTTGACTGTGCTCAGCAAATAATAATAATAGTCATAATAATGAAACTGATGAGAGAACTATGAAGGAACTTACTTGTCATCGTTTTTCTATAATGGGCTATTCCTTTTTTGTTTTCTGATGCCATGAAGGAGGCTAACATAGCAGCTACTCAGAAAGTACTTTATCAACATAAAGTAACATACCCTAATACCTACCATTCTACACTCCCACACTCGCTGTATCCAGAGTTCGTCTCACTCGCTTATGCACTACTTACATTGGCCAAGTTTGTATCTGCATGCGAGTTTTTCTGTTTATGAAAGTTACCAGAGTGAACAGAAAGTCCCTAGCCTGTCGTTATGATAGTCCTTTGTGACGAAAATAGAAACATGTTGCACGCATTGAAATTATTACAAATATTGTCAAACATTCTCAGTATACAGTCTACCCGGGCTTTCACTTAGACAACGGTTGGAGTTTGTACGATCAACTGGTGCGGCTGTGTTTGTCCAAAGAATAACAACTGTGACCGATAGGTAGCTCAGGTGACAGATGATGAGGGTAACATATGTACCTAACTGAATGTTGTACTGTAATTTTCATTTGTTATTATTACTGCTATTAATATTATACTGTATCCTATTACAGGTATAACCATATATTACTCTCTCATGTATTCTGTATATGCACATTGTATTGTACTGTAGTCTAGGAGTATGTGTGCGAGACGATATGGGCTGTTTAATGTACAGTCCTATACAGTACTCAAGTTTCGGTATCTAGACATGGCGCAGTCTGTATAAGTCTGAACAAACTAAGGATTATTTGTAAATAGTCAATAAAGCATGCTGCCTCTTGTCGATTATTAGTGCTCTAAAGTACCAGCTCATGTAGTTCGAAATTATTATGTGAAATACTTACCGCCCAATTGTCTTCCTTCTCAGCTAACTTAACACCCTTTTCTTGTAGCTGACGAGTTCTGTAGATCAGCTGAAGCAGGTCGTCAGGACACGCGGGTACCCCGTAGTCAGGCCATGCGAGAAACAGAACATGGTAGACAAGTCGTATTTTTTCTGTCTGAAAGACAGCCAGAGGTGTACATCGTCCTTAATTGCAAAATTCTTACATAAATCAAAAAGTGGTACATCCATGAAGTTGTCAGACACATCGGAATTTCTTGAAGTAAAAAAAATTGCTCAATTCTTACCATAATTTTGGTTTCAGTTTGAAATTCTCAGCCTTGATTGAAACCAGTTACAGTGATTTAATGTCAAGTCATAGATTTTTCATACGTAATGAACTGCTGACCATGATATACCGATTTGTATCGATAAGTAGAAAATACCATCTATGGGTAAAAGAATAAATTCTATAGAGTCTGTAGGAGCTGGTCTGTAGCTAGGAACCAATGGGCTCTGGTGGCACTTTAGGGCAAGTTTCAAATATATACCTACATATCATCTCTGTATCAGCATGATACAAATGATAATACAGCACGATAATTACCTGGTCACATCGTAAAATAAGGGAAGAAATATTGTACTTTTCCGAAGTCCTTATTTTTGTATTTACTACAAAGTAACCTTTATATTGGTGGGCTTCATGCTCACTTTCAGGCCAGTAATTAGAACATTTAACCCTTCCTTTCTCTTTTGTCCTGTAATATCATAATAATCAGCGTGAAAGCAAAGTAATACCACAATAATATTAACAACAATGATAGTCAAAGAAGAATAACTACGATGTTAAACTTGAGAGAAAGCCAAACCAAATCTTATTTATGCTAACATACAAAAATAAAAACAAACTGCAAAGCTCTCATCCATAAGCAACCACAATGATTGCTGCATCTATATACCGTATATAAATCTCAAAGTCTGTGTATCTGTGTGTAATTCAGTTTGTCCAGCTATAGCTATCAAAATATTGGAATGAAAAATTAATGAGATTAATGGACTCATTGGGCTGTTAGATGTATGTCACTAAATAAGTGATATACGAAATCGCTCTCCGTGATAGTGCAACGTAATTTTATGCGTTATCGCACAGCTTTTATTAGTTATCTTACTCAGGTTAGCCATTGGCAATGTGCCAGGCTAATGGCAAGTGGCAGGAAACTACATTACCTCTCATTGTTTATAAGCTGATTTTTAATATCCGTGCAACGCCGGGCATTCCGCGAGTCAATTAAAAGCAATAGGGCAACAAGAACGTCGAAGTACATGTACATGAAACATGAAAACAAAAACATGCCTGATCACACATGATGATTTACTGTCATGTCCTATTGCTCATGAGAAATATAATGCACTGTATGGCATTGGCATTTACTAAGTCTCTGTACAGTCATAGCTCAGCAACACACTTCCATGGGGTCTGTAATGACATGAAAACAGTCGTGCCACTCTTATTCTGTCGTGACTCAGTGTCGCTGTTTGAAAGTGAAACACCTTTTGAGATGCGCCATCTTTGTGTTATAGAATCGGCCTTAGTGACCATCGGCGTCACACTTATGCGTGCACATATGTCTTGCTTTCCTGCTGCTTCATATGCTGACATATACCTTTACATAAGGAGTAGCACAACCATCACTCTACTATAGCACCCTATGAACACATGCTCAGCTTGTCAACCCAGTGTAGCACTTCAGGCCTGGCACATCCAGGTGTCATTACACTATCTTAGTAATTGTTGCAGGTGTACTTGACAAACACTTTCCTTTCAGAGCTCATAAGCTAAGAAGAGACCATCCACACTGGATAACATCAGAAATTGAGAAGCTGATCTGAACCAGAGAGAAGGCGTGCAGAAAGAACTGTGAATTTTAAAAACTGCTGAAAGCACTAGTGCAGAGAGAAGTAGAAAAAGTAAGGAGTTCATCAAAAATTCAGCCTTAGAGAGACACCTACTTAGGTGTCTCTCTAAGGCTATAAGGATATCTCTCTAAGGCTATGAGGATATCTCTCTAAGGCTATGAGGATATCTCTCTAAGGCTATGAGGATATCTCTCTAAGGCTATCAGGCTATCTATATACTCTAAAGAGATGGTTTATAATGACAGACTGGAAGTCAGCTGGTGACAGCTCCAAGAAAAGAACTCTGAACCAACTACATGAAAGTGAGAATTGAACATGCAAGTGAATCTGCGCTCTGTAAGAAGTGCAACTAAGAAGATGAGACTATCTCATAGACAATCAGTGCAACAAAACAGTGCAGAAAGATTATACAGGCAGGTATGACTGACTTCCTAGAGTTCACACTGGTGTACACCTGGTATGCATCTTACGTCAACACCAAAAAGAGAGTGTTGCGAAAAGCGAGATAATTTTATGGGATTTTAATATCAATTCTATGAGACAAGAGTTAGATTTTAAATGTTAATTTGAGTTTTAGGACATCAGTGAAGAGAGCAAACCATTCTCAAAATACTGCAGTACGCAGACTCCTTATGACAGAGCCAAAGCAAGCTTCCCCACTTCGACCATTTCCAGGATGGATATAGCTAATCCAGGCGATGCCCGTATCTTGAGTGTAGGAAGTAGAACAATAAGAACATATGGAGACGTGTCAAGGTAAGTGTCAACATTGTGTACTGTGGGAACAACAGTATTCTCAATTGCTTCCGGTACGCTTGGAAAAAGTAAAACAAGATTGGTGCCTTTTCTGGTCATATTCGATGGTGAACCATCATTTTAAATGCTACAGAAGACAGTTTTGCGTAAAACTGCACGAAAGTTGAAAAAGGTTTCATGCCCAATATACTAGGACTTTAAAAAGATCAAGATCTCAAGCAATTCTTAGGTTAACTGAGAGGGTATTAATTACAATAATGGTGTTATTAATAAAAAGAATGTAGCAATAACAATAGTAATACAAACAGTGATTTAAAAATGTACCTTGTGGTCATCACTATAACTCTGACATTTTCTTGCCAAACCATTTGCCAAAAATCATTGCAGGTTCTTTCCAAGGGTCCTTGACAGCAGATATAAGCTTGTTTGTGTCTATATCCATTTACAAAACTGGCGTTGATATAATTGGTTGCATCTGTGTCTCCTGAGTTCAATTTAACTCTGGTCCCATCGTAACATGGAATGTCGCCATAACGATTTTTTGAGCTGTTGCATGACATTCTGTATTAAAACAGTAACAACCTGTGCCTAGTATAACAAAGATTAAGATTTTAGCAGATAAATTGTTAGGCAATAAAAAGATTACTAAAAGTTCATACAGCAGCATTGCTGGCTTGTGCCACATCTATAAACTATGTAGTCTGCTGAAAAACCATGAATGATCTACAGCCAAATAACTTAACTGGTTTAGTCTAATAAAAAACCTTTTACAAAGAGAAAACTGCAGCTTTTGTTGTAACCAAATAGCCAGAATAGCTACATAACCAAATAGCTACATCTTTGATTATAAACAAATCATCGAGATAGCCCTCTCAGCCATAAAATAGTTTGCTAATTATTTCATCTGTTCTTTGGAACACCTAGACTCAATGAGGTTGAGTTAGGGTTACATTTCCAGGCAGCAAGTTGTCACACAGGAATAGGTAGGTCAATGCTGTCAGAAAAAATTTAATGAATTCTTTTCTCATAATATGATTTTTAAATTAATTTAATTTAAAAATCGTATTATGAAAAAGAACAGCCACAAAACCAAGCATTTAACGCAAGCTTATTTGTAAAACGTTTTGCTGAAACAAAAGAAGATAACTCCATCTTGATATTTTAAGTAACGCTAAAAATAGCTAATTTATTATGGCAACTTTGCTTTTATAAATGCAGAAACATTTACACAAAATTATTAATAAATAAGGTTTTGGTAAGACAACTTATATTTAAAGTGTTTTTACAGCAAACTTTTATAATTGATTGTGCTATATGATCTTTGTCATATTGTATCATATCATATATTATATTGCATTAAATTGCATCATATATTATCGTACAGTAAATTATATCATATGTTATATTGCATTAAATTGTATCATATACATGTATTATATTGCATTAAATTGTATCATATATTATCGTACAGTAAATTATATCATATGTTATATTGCATTAAATTGTATCATATACATGTATTATATTGCATTAAATTGTATCATATATTATCGTACAGTAAATTATATCATATGTTATATTGCATTAAATTGTATCATATACATGTATTATATTGCATTAAATTGTATCATATATTATCGTACAGTAAACTATATCTTATGTTATATTGCATTAAATTGTATCATATACATGTATTATATTGCATTAAATTGTATCATATATTATCGTACAGTAAATTATATCATATGTTATTATACTAAATTGAGTATATCGGTTTGGTTCATAAGTCATTAAGCACAACCTCGGATAGCAGAATACTAATATAATAGACAAACATTCTTAAGATATTGAAACGTTATTTAAAATAAACTTTAGTTTCTGTTTTAAGAAATATTTCTAAAGAAAAATGAACATAGCTAGGGGAGGTTGTGAACTGCTCTAAGAACCTCTTCGTGTTGTCATTATTTAGATGGTAAAGATGATGAACAGTGAGATTAACCCGTATTAAGATGCATCAATGTGCACAGTATGTAAGTTCTACACAAGCTATGGAGCAAAATGTAACTCCAAATGTTTCGATTGAAGAAACGCTAAGAAAATTTTTTTCTCTGTTCCTTCAGGGATTTAGGAACAATAGAACTTCAGCTTCTAAAATTAATATATTTCTAGATCTGTTTTATATGTTGAAATCATCATATTTTGGAAGAAATATTTTCATATTCATACACTGTTGTTCCACAGCCAAAAACCTATGATAACCTTTTAAAATGTGCTGCAAGTAATTACATGTAGTGCTAAAACAACTCTATTGCATAAAATTATATAATGCATGTATATACGTAAATGGTAAAAAAATTTAAATTGTTAAAATTATTAAAAAAGTCAAATTAGTTCTGTAGCAGTCAATATATCCGGGTTTTTATTTCTCTATCTTAAAAAAGATAAAAGGTGAAGCCTAGGTTTGACCAAGCAATGCTAAGAGATGAAGGCTGGAGGGTGGGGGTTGGGGTGATAAACAGTACAGTGTAACTTACTTTAACTTAGGCTATGTGTTTGTTTTTTGTGTTTGACTTTTAATACCAAGCTTTATAAATATCCGGTTTTTCCCATTCGGTTGTAAAACTGACATATTTCTAGAAACTTGGAGGAGAGTAACATGTCGAAGATTACTTTAGGTGCAGTCTAGTATGAGATCAAATATTACATCTTGTCTTAGATATCTTGTATGTTGAAATGGCTATAAGTAGAGGTTTGTTTAGGTGCTTTTTGTATCTTTAGGCTTTCTCATGTGACTATCTGCTGTCTAAGATATTCTATTTGATAATTTAACCAAAGATGGCTGTCATGATAAACGACCAATTTTAAATTCTGCTAAGGTCAAAATCAAAAAGAAAAGTTTGTGACCTAATTATGGTGTAATTCATATACTATTGAAATAAACAAATATCACCAATCTAAAACGTGATGCAACAGATACCAAATTAAGAGTTATTATTTCTTTCAAAGCATCTATTGAAAAAGAACGGACAACCCGTGATGTTAGTTTAATTTAGTGCGACGTGTCACAGGGCTAAGTGTGATTAAGAAGAATGATTAATAGCTTACTTTGCTGCATTAAACGTATCCGCATGTGGGGCGTTGGTCAGAAAAAAATATTTCGATTCCAATCCTTCTGATTTATAGAGAGAGACCTGATCAAGCATCGTGGTCATCGTCAATAACTTTGGAAGTTGGGGTGAAAAAACGGATTGAAAGACTTCTGCTGGTCGGGACACTAGTTTTATTGTTAAAGGAGAAGAGGCGGAGGCCCTTTTCTGCAGATCAGCATCATCTTGAAATGTTATCGAACTCCGTGGTGGTGCAAGGGGTGCAACATCTGACTGATGAGATGATCGTGATAAGGCTTTTGTCGGTGATGGTATAGGCAAAGACGCCATCCTCTGCGCATCGGGTGAATCTTGAAATGTTATTAAACTCCTTGGTGGAACGATCGGTGGAACGTCGGATGGCTGAGATGCTCGCAATGAAGTTTTGGCTGATGATGGTTTAAATATAGACGATCCCTTTTGCTCATCTGGTAATTCTTGATAAGTCATCGAACCTCGTCGGGGCGCGAGCGGTGGAACTTCTGACTGATGCCCAGGCACGACAGCGGCTTTCGTTGGTGGTGCACCTCTTGGAGGTACTGGCTTTCGAATTCTTACTAACTGTACACCAGGGGGAGGAGCTTTAAGTGGTGCTTGTAAAGGTGATTGCCCTTTGGCCAGAGGAGCTCTTACTGGACTTGGGCCTCGGACTGGCCTTACGGACTTTGCCATTTCTGAAGCCGCCCTAGGTATATCAGCGCCAGGCATGCCATCTGGCGATTTAATCTGCAAACTTTCAGCCGCCACATACACATCAGCCTTAGCGAGAGAAGGCGTCTTCTTCACATCAGTCTTACTGAAAGGAACAATCTAAATAAAATAGTTTTTAAACGAAATTAACAAAGCCTCATTTTTAAATTTGCTTGATTCAACCATGAAAATTTGCAGTGTATGTCATTTTTTAACTATTCACATGACATGAGCAAAAATATTTGTTTAGCTATATTGCATATAATTTTTCAGTAAATTTAATGAAATATCCTTATTTAACGCATATTTTTACTAAAATTTTCTGCTTGCCTTCATCTTTCATAAAAACAAACAAGCAGCTTTAAACAACCAATTATTACACCGCTTACTTTCTGATTGGAAGCTCAGAAGCTGCATGTTATTTGTATATAACTGGATCACTGAAATAAGAAGTTTTTTTGAAAGCATGTATTTTAAAGCCTTTTTAAACATACGCATATAGGCTATAATCGAACAATTGCAAGTCTAATGACTGTAAACTGCAAACGACTTGCGGTCAGCAAATGGTTACTTAAGGGCTAACAAAACCTTTCTCATATCTTCAATGTTTAAGCAATCACTATGACAAGAAACTGCCAACTACGTCGGCTCGTGATATCATTCTGAAGATATTTGAGAGGGTATAACCTTACTAGGGATTCAAGCAATGTTCCGTTGCTAAGAAGGAACTGGCGAACATAGGCTTTTCTGCAGTTCTCAGCTTTGGACTATCACCGCTGATGCTAGTACGAGGTTTGACAAAGTTGTAAATCGTAGATAAATCCTTTTGTCTCTTCTCTATGTGCTCCATCGTACCATCAGCATGTATCAATGGATCTGCAACTTTTTTTTCTCGATATGGACAATTCCCAGAATCAAATTGATTACTCTGTAGTGGTGTTTTAGCGTCGATACGTTGACAAGGTTGCTTGGTTGGAGCATTGAGCAACTGCTCTTGGTTGTCAGGATTGTCTTCATTTGTTCTTTGTAAAGCTGATAAAATTACTGGTTTGGTCTGCTGTTCGTACGCAAGGTTGATAGATTCTTTGACCAGCGCTGCCTTGTCACTTATGATGCCATGGGCTTCACTCATGCTATGCTTGACCGCTTTCGATGTTTTAGCTAATTTATCTTTGAAGGTTGAACCAAATTCTTTCATTCGCTTCCATTTTGGAGTCGAAGGTGCCCCAGCAGCATCAGAAAGAAGATAATTTGGTAGGGTATATTGTTCCGTTGCCGGAAAGGTCGGATGGATTCTGTCAGAAGTTATGACATCTTCTCCTTGACTACTCAGAGAACCTTCTGAATAACTTTCGAGTTCTTTTCGTTTCTCGCCATCCTCACAGTCTTCTTGTTCTTGATTTTTGAGCATTCTAGAACACTCATGTTATAGTACACTCATGTTATAGTACACTCATGTTATAGTACACTCATGCCTGTACTATAACACTAGTAAAACTTTAGAGACTTTGTTACATTCCACACATATCCTGCTTTTTCAACTACAATAGCATTTGAATTATTTTATAAGTTTATTATCTCTTATCCCAATTCTACGTTCCTCTTACATAAAAACTGTATTAGTATTTATGGCTTTATGCCCTATTCTTTATTGCGCTTCTCAATTCTTATCTTGTTTTTACATTCTTTAGCAAAAAGTTCTGTTACAGTTCATTTCATTATGGCAGCTTAGATACAACGGTTTTAATTTTTTAAAGTGCATTTATACTGCTAATGAGCTTAATTTTTAGCAAATTATTAACATCATTATTATTATTACTGTTATTGTTATCACTATTATTATTGTTATAACCGGAGTTATCTTAGACTTCTTTTTCATCATTATAGATTTGTAGTAAAATATTCTGATTTGTGCACCCTATAAAAATCCTAAGAGAGCGTGTTTGGGATAAAATATGTAGCATGTGGAGTGCTATTCTAGCTAGCATGTTTTCTGAGCAACATTACACAAAACCAAATATAAATAGAAAGTCTTAACAAGTTTTACCATATATTGTTACTATATTTAGCTTACGCTATCATAAGCATAAGTAAGCAGAACAGGTTAACAAGGGCTCAAAGCAAAAGAACTTCTTACAACGGCTGATAGAATTGGTGGTGTAGAATATTTTCAGGAGTCCTTGCACTGACAATCATAGCTTTTCACTCACTTCCTTTGTATTGAGAGAGACAAATGGAGCAGTGAGTTGTGGAGAGGTCATTGTTGAACATCTGAGAAAGGAAAACCTTAAAATTCAAGTTTAGTTTGGAGGGCAGATGTAAATAGGTTGATGGATATAATATGATTATCTTTGAGTCAACATTGACATTAATTGAGTGTAAGGATGTGGAGATTAAGCTGAGAAACGAATTGTTTAAGGTGCCAGAAAAGACTGTGAGGTAACCAGAAATGGTTTAGATAGCGTCAAACCAGATGCGTTCCTAACTAACACGAGTACAGACAACTTTTCTTACATTTGATGTAAATCATTCATATAGCATTGCTATAGCAGTATTTTATATAGCATTGCTATTAATAGCGGTATTTCATATAACATTGCTATTATAGTGGTACTTCATATAGCATTGCTATAGCATTATTTCATAATAGCATTGCTATAGCGGTATTTCATATAGCATTGCCATAGTGATATTTCATATAGCATTGCTATAGCGGTACTTCATATAGCATTGCTATAGCATTATTTCATATAGCATTGCTATAGCGGTATTTCATGTAGCCACATAAATTATACACCAAAGCATAAGTGTAGGCTGAAGAGTTGAGGCACCAAAGCATTTGTAGTAGATGAAAATGATGTCTCATGTTTACTGTAAATTTAGGTATAATTAAGTTTAACAGCAGGTTACAAAAGGTTTCATAGAAAGACTTGCTCTGCTCGCGTATTACTATTTAAAGACAGTGATGAGTCAACAAAAGCATTCAAAACAAAATATGAAAGGCTTTTAAAAAATAAAATAAAACTTTTTGTTAAAAGCTCTCTTATTTCATTGAGAATTATGAATATTGGTACAGTTATTCAGAGTCCTTGTTCCTGAGCCTTTGTTTCTCACAACCTGATGCGATGGCTCAAACTTTTAAATAGAACAATGGTTATTGATTGTTCTGGTTCATATACTGACTGGATGATTAGGTTTTGCACAGTTATACTGGATATTATACTTAACTAGGGCACATAGTATAGTATAACGTTCAAATATATTCTATACTTCTACTTTATATCCTATTACCTGGTAGTTTGTATAAAGAACATATGAGCATTAAAGTGTTCTTGTACTGTTAGAGTCTTTGCCCACATTATATATTTAATACCAATATTATAATCTTTTTTATATACTTACACTGTAAGTAAGATAGATATGTACTCACACTGTAAGTAGGATAGATATATACTCACACTGTAAGTAGGATAGATATATACTCACGCTGTAAGTATGATAGATAAATACTCACACCGTAAGTATGATAGATATATACTCACACTGTATGTAGGATAGATATGTACTCACGCTGTAAGTAGGATAGATATATCCTCACACTGTTAGTTGTATAGATATATACTCACACTGTTAGTAGTATAGATATAGACTCACACTGTTAGTAGTATAGATATATACTCACACTGTTAGTAGGATAGATATATACTCACACTGTATGTATGATAGATATATACTCACACTGTATGTATGATAGATATATACTCACACTGTAAGTAGGATAAATATACACTCACACTGTTTGTAGGATAGATATAGACTCACACTGTTAGTAGTATAGATATATAATCACGCTGTAAGTAGGATAGATATATCCTCACACTGTTAGTTGTATAGATATATACTCACACTGTTAATAGTATAGATATATACTCACACTGTTAGTAGTATAGATATAGACTCACACTGTTAGTAGTATAGATATATACTCACACTGTTAGTAGTATAGATATATACTCACACTGTTAGTAGGATAGATATATACTCACACTGTATGTATAATAGATATATACTCACACTGTTTGTAGGATAGATATATACTCACACTGTAAGTAGGATAAATATACACTCACACTGTTTGTAGGATAGATATAGACTCACACTGTTAGTAGTATAGATATATGCTCACACTGTTAGTTGTATAGATATATACTCACACTGTAAGTAGGATAGATATATACTCACACTGTTAGTAGGATAGATATATACTCACACTGTATGTATGATAGATATATACTCACACTGTATGTATGATAGATATATACTCACACTGTAAGTAGGATAAATATACACTCACACTGTTTGTAGGATAGATATAGACTCACACTGTTAGTAGTATAGATATATACTCACACTGTTAGTTGTATAGATATATACTCACAGTGTAAGTAAGATAGATATGTACTCACACTGTTTGTAGGATAGATATATACTCACACTGTTAGTTGTATAGATATATACTCACACTGTAAGTAGGATAGATATGTACTCACACTGTTAGTAGTATAGATATATACTCACACTGTAAGTAAAATAGATATGTACACACACTGTAAATATGATAGATGTGTACTCACACAGTATGTAGTATAGATATGTACTCACAGTGTAAATAAGATAGATATGTACTCACACTGTAAGTAGAATAGATATAGACTCACACTGTTAGTAGTATAGATATATACTCACACTGTAAGTAAAATAGATATGTACACACACTGTAAATATGATAGATGTGTACTCACACAGTATGTAGGATAGATATGTACTCACAGTGTAAATAAGATAGATATGTACTCACACTGTAAGTAGAATAGATATGTACTCACAGTGTAAGTAGGATAGATATGTACTCACAGTGTAAGCAGGATAGATATATACTCACACAGTAGGTTGGATAGATATATACTCACACTGTAAATAGGATAAATATGTACCCACACTGTAAGTAGGATAGATATATACTCACACTGTAAGTAAAATAGATATGTACACACACTGTAAATATGATAGATGTGTACTCACACAGTATGTAGAATAGATATGTACTCACAGTGTAAGCAGGATAGATATATACTCACACAGTAAGTAGGATAGATATATACTCACACTGTAAGTGGGATAGATATGTACTCACAGTGTAAGTAGGATAGATATATACTCACACAGTAGGTGGGATAGATATATACTCACACTGTAAATAGGATAAATATGTAACCACACTGTAAGTAGGATAGATATATCCTCACACTGTTAGTAGTATAGATATTTACTCACACTGTTAGTAGTATAGATATATACTCACACTGTTAGTTGTATAGATATATACTCACACTGTTTGTTGGATAGATATATACTCACACTGTATGTATGATAGATATAGACTCACACTGTAAGTAGGATAAATATACACTCACACTGTAAGTTTGATAGATACATACTCACACTGTTTGTAGGATAGATATAGACTCACACTGTAAGCATGATAGATATATACTCTCACTGTAAGTAGGATAAATATACACTTACACTGTTTGTAAGATAGATATGTACTCACACTGTAAGTAGGATAGATATATACTCACACTGTATGTATGATAGATATATACTCACACTGTAAGTAGGATAAATATATACTCACACTGTTTGTAGGATAGATATATACTCACACTGTAAGCATGATAGATATATACTCTCACTGTAAGTAGGATAGATATACACTTACACTGTTTGTAAGATAGATATATACTCACACTGTTTATAGGATAGACGCCTACGTTGCTATCATGTTTCCTGAAATCATAATTCATACGCTTTAATTGAATACACTTGGTGATTGCTCTTGCTTATTAGACAATAAAAGTTTTGCTGTACGTAATCAGTACAGATCATCATGCATCTGTGATGCGATTTATGACAGCTAAGTTGGAGTTGTCTTTTCATAATTAATTATATAAATAGCTCAATATGAAAATCTCTTCTCGCAGTCACACATATACACACATACAAGGCTCTCAATAGAGGCTTAACAGATTGTTGAAACTTTCATTGAAATTCCATAAGAAATATAAACAACAGTATTTGCATCAGAAATGTTTTGCTTTTCGTTAATGTCAGTAGCTGTGAGCGTACAGGTTTCATAGGTTAGTAGATGTGAGTGTACAGTTATCATAGGTTAATAGCTGTGAGTGTACAGTTGTCATAAATTAGTAGCTGAGAATGTACAGGTATCATAGGTTAGTAGCTGTTAGTGTACAATTATTATAGGTTAGTAGCTGTGAGTGTACAGTTATTATATGTAGATTAGTAGCTGTGGGTGTACAGTCGTCATAAATTAGTAGCGGTGAATGTACAGGTATCATAGGTTAGTAGCTGTTAGTGTACAATTATTATGGGTTAGTAGCTGTGAGTGCACAGTTGTCATAAATTAGTAGCTGTGAATGTACAGTTATCATAGGTTAGTAGCTGTGGCTGTGCATATTATGACCGACTTATTTTTATTATAACTCGTGTGTCTGAAGTTGTAAATTATGTTTAGATTTGAAAATACAGTAATGGCAAAAGCAAAACTACTGGTAAATTAATCACCTTCAAGGCAGAATCACATAATTTAAGACACTGTAGCTATACATACTTTGTACAACTGCAGAAACCATGTATACTTACATGTATTTTGTGTAACTACATGTAGTTTGTATGACTACATTTACAGCGTATAACTATATCTACTTTGTATAACTACACATTACTGTATACCTAACTACATGTACTTCGTATAAATAACTACATGTACGTCGTATAACTGCATATACAGTGCATAACTCCACGTACTTTGTATAACTACACACACTTTGTATAAGTGCATGTACTTTGTATAACTACATGTACTTTGTATAACTACACATACTTTGTATAAGTGCATGTACTTTGTATAACTGCATGTACTTTGTATAACTACATGTACTTTGTATAAAGGCATGTACTTTGTATAACTACATGTCCTTTACTGATAGATTTATTCAAAGTAACATAAGATTCTATATATAGACAGCTGTCATTTTGTTGTTAAATAATTGGATTTATAATATTTACATCCATCTGCAACAATGTTATTGGTATTATTTATTAAACAATTAAATCATTTTGGATTATTTGTTAATCAACATAACCCCTTTGTTATTAATTTTCACATTAACAAAGGGAGCAAAGTTTTGTGAGGGCAGAACTTTAAGGCAAAGCAGATAATTATCATAACTGCTGTTTTGCAATAATTTCCTATATAGTAGTACGTTTCCTGGCTGTAGAATAAGATATCGCTCTGTATAAAAGACTCAAGGGAAATATTAAACTGAGAGTAAGAGCGCCGGTTCGTACCATCAAAAGCACCGCTAGCTTATCTTAAAGATAAGTTCAGAAGTCATATGAAGTGAACCATCAATGATGCACGCGCCTGCAATCAAATATAAAACTCTATCACGTCTATTTGTATACATTGAAGTTAGCAGGTGTTGAATAACCACTGATGTGGCAGCCTACCGTGAACAGTGTAGTATGCCATTTAAACTCGCTTTCAAATAAATGGAAAGAGAGTTGAATCGATGAATAATTAAACATTCCTTATGATGTTAAGAAAGGGTGAGTGCTCCTTTATGAAAAATCATGCATAATATTTCTTAGCCGCTGTTCATCTATGCTTGAACAAAGACTAAAACAAAAAGGCTTTTAGCAGGCATTTCATAATTGGAGCCGTAATACTCGGTACACAAGAGGTTGTTATTATAGCAATTGAGACGACGGCTGACGATGACCAAAGCTTAGATTCGCTCTCTCCTATCATCGCTCTTCTAGGTGTGAGTACTTAATTCGTTACCAGGTATTAGGTTGGTTTCTTCTCAGTGAAACTGGGAACTG
Organism: Watersipora subatra; assembly: GCF_963576615.1. Taxonomy (NCBI): domain Eukaryota; kingdom Metazoa; phylum Bryozoa; class Gymnolaemata; order Cheilostomatida; family Watersiporidae; genus Watersipora; species Watersipora subatra. The sequence goes on along the minus strand of NC_088711.1, from coordinate 34,281,326 downwards.
GATAGAAACTGCCAACTCTTATGTTGTTGATAATTTGAGCCTGAAGGAAAGCTCTAAATTTATTTGATGATTAGAGGAAGGTTTTCAACTTTTACTCTACGCTGTGAACTGGTTCTTTTAGTAAAATAAGGGGAAAGTATAAAATTAATTTTGGTTCCAACTAGAATTGTTTCTATAACATTTTTTTGTATCTCTAAATGACCAGACTTTTAAATTGTCTGTCCGCTGTGACAGCATTGAGACATTCATAAGAAATGTGGTGGTTTTTTGAATGCTTGTTCTTCCATAGTCTTGCTCACTAAATTCTTAATCCAGGAAAACACAAGTGGGCTGAGAGATAAGGATATCCATGACGAACTTTGAGTCAATCACTTATCATTGCTTATTCAGAGAAATGTTTGGCAATGCTACAACTCAGTAATCACATAGTAGCATGTGACCACCCAAGCAATCTGGTGATCACATGCTATTTCTGTGAAAGACCACCCACAATATCTGGGTGGTCTTTCTCTTGGCAGTGCCGCTTGATCTAGAGATAATAATAGTAGCCATCTTTTTCTAAACAAGGTAGTTAATCATATTGCTAGCTGGCTCATGTATATATATGTATGTACTAGGTAGATCAGCTCGTGTGTTCAGCTTTGGGAGACATACAGCAAGTATTCTAAAGCAGTTTAAAATTGGGTTGACTTTAGAGAAATTATTTAGGGGATGTTCAGGGTCCCCGCTCGTAAGTGTTTGATATATCTGATGCGTTTGGTTTGTGATTGTGTACCCCTCCCAATTTTAGGAAATTCAATTCAATTGTTGCCTTGATTGAGGTATATGAAGGTGCGCGATTACAGAGTTAGACAGAGTACACTGACAGTGGATGAGCATGCGCGTGTCAAGGCTTCATTAAAACCTCTGGCCCAGAATCGTTATGAATAGTTTAATGTTTTTAGGCTAGAATAATTGAGCGCTTGCTTTATAGGAAGAGCATTTGGAGTATACTAGATATATTTTATGGGATTCATTCGCGTCTTGAAGCAATTACCCTGTCAGTCATACATTTCTGAAAGCGTCGTGTTGGAGACAACTCCAAGTTTATGCGCATGTGTTAGACTAAATGAATCCTTATCATATAACTGTTCAACAATAGATACATATTCTTTAACAGTTTGTTGCGCAGCCCTTTAAGGTACACGTAGATGCATAAAGTCTCTCAGAGCACCCTTAAGAGTATTCATACAAACTGCCGAGAAAAGAGTGCGGTATGTTTACCTTACCCTGAGGCAGATAAACAAATGATACGATATGATCCAACTAATGATTATGTAGGAATGTTATTAATAACTTACTAGCGTGTTGAAGTTACCAACCCTCTTATCTAGTCATTTACATGAGACTTCAGCCATCATGGGTAATAGACACTCAGCATATTGAAACAAGCCACTTTATTGCAGCAAGACGCAAGCGATGGCGGGAGGATTGTCAATGACCTCTAGTTGTAAAGAGCTCACCGCAACTATAGTCAATCTTAAGGAAGCTAGAATATTGGAAAAGGCAGTTCAAACTCTCTCGCTAGAAAAGTCTTATTCCGCAAAGCTTCTTGACCTCAACAGCAAGATGGTCAAATTCAACTATTCCAGGTTAAAAAACAATGTAAATAAAATTAAAAGCAACCTTAAACCAGAAGAGATTAATATGATGAAAAGTTTGGAGGCGAAAGGACAGTTTAAGGCAGAGCATCCACGAATGTGCAGCAGTAGCAGCTCGACAAAGATAGCGGCAGCGCACAAAAGGCTAAACCTGAACACATATCGCCGAGCGCAAAGCGCTATGCCTAGAATACAACCACGATCGATGACCTCACAAATGTATGGCAGCACTGGTAAAGACACTAGCAGGGAATCAAAGATGCCGATGATTGAACTAAAGGCAACATCTTGTAGCAAAAGACAGATTCGTCCTAAAACAACGGGGCCAGGAGAACAGTCCTTTTGTCTCGCAACAACTGCGCCAAAGGATTGCACAGATTCTCCAAAGACATCTAAAGTAACAGATCAGGTGATAACTCTCAAAGTGCAGACTCCACGTTCTAAGAACACGAATTCAGTTTTAGAGAAAATTACACAAGCTCAAAAAGCAAACAAAATACAAGCTCCTCAAGTGAGCTACAGTTGCCATGATGAGAAGGCACCAGGGAGTGAAGACGGCAAAAGCAATAAGTCTGTTTTGGATGCGTTCGGGCCAAATCCGTATGAAGAAAGACGACAAAAACTGCTCAACTTTGAAGGAAAGGCATTTTGCTGCTTGGGAGAAAAAAAGCAAGGTTTTGTAAATGAAGTTGGAAGGTTTGTTGAATCAAATCCAAAAGTGGTTGAAGTGAAGCCTGAGATCACGCAAGAGGTCATCAACTCGATAGACAGCATGGCTGCTCGACCAGGTAGGTCTAAAACTCGGGCATCTACCTCCGCTAAACTTAGACTCCGTGATCGCTCTTTGCTGAGGGAGTTTGCTGAAGTGAGAAAAACTCGTTACTTAAGAATACACGATTCTTTGATAGAGTATAGTGCTAACACGTTAGCGAGTGATTATCTGAGAAGGACATTACCATGGCGACAGTACAAATCTGATTCGCTGTCATTCTATGAATCGACTAGACTCACAGATACTAACATATAACGTGATCTTATGCTTGCGATTGAAGTGTTGGCTGGAGTGTATAACTCATAATTCTGCATGTGTCTTGGCAGTTACTTGATATTCTTAAATCGACTCAGCTTTCGAAAATATTATTTTTTATACAAATTTTTTGCTAAATGTACCTTCTTGGTATTTATTTTAATACTATGTATAAAATAATACGAATCAACATAAGTTGGTGTAGAACTTGTCAAAAGGTGAAAAGAGAGATTGCAACTAAGTACTATATGTATATGAAGATCAACTATATTTTATTTTTATGGAATGATTTTATTAACTTCTTTGCTACTAAAATATAATGTTTGCATATCTTGCCATGACAAGCACTTGCCATTGTGTTTGACACACACCTAATACACCATGTGCTAACCGTAAGAGTGGAGTGACTAAGAGAAACAGGTGAGTGAACAGTGGTGGCACACTTAACCTACTAACAGTTTTTTTTCAAAATTGGTAAGTTGTAGTTATAAAATTAATCGCTTGAAGTTAGAACTCATTACATAATTCTATTTAGACACTTTCCCATTTTGCTGTCGATAACCTAGAAAATCCAGTACCGTAGGTATTGTTTGTTTCAACTGTCTAGATCGGACAACTTGTTATGATATATTAGACCAGGGTGAAAGTTTTCTTTTTGCGGCTATTTGTGACTGGTGACTGTCAGGTAATTCAAGAATCCTTAGAGTACCTGATCCATTGGCCAGTTCAGTTCGATATTGAGCTTGAACATACCCACTCAGGCAATTAGCTGCTAAGGGTGTTATATTTTACTCAAAAGCAAAGTGTTAAACAAACATCTTGCTATATTGAAAAAATAGCTTGCATTTGTTTGCTAGCAACAGGCTGTCATCAGCACGTGGCTACAGAATGAGCTCACGCTATAAAGTACTAAACCATTGTGCTTTATACCTGACCTTTCGCAACCTTCCTTAACGCAGATGTTATTAATGACTATTTGTTTGATCAGCATGCTGCTCTATTGAAACTAATGCTGTGACGGGTTGTTCTTCTGCTCCATCTATCAGAGTGTCTTCGTTTGTTGCCATCAAAGAACTAGTAGCATCGATTGCCCATTCAGATAATAACAGCATTTAGTCTTCCCATTAATACTGCTCTTAATATCGACCGTGAATCCTTCTTTTAGAGATTTGTTAAACGGAACCAACTAAATAGCATCTGGAAAGTATGTAAATAAATTTAACTAAATTTTAATTAACAAAATAATGACTAATTGAAACAAATATATAAAGTGTATATGTTACCCCTACTCAATAGTATATTTAATGTTACGTTGTATAGAATTGCATTACATGACATCACACCTCCTAATATCACTTTACTTTGCCTTGCATTGAATGACACCTTATTATATTCTAGCATATTATAGCATACTATATACAATTGTAAATATATGATATCACAATAGCCTGCTCAAAATTATCTTATACTACATATATTGCATGATATTATGTCCTATTGTGTTCTGTTATATGATGTCACAGTATATTATATTTTATGATACAATATTTTATGATTCACTTTATTATATTTTATTTTACTATATATTTTACAGTGTTTTATTAGGAAATGCCAATCAGGAAAGCGGGTAACCGTTCACAATATGTTTTGTTCTTACCTATTGCTCTCATTTCTTATTTCCCCTTTCTTGATAGTGACATAAAACTTCCCTTTGGTGTTTCCATATCTTTGCTGTTGCTAATTTTATGCCAGACATCTTTTATATATTCTTTATTTATCTCCAACCACTTCAGAATCCTCTCTTTCATTTCTTTCTAATTCACTCAGTGTCTTCTAGGGTATAAACATTCCTCTCTCCAGTGCATATATGCCGTATGCATATGCTATGCCATAGCTGTTGCCTTCTTGCTTACAGCTTACTGTAGCTAATCTTGCATTAGCATTAGTGAATTTTCTTTGTAATTTAGGTTGCACTTCTCTATCACAGTCAATACCTAAGACCTTCAACCAAGTTGGTCTCATCATACTCCCAACCCACTATCTTTGTCCTCAGCCTACTGTCTTTGTCCTCAGCCCACTACCCTTGTCCTCTCTCAGTCCAATATTCTTGTCCTCTCTCAGTCCAATATTCTTGTTCTCTCTCAGTCTACTACCCTGGTTCTTTCTCAGTCCACTATCCTTGTCCTCTCACAGCCCACTATGCTTGTCCTCTCACAGCCCGCTGTCTTTGTCCTCAGCCCACTACCCTTGTTCTCTCTCAACCCACTATCCTTGTCCTCTCTCAACCCACTATCCTTGTCCTCTCTCAGTTCTTTACCCTTGTCCTCAATGAATCTTCTGTTACTCTATCCAAAATGCCATTAAAACAATGCTTTGTGATAGCTTCTCTCTACCTGCACTCTCAGCCTTCCCTCTAATAGCATAGCGAACATCACTAACTAGGAAGCTATATTTTTATGTAGTTACACCGCTGTTTTAAAGTTTTCTAACTACACAACTGACTGTTATAACATTTCATTAATTTTATTTTCTCAGAGTAATAATAGTATACTAAGGATAGTTAAGGTCCTTTGCTTCCTTTGCGAAGTCACAATTTTTATTTTTTCTCTTCTTTGTGACAAGTAAAAACAATGTGTTTATTGCAGACAGTGGAATAGAGGAACGAATGAGCAAGCAAATTGACATCACTCTTGTAAACAAGGCTATATTCACAGATGATATTGCAGCCCGAGACTTTTACACCATTCAATTATTAAGAAAAGGAAGACGGATCCCAAGTTCGACTGATGATTTATTTGTCCCTCTGCGATACATGGCAGGACAGTGAATGCTAGATGTGAGGGTAGTAAACGGATTGCATTGCACAATGTAGTTTTACTCTAATGGCTAATAGAAACTTTTATCAGGGATTAAAATTGACAGCAAGTTTATCATACGAATCCTATAAGGAGTTATTTGTTCATTACGAGCAATGCAATAAGGATAAATTGAATTGTTGTGAGAAGACAACTCTGTACAGAGTTAATACCTCTGTTTAATATACTTTTGCGTAGGCACACTTTTTGGTAAGCATGAAATATATGCATATCAGCCATGAAATTAGTTCAAGTTGAGCCAAAAAATTTTTGAGAGCCTTGCTGTCTACAACATTTCACTATTGCTATTTTAGTTTATTCATGAGTATCGCCTTTTCCTATAGTCTGACAAGAAAAGGCCATCTTTTTCTGTACAAAAATGATTTAAGGTATTTTCAATCTGATTTCTGTGAAAATAGATTGACGGTCTGAGATCCTCAGGGAGTTGCTTCCCTCGTGTATGGCCTAACCCAGTAATGATCAGTTATCACTGTGGTTGTCTTGTGGAAAAGGGAATTTTTGTATTGCCCGGGTAGTTCTCTCCGATAGTTCCTTTCCAAAATATTGAGCAACATTAGGGTGGGGAATTTTCAGGCACAGCCAAAAAATCAAAGAGCTCAGTGAGTGATGCTAACTGTAACAAGGAGTGGACTGATTCATTTCTAATCGGGAAACTGCTAAACAGGAAAATAATGACATGCTTAAAATATTCGGATGTAATAAAGACAATAAACAATGATACAAATATAAGTTTTAGTGCTTGGAGCAGTTTATGAAGCCAACTTTACTGAGGCCAAAAAGCATGAATTGCCACAATGCTCGTCTGCAGAGAAACGCGCATAGGACTCCTATGTGTCCATTGTGTGAATAATGGGAATTTGGAGTTGTGCACACATCGAGTTACCATGCAATCACTGTTTCATTGGACATACGCATTTTGTGGATTATCGCAACTGCTGCGAGTGCTTTCTTACAAAAAGTGAAAAATTTTATGTTAAAGTCATATCGGTGCACTTCTGTCTCGCTTATTAAAACGCTTTCAAAATAACAACGATTGAAATATGGAAAATATTTAAAATTAAATAGCTTGCATAGCATTTCTTTGTGCGTCATTTGCAAATCATTTTCTATTTCCTGACACCAACATACTACATCTACCATCTTATGTTTCAGTTTATGAACTTTTTGCTACCACCTTCAATTCACTATCCTGACTCTTCTGCAATACTATTACCTTATAAAATAATTCCTTAATAATATAATAAATGTATATAATAAATACCTTATTACCAGCTTATAAAATACTTTTGTTTAACTCACACAATAATTTTGGATTTCTGGTCTTCTTATTTTTGTTTTGGCATGTAATGATAAGTTTCATTTTGCTGATGATTACTAAGGCTAAGAAAAAGTTATACTTACATTCCACTAGGTTTAATAAACTGACAGATGCAAAGGTCAAGGTCAAAAATACACTGCACAATGTACACTGTAAAGTGTATGTACATGTACATACACTGTACAGTGTACACTGTACAGTGTATGTTTGTGACAGAGAGGTGAAGAACGTCACTAATACACTCATCTGTAAGCTTTGTTCTTTATTTACTGTTGGCATAATATAATCAAAAAAATTTTTTTTTACATCGGCCTATGCTACCAAACATGCTCATGAACCTGGTGCCTGATAGAGATGCATATTATAGGCATGGATGAGATCTGGACCAGGGTTAAACCGTAGTAAGTAGATGGACTCATTCCTAAGTTCATTCATTTTTATTTAAAGAAGGTAGTACAATCATATATTTGAAATTCTTGTTTGAGGTCACACACAATATCAGTTTGAATTCCCTTGGCTGATCATACAGTGTTGAAAATCTTTGTGTACCATTGTGGTTTTTTCTCAACTTGGATTCCCATATTTTAAGTCGACCATGAAACCTACCAACAGCATATTTGTTACACATCAGATAAATATGTACACTATTTATCACTATTTAACACGTACAGTGTACATGTACAGTGTATGTGTACATGTACAGTGTACACGTACATGTACATGTACACGTACACTGTACGTGTACATGTACAGTGTATACTATACACTCAAACCATAAATGCATTTCAGTGCCAATTATTGGATTAAAGGAGTCCTGTGCAAATGTAAACTATTGTTATCCTCTTTAAAATATCTTGTTTTGGATTTTTATGTATACATTTGTGTGTAACTGCACAGTTAGTCCATGACAGAGTAAGGTGGTTGATTGGTTAAGATGGTAGTGTTGTTTCAAGACAAAAGTTGAGAGTTCAAATCCTGTTGAAAGCTATCTTTTTCCTAACTTAACCGTCAGAGCTCCATGCGTCACTTGCGGATTATTTATTGTGAAAAAGCACGCCTACTACAAGCTACTCTGGGCTCGATGGGTGATCTTAGAACTTTCATTTTCTGTATAACTGTACCAATAAATATATCAATAGTGATTAAAATATAAATGAATACATAATATAAATAAATCGATCTCATTAAAAACTCCAAAATTCGCCTTCACACGCATTAAGGACAACTACTCTCAATGAACATGTTAATGGAATGTTGCCATGAAAGTGTACAGCAATTTGTGTTAAAAATCTAAACACATGCTTTGGCCTATTAGATTGAAAATTCATGTATTTGTTCGCAAAAATTAAAGGTTCATCGTTATAACTTTGTATGCTTTGCAAAAAGCTTTCGAAATTTTGTATATGAAATTTTGTGAAGATTTCAAGTGATATAATACAATCAACTTAAAGCGATTAATTCATAATATAATCGGTGTAAACACATTTATGACTTCTACGTGTTGAAAGGTATTTGTTCATATTTTCTATAAGAAAGAGTCTTGGGATTAATCTAGGTCTTTTTCGCAAGATTATAAAATCTTCTGTTCAATGGTGAAGCCTAAAAGACAAATTGCTTGCTTGGGCTTCTATAACAAACTAAGCAATTAAGCATTTAAGATCAATGTAAACTTGCAAGGGTTCTTCGAATTAATCGAATTAATTTGTTTATCAAGAAACAATTTGCTTATTATTTTAGATACCTTTTTAGTTGAGAGACCTTTTTAGTTGAGAGACCTTGTATCTTTGTCTAAAAATTTATTGAGAATAAAGTGCAATGAAGCTATAGATTAAATAAAATCTAAATGTATTATGTATTACTATGGTGCTGTATAAAGAATGCCAACGGTCTATTACCATAGACATCTAAATTTGCTAATGAAAGTGATTTTCTCCTCTAAATTCCTCGGTGAATCTGTGTATGATAAAGAAATGCGCTCTTCATCTATACTTTCCTCTAGTCAGTCATCTTGTGGTTATTTGAGTATGACAGTTGAGACCTACCATTGAGTTCAAAGACTAATAGCCTCCTTGCTTGTACGAGGAGCCAATATATATAGAGTCAAAGTTGGCTGCCTCCTACAATCAGGACAAGAGAAGATGGTATGAAGTCATTAATGAGTTATGCTAACCCAGTAAATGAATTTATTCTATTTTCTAAAGCACGTACTCCTCTCACAAAATGTAATAAATGCATTTTCTACTCGTTTACGCTGGCAGCAAAACTCTGTTTGGATAAAACCATATCAAGAAATAAGAAAAACCTGTTTATTACTAAAAATAAATACAATATAAATAATCAAATATCATACGATAATTTTTAAAAAGACTAGCATAAAACCCAGTGTAGCCTCATTGTTAATCAGATAGCCTGCAGTACTTGAGTAGATTTTTAATGGAAATTGCTACACCGCTTTCACAACAATCTATGAACACGTTCGTCAAGGTCAATAGTCCTGAATGTCAAGGTGAAGGAGCCCTCGAGAGTTTTCAAGCAGATACACTGTGGGCACATTTACATTAATATGATAAACAAAGTTCTATGATTGACAAAGCAGACCACCGTTGCTTGGACTAGGCCTGCTTTCACAAAATAAATATCTTCTCATAACTCTTCACTCAACTTTTTAACCCGATGTAACATGGCTCATATTATAGTAAACATGGTTCAGCAAAACTAGAAGCCTGTGGATTGTTTATAATTATGCTTATGAAACTCTGATCGTCTTGTAAGCGTGTGTAAAACCAGAAAACTAAAAAAATAATATATGGTAGGTAGTAACTGCATGTAAAGTACTTCATAGAAGACTCCTTTGTACCGGACTCAAACTCATGTCATTCAGCTTAGAGACCGGCAATTTATAATCTGCACGGCGACTGCCTTCTGGCTTACTGCCAGGCTAGCGGCGAGCCCAGTGATGTCCGACATTTCTCTCATTCACAATCAGAGGCCTGCAAATGAGTCTTTAAGAAACTGGTTTTCACGAACCAGATGAAGTTTTGCAAACAAATATTTTAGCGACACGGTTGAAGACGCAGAGCACATGGGTGTGAAGTTTGAATGACACCTACCAACAAGTGTGGAAATTCATAGGGTCTATGTAAAATAACAGACAGACAGACACACAGACATTGGGGTTCCTTACTATAGATGCTAAAATAGAATTCAGTGACAAAATAAACCAATATCTGAAACAATCACCATTGTGCCCATCAAAAAGTATTTTAAAACTATTTTCATAAATATTTAATGTACAAAAGCTTTTACTGAGACTCTTTTAAATTGATAATATAATAAGTTTCAACAGTATTTTGCTCTTTTGGTACCATGAGTCAGAAGACGACCTTGTCTGGCATCTATAGTTACTAAATTACTAATACTGTACGATGAAAGATATTCGACCGACAGCTTTGGTTGATGAATGTTTGCAGTAAGAAACCTGCAAACATAACATTGAAACATTGGGGTAGGAAGAACACAGCTGACAATAAACGCGCTGGTTAGAGACAGTCCTTACTTACCAGGTCATAAGCTGTTTTTCCAGGCTTTTGCTTTCTTTTATTACTTGCTGAAGTAGAAAAGCTATAATTCCTTTTTTCTTTTTGTACGTCTACAATCCGTAAGTAGTGTGGCAGTTTGTAGGAACACTCTTTAAAAACTAGCATTTATTTAGCAAAATATGTCGGCAATACATTAGAAGAAACAGTAGCGGAAATACAAAACAACACAAAATACTTCAATTTAAAAAAAAAACAATCTTGTGTAAGTGCTTTTTATTATTTCAAAAATCTTTTGGTTATATCATGCTCTGCCAAACTTGAACGCTTTGCTATATCATTCTATATCTGCATACCAAGCATGTATTTTACAAAGAAGATTTCAGTTTGGCATGCAAAGATCCATGCAGAAAAATAAATGTTTGGTCAAATATATGGTATATTGCCTAACGCCATTATACGTGTTCGATATGACAGCTTGCTTGCAGCTAAAGTTCTCATTTGCTGACAGCAATCAGTTCAAACTGACTCTCTACCCTAGTAAGTACTACTACTAGTACTAGTACAACTACTAGTACTAGTAGTAGTACTACTACTAGTACTAGCTTATACAATCACAAGAGAAACCCGATGATAATCTTTTAACTGTAACGGTGAAATTATTAAATTCAATCCTCTGTTTACAAAGTATTTTTTTAAAGATTTACAAGCTAGACTCCTACAGGCTGGTACTTGAATAATAAATTTTGCTTTTAGATTTCAACTCAATGAAGTTTTGAAAATGCTTTTCAAATACGCAGTTTTTAACTCTTCGTAGCAATGGGTACCTTGTTTGGTTAGAAGCGCCAGACACAAATTTTATACTTAAAAATTTACGTAACAGCAGAATCTTAACATAAGATTATATGAATAAATAAAAGAGGATTCCTGTTTGCTTGGTGAGGGAGTGTTTATTGGTCTATCAAATTTCAATGGCAATGCATTAACAGAGTTGACATGATATAGGGCTCTGTCTGACCTCTAAACTTCTGGTTAAAGACAGAAAGTAGGCTATAAAGTGTCCAAAGATAGTAGTGTACAAATCAAAGTTATAATCTTAAGATTGTAAATGAAAAGGAAATCAATAAAAGCCTACCTTGTGCAGTTTGATAGATATGCTCCACATCTTTGCCACCTCCTTCAGCTACAACAATTTTAAACTGGTAAAAAATGAGGCTCCAGTCGACCTTCTCATTTTGAGAAGCCAACCTGCTGCTTTCGCTGCTCAGTCGCAGAAGGTAAGATGAAATAATATTTGTAACGAGCTTTCAAACACCCACAATCGCAGACTATAAAGATTCCTGATGTAAAAGCAAAATAGTAGTGTTTTACATTTACATAGAGTAGTGTACAGAGTAAAGAATGGTGTGCAGTACATAGAGTACTGTGCAGTATATAGAGTAGTGTGCAGTACATAGAATGGTGTGCAGTATATAGAGTAGTGTGCAGTACATAGAAGTTGAGAAACAGTTATAACTAACTTATGGCTTTTATATCAGCTCCTTAAAGGTTTATGCGTGTGTGTACATTTCATAGCCTCCAATCTGATCCAGGAAGTAAGATGCTAACCGATTAAGGACCTATTATAATACATACACTGTACCTTAATTGTTCATTACCGTCTCACCCTAACTGAGTACATATCAATAGATGCACGAGCCCAGTCCTATCGTTTACCTGCTTTCCACTTGGGTTTGTCTGCAAAACCTTGGTATAAATTTTCATCATCCTTGTTCCTTCTAGCAGCAGTGAAACCTTGGTAAACGTTTGTATCATTATTACCTAAAACATCATAAACATTATCTGTGGCAGAAGAGATAGTTTGTATGAATTCATGTTAGACAAAAAAATGACAAAATAGGTCATTTAGAATTGGACATCGTCACCTTCCACATAATAGACCATTCACTTAACATTTCCCATATAATTTTCACCTATTATTTTATATACAACCACTTTCTATCACCTTCTATTTGATTGTCACCTGTCACTTGATATACACCATCACCTCCTAACACTTTCTATATAACTATCCTCTACCACTCGGTACACTGTCACCTCCTGATACTTTCCATAAAACTAGTAATGCTTGACAAACTTAGCAATGCTCTGTTGACCTTCGCCTTAAACTTATGTTTTTTTAGAGTCAAGTTTCTGGACTGTTGTAAGTTGGTTAAACATATAGAATTTATCCAATACCACCCACACTTCTACAAACCTAAACAAGCGTCATCTTCATAAAGAAAATATATAGATTCTAGAACATTCTATTTAAACCTTGCATCAGAAAAATAAGAATTAAGAAGGATGCAGCCTAGATTGGGCATCCAATTATCGCTGCCTGTCATCAGGTATGATGACCTCATAACCAAGGCCTTACTGTTCTGCTAAGCCTAATAACTACAACTGTATGATGAGAACAGCTTCAGCACAGAATTGAAAGGGCTAAGTGTATCGTTTATAATAGAACTCCAATTTCCCCTGTTCAACTTATCTCCAACAAGTATCTATAATGTAAACGCTATTGTAAAAATGATTTATTCTTGGAGACAACTGATTCAACTGTTAATTCACGGTTAACTTGTACTAATACGAGGGCACCCCCAGGACTGTTAGAGATCGTAATGGGTAATAATGGGAAGACAGTGATAGTGGTGAAAAATGGTGGTGAAGTGGCGCAAGTGGTAGAGTTCTTGAATGGGAATCCGAACGTCCCAGTTTCGTTTCCCTAACACTCGTAGCATAGCTATTAGACACTGCTATGTATGGACATGACTGTTATTATAGTTATGATTGCTGGTTTTACTATTATGCTACTTGTTCCCTATGATACTTCTATTATGGTGCTTCTATTATGGTACTTCTATTATGGTACTTCTATTATGGTACTTCTATTATGGTACTTCTATTATGTTACTTCTATTATGGTACTTCTATTAAGGTACTTCTATTATGGTACTTCTATTATGGTACTTCTATTATGGTACTTCTATTATATTACTTCTATTATGGTACTTTTATTATGGTGCTTCTATTATGGTACTTCTATAATGTCACTTCTATTATGGTACTTCTATTAAGGTGCTTCTATTATGGTACTTCTATAATAGCACTTCTATTATGGTACTTTTATTATGGTACTTCTATTATGGTACTTCTATTATGGTACTTCTATTATGGTACTTCTATTATGTTACTTCTAATTCCTTTCATTTAAATGAAAAGATAGACATTTAGCCATTAACAAATCTGTCTCGTTTCTTGTCATAGATTTCCACATTCTAAACTGTTTATAGAGTATTGAGTAATTAAGTAATTATGTAAGGACCATTGATAGTTTGCAGTCAACAATCAAGTCTCTTACAATTATTCATTGTATAATAATTGCATAATATATATATATAATAATTGCATAATGATTATCTTGAGACTTGCATGCTACTACAAACGCTTTATTTCTTTTACAAAACTTATTGCCAATTTCAAATAAAGCATTCTATAGCTAACGATTGTTTAGACGGTTGCCAGCTCTATTAGAGCTCAACAATTGTCCTATAACTTAGTAAGTGTGAAAATTCTATTAAATATTCACACAGCAGAGCTTATAATACCAGAATTTTACAAAAACAACTGGTTCTACTAGTAAATATTGGGAATGAGAGCGAACCTCTGTATACCTTAACTGTTCATTACCATTTTACCCTAACTATATGCATACTAATAGATGCACAGCCATATTATGTAATTTACCTGCTGTCGACTTAGGCTTGTCCGCAAAACCTTGGTATAAATTTTCATCATCCTTCTTCTTTCTTGCAGCAGTGAAACCTTGGTAGACGTTTGTTTCATTCTTACCCAAAGAATCATAAACATTTTCTATCAAAAAATAATTGTCAATAGAAGCTTTTGCCAGCTAAAACTAAATGACAAAAGACACTGTGATATACCATCACTTCCTAACATTTCCTAAAGCTTTTTATATAATTGTCACTTATCACTTGATACACCATCACTTCCTAGCACCTTCTATATAATTGTCATCTACCACTTGATACACCATCACTTCCTAGCACTTTCTATATAATTGTCATCTACCACATGATAGACCATCATTTCCTAGCGCAGTCAAGGCCGTAAAGCACTTCTGACCATATCTTTATGGCTGGCAGTTTCTACTCAAAACCGACCATGCTTCACTCCACTGTCTGTGCAGGAGAAACGAGTTGTCTAAGATGAGATGGCAAAATGGTTGGAAATTTTGGTGAAGTTCCAATATGCGTTTAGACACCGAGCCCAGCTGCACCTTGGAAATGCTGATAGGTTGAGCTAGTAGACTTGCGAAGACTGCTAGCAGTGTGAGTCATCGAGCTGAGGGGTTGCGGGCCCAACAGAAAGGAACTCGCCATGCAGATTCAGCCCTTGTGAAGCGGACTCAAGAGAAGCCTATTAGTGGTGTCAGGGGTCATCACGACTGCGCGCGAGACAGCTAGTCGTATGGGCCAACCGGTGCAAATGCGGCAGCTGGAGGTTTGGCCTAAAACTGGCCAAGGCTACTCTGGGATTTAATGACACAGATTAAGTTAAGACTTGATGTGACATTGGCAAGGAGCTGGCACGAAGCAAGCCTCGGGTCGAGGATTCTTGGCGACCATGTACCGAGCACTCTTGGGCAGAGAGCCTCGGGTCGAGGATTCTTGGCGACCATGTACCGAGCACTCTTGGGCAGAGAGGAGCTGACTAAGGATCAACTAGAGCTGATGGTCAGGAGCTCTGGCAATGACCCAAAACTTGGCTGTTATTCCAAATTTGGCCGAACGGCATGTTGGAAGCCCAGACACCGCTCCACACCCAGTTCAGGTGGTGTGCAGTCTGTTCACCAGCTGTCAAAGAAAGCACCATGTGGTGAACGCATGCCTTGGCTCACTCTGGGTAGGGCAAGATAACCAGTTGCCTTCGTCTGACCTGGTATTGTCTAGGACTGACAGCGACCGTAAAAAAAACTGGTCAAAAGATGCGAGGTGTACCAAGATGCAAAATATGGTGAAATAAAGACAGCCAGAAGCAGACAGAGGCTGTATGCCAGAGGTTCTTGGCAGAAGGTAGCAGCAGACTTAGTAGGGCCACTGCCAATGATACCAAAGGGTAATAACTGGATATTAGTGTTAACCTATCACATCACTCAATGACAAGATGCTTTGGCCCTCCCAAAAGCCAGTGGTCTCTCAGATAGCTAGGATCTTGCACGAGAGTTTTCTGTTACATGGATTTGCCAAAACCGATCGGCATAAACCAAAGAGCGCATATCGAAAATCAACTAATGACCAAGCTGTGCCAGGTCTGGTGTGGAAAAGTCACACACCACCCCATATCAATCTCAATCTGACAAAGTAGTGGAGCAAACAATTGGAAACTGAGTGATTCACTTAAAGCCCTGCTACTAACCAGAGACCAAAAGAAATAGGACCCATTGCTCCTCAAATTGATGATGGCGTTCCAAGGTATGCCACACTTGACCACGGGAGAGAGATCAAACATGTTGATGCTCAAACAAGATCTGCACTTGCCGGAGCTGCTGGAGTACTACCTCTCACAGAGGCTCAACCAACGCATAAGTGCATGGTAACCCTACTCAAAAAACTGAACGAGGCGCACACAACCCTCAGACAGGCACAGATAGAAATAAAGCAAGAAAATAGGGAGGAGCCACCCCTAAACACCCCTAGGGACTGGGGATAGTAAACAAGGCCGGAAAAAAGAAGATAAACCTAAACTATGAGCTACACGTATATCAGGTCATAAAGGTATGGCCTAATCACACATACCTAGTGGAACAGTAGAGACATTCCTCGATCAAAAGCAAAGGTCAGTTGAGGCCCTCCCATGCATGCCCAGAAGATTTGAGACAAACTCCAGCTACCATTGAGCCTCATAAAGTGCCCTACATTAAAAGGGCCAAAACGAAAAAAGAGAGGCAGAGGTTCTGGCCAGAGGTCAAGATGAAACTACCTTGTCTAAAACTGGATGCTTCAAAAAACTTGGAAAGCTGAGACGAGAAACCGAAGCTCTATGAGTTTTCGATTTCTTGTCAAGAAACCGAAAACTCAAGAAGGCCCTGTACCCCACCCTGACTATGGCTTGTCAATTCTGAAAGGAAAAAACAGCTTGTCCGGGAGGATAAACATGACAGAAAAATGAGAGGAAGAGACCAGCTGAGTTGCCAGAATTAGAGCTGACTTGATGTTATAGAGCTGCCTTATTTCTTGCCCAGCACTCTTGAGCCGCCAAGCAACTGACATGGCGGGCAGACAAGCCAGCCACTACCAGATTAGCGATTCTAGTCAGCCTCCCTTCATGACCAGAGGCTTTTCAGAATTGACTGGCCAAGACTCCTAAATGCCAGCCTGCTAATCAGCTACTTTGAAATCGCAAGAAGTGATGAGCCAGATACCTCTTATAAGGCACTCGACACTAACACGAGCTGGATCAGCAGATCACAACCTGAGCAAAGCCAGGAGACCTGGTTCTTAGTACAGCCTTTGCAAAGCAGGAGATTTGCTGCCTTGAGTATGGGGCCAAGCAACATCGCCTTTGGGCCCAGTTGATCTCTCCTTCCGATATAAGTTAGAAGCTTCCGTGGCCTCTACTAGAGGAGGAGAGTGTGGTGGCAAAAGACAGATGGGCTCAAAACCAAGATAAACCAACACGGTGGGACCACTGAGCCAAAGTGTTGACACTTTTGTGATAAAAAGAACCAGAGGAGAGACTGAGCTGGTCCTTAGCTCTGCTGGAAGTACGGTTCTTAGTAGGGCTACCGGGTCTGCCATTGAGTCGGCCGCTGTGGTCGAGGGCAGAGCCCATAAAAAAGAAATATATTTAAAATTCGCGGTTGAACCTTGTCAAGCTGAGCACATCCAAGTCTCATATCGTGCCGCTGATTGTTGCTTATTGCATACTCTGAACTGTGTTATTTATATATTGGCAAATACATATATTGCATTCTTGTACTCAAGTTATAGGTTGCTGGTGGATAAGTAAAGGGTCATGGCAAATCCTTTACATAATTGTCACCTACCACTTGATAGACTTTAACACCTTGAATTATTTTATATAATTGTCACCTACAACTTGACACATCATCCATAACCTAATACTTTCAAACACTTTTGCCACAATCAACCTGATATACCTTTCATTACTTTTTATGTAATTGTGACCTAGAACTTGGTGTACTATTTTTTTAAACACTTACATGTAAATGCCATACCAGAACACAGATGTACAAGTATGGATACATTGCTGACATACATTGTTTACCTGCTTTTGGCTTGGGCTTGTCTGCAAAACCTTGGTATAAATTTGCATCATCCATTTCTTTCCCACCAGCAGTAAGACCTTGGTAGACGTTTGTATCATTATTAACCAAAGCATCATAAACATTATCTGTAACAGAAGAGATTGTCCGTATGAGTTTATGTTAAATAACAACAAATGATAAAACAGGTCAAATAGAATTGGGCATTATTACTTTACACATAATATACCACCACTTCCCAACACTTTCTATATAATTGTCACTCAGTACTTGAAACGTTATCGCCTCTTAACACCTTCAATATATCGTAAAACCTTCAATTGAACGCCACTTCTATTTGAACCCCGCTTCTTTTTGACCGCCGCTATAAGTGAAAAGTTGAAAAATAAACCACCATGGCGTTTAATTAGAAGTTTTATGGTAATTGGCTCCTACCACTTCCTAACAGTTTCTCTATAATTGTTACTTTGCCATTGGTATACCTTGATTTGTTGAGGAAACTTTAATGATATGCAATTTAATATTTTTAAATGTTATGTATATGGGTTGTAGTAACCTAGATGCAGTGAAAAACTTTTAACCTGCAGTTCCTGACAGAAATTGCAACTGATACAAATACTAGCCATGACTTAGTATGAGATGCGTTTACTAAAACCTTCTGTAGGCATGAATCTGCAGTTAACCTTTTTCATATTGAATGGCTGAGGCTGGAGCTATGCACTGCAGAGTAGGGGCAGGCGGGGCAAGTTGGGCCAAGGGACAAGTTGGGCCAGGTCTAATATCAAGAGTTGCTTTACCTCTTTGCTCTCTGTAATATTGTCACTAAGAATGTTATAGGTCAAAGTCATTTTCCACCATTACTCAAAAATACAAAGTTGGCAGGTAAAAATTTTATTCAACTTTTCCTGTAATTTTGCTTCAAATGAAAATTTTAAAAATCATGTTGACTTAATTTTTTAATATAGAAAGGGCAGTGTTAGAGTAATATACTTTGGCATGATGGATGGCTGAAAGGTGTACTTTTATTTAATGGATTAAGTTTTGGCACTGTATAAAATAAAATAAAGCACATGCTAACTTTGTGATAAAATGGAGGACGGGGCAAGTTGGGCCAGTGGCCCAACTTGCCCTTTAGATCTACACATACAATATTCTAATTCTAATGTTCTAAATCTACAATATTCTAGTGGTTAGTCACAATATTATTGTTTTAGTATGGTGAGAAATAGATGCAGAAAAACGACAAAAGGGGTAGATCCTGATAAACTGAGGCAAGCAGCCATTGAAGTGAAGGAGCGTAATGTTTCAATTAACCTAGCAGCAATGGCCCTGGGCATACCAAGAACAACACTCCAACGTTATATGAAGGCATCTATAGTCCTGCGAAGAAAAACTGGAAAGGGTATGGAAGTGTTGCAGATGCTCAAAGGACTTTCAGCTTGCAGCAGGAAAAAACATTAGCCGATCACGTCAAACTGCTGGACAACATGTTTCATGGTCTCTCGACTGAACATTGCAGACAGCTTGCATATCACTACGCTTCTGCGAATGGCGTGAATATCCCACCAAGTTGGAAAGAAAAACACTTAGCAGGTGAACAGGCTAATTTCTTTTATCTAAAGGGCGCAAATGGCAAGCTTATTCAGCTTTTGAGTGCGTGCACTTTCTCATTTTTACCCATACCCATACATATACCTTCCAATGTGTATCTTTCTTGATGTAGGAAAAGACTGGTTCGAAAACTTTCGAAAAAGAAATGGACTGGCAATAAGACAACCAGAAGCTACATCCCTAGCTCGACAAGTTGCCTCTAACCGTCCCGTGGTGTCAGAGTTCTACTCAAGGTTGGCTGATGTCTATTCCAGGTACCATGCTATAATGTTGTATTGCCATTCAAGCTGTGCACATCTCCCATTGGTATTGCATAGCAGAAGGTGGGATAAATTGAAGTAAAGGAACTCACAATTTTGCCTTTTATTGTTGTATGTTGGAACCAGTCTTTGCATTGCATTGGATGTAGCCTACATGTTTAGTTATAGTTATTATTAATTCTATTGCAGGTGCAAGTTTACCCCACGGGATATTTACAACATGGATGAGAGCGGATTCACAACCGTACAAAACCCGGAAAAATTTGTAAGTTCTAAAGAAAAGAAGCAGGTGGGTGGCACAGTATCGCAGGAGCGCGGGAAACTTACCACAATGGCTTGCACCGTGAATGCGCAAGGGAATGCTCTACCCCCGTTCTACATATTCAAAAAGGTTAGATGGAATGATGCTTTCCTTAATGGTGCTCCCCATGGATCTACAGGCACAGCAAACAAATTGGCATGGATGACAGTAGATATATTTTCTCAGGGCTACCTGCCTTTCTTCATCCAGCAAACTAAATGCTCTCCCGAACACCCTGTTCTACTTATTCTTGATAATCATTGCTCTCATGTCTCGATAGAGGCTGTTCAACTTGCCAAAAGCTCGGGAGTAATTCTTCTCACCATACCACCTCATACATCACACCGTCTACAGCTCTTTGACACAACAATCTTTGGTCTGATGAAAATCTATTTTAATAGGTCTCTAGACGACTTTATGAGAACCTATCCAGGCCAAAGTGTCCCCATCTATGATATCGGCAGGCTCACTGAGCGATCATTTGCTCAAGGAATGACAGTAGCCAATATCACATCTGGCTTTCGGTGTACTGGTATATACCCCTTGGATGCTAATATATTTTCCGATGCAGACTATCAGCCCTCAGATGTGACAGATCGCCCAGTAGCAGAAGCATCAGAGCAGAACAGCCTGAATGATTCTCAGCACAGTAGTATGATCCCTCATCTTGCAAAAGATGAACCCCAGCCAAGCACTTCCAGCGGTGAAGTGAGTTTACCAGTATGTACGCCACAATCTGCCAGTGAAGTCAGCATGACCTATACACCAGCAGATCTACATCCATTGCCGAAAGCAGCACCCAGAACATCAAAGGGCAAACGAAGGAGGGCAAAGACTGCCATACTTACTGACACACCAGAGAAGTAGCAGCTGGAAGAGTTTGCTAAATCAAAGGTGCGCAATCTGCATAAGAAGAAACGGCGTGCAATGTCCCTATCCTTTTCAGATAATGAAGAATTGGTAGTTGGCATGATAGACTCTGACAACGATGCTCCAACAGAGAATGAAGAGATGAGTCATGATGGAGAGGAGCCTATTGAGGTTGGAAAGTTTGTGCTAGTGAAATTTGCTGGTAAGCACAAAACCTTTGGCTATGTTGGGATGGTTACTGCCAATCAGGGATCGGACTGGCTAGTTGAGTTTTACAAGCGCAACCCACAAGGGGCCTATGTTAAACCTGAGAACGATGACATATCTATTGTTGAGCCAAGTCAAATTGTAAAAGTATTGGGAGCACCGGTGTCTACTGGCACCACTGCCAGAACACTAGGAAGTATCGGCTTCGGTGAAAAGTTGGCTTTGGAAAACAGTTCGCTGGAATTGCGCTAATTTCATGACATTGTCACTATTGGTTGAGAATATTCACATCTACAAACTTGTATTATAGTAGTCTTTATAAAACTGTTATTTCTCAAACGATTCTCAACTTCATAATATTCATATAGAATTCAGTTAAAACGAAAAGTACCTTTCCGCAACATATTCATATTAATTAGTGCATTTCCATAATAAGGCCTATCAATGATATACAGCCCAAAAGGATAGCCGACGGCTATCATATGGGCGGGGTTTAATGATGGAGCTCTATTAGGATTGTGCTAGCCTGGGTTTCAAAGCAAACACAACTCTCGCGGGGCGGTCGTGTTGCCTTGTTAGGTTTTAGAAAACACGAATCGCTGTTATCGTTTCATTAGCTTATTCAGCCAGTAGACCCCGCGGGTCACAATAGCAAACATTGAATTTCTGCAATGTAGGGGTAATACCTAACCAAAATAATGTATCTATTCAAAATAAAACATTTCAAATTACCTACTTTTAGTAATTTTAAAATTAGTAAAGGTCGTAGTATATGCCTAAGGTTAAATATAATTACCCGAACAACGGAATTTTTTTTCTAGTTTTTGATTAATATTTTGCCACCCCTAATATAAAATGACAAAGTCTTTCATCGGTTTCACATTGTTTTACCTTGCCAATAAGATGGGACAGCAGGCAAAGCTGTGCAGTGTAGTTTTCATACTCAAAATCTAAATGCAATACCGAATTTGAGCTATTTTACGATTGTGACTATTAATATCACGAATGCTTGTGAATGGCAACTGACTGATCATAACGGTGACAATATTGGGATACTATATTTATTTGACAACAAAATGAATTCAACAGATAAGTAAAATAACCACTATAGTTCATAATATTCGTAAATTTACAAGGTGCTTTATTCAGCATATTTGTTTGTTCGGGTGCCGTGTTCGGGTTAATCCCAAACAGAGCTTCATCATTAAACCCCGCCCATATGAGCGCCGTCGGCTATCCTTGGGGGCTGTATATCATTGGTTTTTCATAATAGGTCAACATGCGATTTTTGGCCCAACTTGCCCCGCCTTCCCCTACCAACATTTTATGTTGTAACAGCAGACGACTATGACCTACCATCCCATAAAGGTGTTAATCTTTTTCATTTCTTACAAGATGACTTGCAAGGCATCTTCAAAAAAACTTAGGTTTAGTTGGTTAGATCCACATACATGTAAACACCCTACCAGAACACAGATGTAAAAGTATGTATACATGTCTCACAGATATGGCTCACCTGCATTGGACTTGTACTTGTCTTCGAAACCTTTGTATAAATTTGCATTATCCACTTTCTTGCCACCAGCAGTGAGACCTTGGTAGATGTTGGTATCATTGTTACCTAAGGCATCGTAAACATTATCTGTAACAGAAGAGATAATTTGTAAGAGTTTATATTAGACAAAAACAAATGTCAACATAGGCCAAGTAGAAATGGACATTGTCACCTTCAACATGGTGGAGCATCACATCCTAACACTCTGTATATAACTATTACTTTTCATTTGATACACTATCCCTTCCTAACACTTTCTATATGATGGTCACCTACCACTTGATACACCATCACATCCTAACACTTTCTATATAATTGTCACTTTGCTATTGGTATACTTTGACGGTTGAGCCGATTTGAATGATACATAATGTGCTATTTTTAAATGTAACATATATTAATGTTGTATGTAATGTATAGAAACATATTAAAATATATGTAACATTGTAGCAAACTAGATCAGTGAAAAGCTTTTAACCTGCAGTTACTGATAGAAATTGCAACTGATATAAATACTAGCCATGACTTAGCATAAAATGCGTTTACTAAAGCCTTCTGTAGACATGAATCTGCAGTTAACCTTTTTCATATTGATTAGCTGAGAGTGGAGCTATGCACCGCAGGGTACAAACATTGTGACAGCAGATGACTATGCTCTACCATCCAATAAAAATGTTGATAATTTTTTTCTTGGAAACAGTCTTACAAGGCATCTTCAAAAAAACTTAGGTTTAGTTGGTTAGATCCACATACATATAAACACCCTACCAAAACACAGATGTTCAAGTAGTATACATGTCTCACAGACATGGCTTACCTGCTTTTGGCTTGAGCTTTTCTGCAAAACCTTGGTATAAATTTGTATCATCCGCTTTCTTTCCATCAGTAGTGAAACCTTGGTAGATGTTTGTATCATTGTTACCTAACGCATCATAAACATTACTTGTAAGAGAAGAGATAGTTCGTATGAGTTTATATTAAACAAAAACAAATGTCAACATAGGTCAAGTAGAAATGGACATTGTCACCTTCAACATGGTAGAACATCACTTCCTAACACTCTGTATATAATTATTACTTTTCATTTGATACACTATCCCTTTCTAACACTTTCTATATAATTGTCACCTACCACTTGACACACCATCACTTCATATCACTTTCTATATAATTGTCACCTACCACTTGATACACCATCAGTTCCTTACACTTTCTATATAATTGTCACCTACCACTTGATACACCACCACTTCAGAACACTTTCTATATAATTGTCACCTACAATGTATCTATTGATATGCCATCACTTCATAACAATTTTTACATGATTGTCACCAGCCTCTTAATAGATCTTCGCTTTTTAACATTTCCTTTATAATTAAGACTATTCAACTAATTATAATCCAACTATCAATTGGTATGCCAACACTGCTTACCACCACAATTCAGGTACTTGTGTCGGAAAATAAAAATCAGTAGCCGAGCAATTATGAGTTGACTAACATAAAATTTATTATTTTAAAATGTAATGTATATGGGTTGTAGTGACCTAGAATCAGTGGAAAGCTTTGAACCTGCAGTTACTGATAGAAATTGCAATTGATGAAAAGATTAGCTGTGTATTAGTTTAAAATACGTTTACTAAAATCTGCTGTACACATGAATCCTGGTTTACCTGCGTTTGACTTGTGTTTGTCTGCAAAACCTTGGTATAAATTTTCATCATCCTTTTTCTTTCTCTCAACAGTGAAACCTTGGTAAACATTTGTATCATTATTCCCTAAAACATCATAAACATTACCTATGACAGAAAAAAACTGTTCAAATGAATTTATGTTATACAAGAACAAATGAAAAAGCAGGTCAAGTAGAATTGGACCTTTTTGTATGGCCTAATTTGAAAAACATTTCTATTTTTGAAATGAAATTATTGCCAATAAAGTACTACCCATATATATCACCTTCCATATAACAAACCATTATTATCTTCATCTATTATTTGATATAATGTACTACCACTTTATAACATTTTTTCTGTAATTGTCGCTTACCACTTAATACAGCATGACTTCCTAATACTTTCTATATAATTATCACCTATCGCTTGATACACCAGCACTTTCTAACACTTTCTATATAATTGTCACCTTCCACTTGATACACCATCACTTCCTAACACTTTCTATATAATTGTCACCTTCCACTTGATACACTATCACTTCATAACACTTTATATATAATAGTAGTATATAGAGAGCAGATCTACACACAAAAGTGACGGATCCAGCGGGGGGATAGAAAAAGGGGGTTGTGAATTAAATTGGCTAGGGGTGTAGATTGAATCGTGTGGAGTTGAATGAGATGTTGGGGTTTGGGGGGAAATTGTGGTGTAGAGTAGGGGGTTGAATTCGAGGGGTTACGGATCCGCTCCTGGCGTAATCGGCGGATTATCTGTGGATGAGTCATCCGATTAGCGGGGGATGAGTCATCCGATTAAACACGGATTATCGCGGAATTAGTCGGGGGAATCGTCGCGGATTAGTCGGGCGAATTGTCGCCGATTATCGGTGGAATAGTGGGGGTGAATATCTGGGACATCGAGGGCTGGATGGTTTTTCGGAGTGGATCTCGCGGATTATCGAGGAGAGCGAGAGATTACCTACCGGATGAGTGAGGGGGTTAATATCTGGGACACCGAGGGGTTGATTTTCCGGAGATTGTTATATATTTGAAACATGGAATATATATGAGAAAGTGTTTATGTGCAAAGTGGAGAATGTTATATATTTGAGAACGTTGAATATATATGAGAAAGTGTTTATGTACAAAGTTATTTTTTTTGAAGATTTGATGTTTTTGTAATGTTGAAGCTCTTGAATGGTTAAGAATTTTAAGGATTTTTATTTTCGGTTTTTTTTTTATATATGTTGAATGAAAGATCAGTTTTATTACAAAATTATTCACTTTAAAAGATATATTTATATGTATTATTCATTATTTCCATCATCATTTCGTTTCAATAAAAATAAAATAGTTTATGTTTAACTTGAAATATATGAAATGTACAAGTAGATAAGTCACAATAAAGATAATATAGTATAAATGAAACATTGAGTAATTTCGCGAAATCCATTTTCGCGAAATTCACTTTCGCGAAATACAATTTCGCGAAAGTTGACTATATAATATATATAATGTGTAATTTCGCGAAAGTTGACTATATAATATATATAATGTGTAA
Organism: Watersipora subatra; assembly: GCF_963576615.1. Lineage (NCBI taxonomy): Eukaryota > Metazoa > Bryozoa > Gymnolaemata > Cheilostomatida > Watersiporidae > Watersipora > Watersipora subatra. The sequence goes on along the minus strand of NC_088711.1, from coordinate 34,255,533 downwards.
TTTCGCGAAATTCACTTTCGCGAAATTCAATTTCGCGAAATTGTATTTCGCGAAATTACACATTATATATATTATATAGTCAACTTTCGCGAAATTACACATTATATATATTATATAGTCAACTTTCGTTGACTATATAATATATATAATGTGTAATTTCGCGAAAGTTGACTATATAATATATATAATGTGTAATTTCGCGAAATTCACTTTTGCAAAATTCAATTTCGCGAAATTGGATTTCGCGAAATTACACATTATATATATTATATAGTCAACTTTCGCGAAATTGAATTTCGCGAAATTACACATTATATATATTATATAGTCAACTTTCGTTGACTATATAATATATATAATGTGTAATTTCGCGAAAGTTGACTATATAATATATATAATGTGTAATTTCGCGAAATTCACTTTTGCAAAATTCAATTTCGCGAAATTGGATTTCGCGAAATTACACATTATATATATTATATAGTCAACTTTCGCGAAATTGAATTTCGCGAAATTACACATTATATATATTATATAGTCAACTTTCGTTGACTATATAATATATATAATGTGTAATTTCGCGAAAGTTGACTATATAATATATATAATGTGTAATTTCGCGAAATTCAATTTCGCGAAATTACACATTATATATATTATATAGTCAACTTTTGCGAAATTGGATTTCGCGAAATTACATATTATATATATTATATAGTCAACTTTCGCGAAATTGAATTTCGCGAAATTCCACAATATATATATTATATAGTCAACTTTCGTTGACTATAATATATATAATGTGTAATTTCGCGAAAGTTGACTATATAATATATATAATGTAGTACTTTCGCGAAATTCAAGTTCGCGAAAGTTGACTATGTAATGTATAATATGTAATTTTCGCGAAATCCAATTTCGCGAAATTCACTTCGCGAAATTCGATTTCACGAAACTTGACTATATAATATATAATGTGTAATTTCGCGAATTCCAATTTCGCGAAATTCACTTTCGCGTTGATGTACAAGTGAGCCGTGATTTATAAATGTATATATAATAATAAAATGTGAGTAAGATAAAAGCTACTGAAGATACAATAAACAACGCTAGGATTGTGCTAGTCTATGTTAATATACAAGTGAGCAGTGATTATAATTGTATATAATAATAAAATGTGAGTAAGATAAAAGCTAGGGTTGTGCTAGTCCATGTTAATGTACAAGTGAGCAGTGATTATAAATGTATATATAATAATAAAATGTGAGTAAGATAAAAAGCTACTGAAGATAGAATAAACAAAGCTAGGATTGTGCTAGTCCATGTTAATATACAAGTGAGCAGTGATTATAAGTGTATATATAATAATAAAATGTGAGTAAGATAAAAGTTACTGAAGATACAATAAACAGAGCTAGGATTGAGCTAGTCTATGTTAATATACAAGTGAGCAGCGAATATAAATGAATATATAATAATAAAACGTGAGTAAGATAAAAGCTACTGAAGATACAATAAACAAAGCTAGGATTGTGCTAGACCATGTTGATGTACAAGTGAGCAATGATTATAAATGTATATATAATAATAAAATGTGAGTAAGATAAAAGCTACTGAAGATACAATAAACAAAGCTAGGATTGTGCTAGTCCATGTTGATATACAAGTGAGCAGTGATTATAAATGTATATATAATATTAAAATGTGAGTAAGATAAAAACTACTAAAGATACAATAAGCAAAACTAGGATTGTGCTAGGCCATGCTGATATACAAGTGAGCAATGATTATAAATGTATATATAATAATAAAATGTGAGTAAGATAAAAGCTACTGAAGATACAATAAACAAAAAAACTAGGATTGTACTAGTCTATGTTGGTGTACAAGTGAGCAATGATTATAAATGTATATATAATAATAAAATGTGAGTAAGATAAAAGCTACTGAAGATACAATAAACAAAGCTAGGACTGTGCTAGTCCGTGTTAATATACAAGTGAGCAGTGATTATAAATATATATAATAATAAAATGTATTATTATATATACTCACATTACTTACTCTCATTTTATTATTATATATATATTTATAATCACTGCTCACTTGTATATTAACACGGACTAGCACAGTCCTAGCTTTGTTTATTGTATCTTCAGTAGCTTTTATCTTACTCACATTTTATTATTATATATACATTTATAATCATTGCCCACTTGTACATCAACATAGACTAGTACAATCCTGCTTTGATTATTGTATCTTCAGTAGCTTTTATCTTACTCACGATTTATTATATATATATATATATATATTTATAATCACTGCTCCCTTGTATATCAACACGGACTAGCACAATCCTAGCTTTGTTTATTGTATCTTCAGTAGCTTTTATCTTACTCACATTTTATTATTATATATACATTTATAATCACTGCTCACTTGTATATTAACTCTTTCGCTACCACGTTAATTGTTGACCAAACGATTATTCTGCCCAAGTTAATTCAAACGGATTTTCTAAAAAATCCGATATACCGTTAGTATTTAAGCAATATCTCAAAAAATGAAAACATATATCGTTTTACTTTTAAATGTATCTTATTCAGAACAAAATTCTCCACAAGATAGGTGTAAAATTGTTTAGCAACTCTTACTCTCACAAAATTCCTGACGCTTTTCTTTGCGTTGAACAAACTCGGTGTGTTTCTTATTGTCATGACGATAACGGTCTGGTTTTACCGTTTTTGAAAAAATAATTAGAAATGGAATTGTTGAACCAAAAATTTAGTTGCACTTCATTGGCAACAAGGTTGTTTCATTGGAAACAAAATTTGATTGGCCTAGCTGATGTGTGGGATTTGTAATTAAAAGAAAAAGCGAAACCCTATTGATGAGTCGATACACCGTCTGATTGTCTGTATTTATATTACCGCGAATTGATGGAAATGTTCAACAAAAAAACAAAAAAAAATTTTTTTTTTTTTATTGGTTACACCTGATTGGCAAAAAGGTTGTTTTATTGGAAACAATTCTTTCAACAACATGTGGAGATTACTGTCTTCTCTTTGCAATATTTTGGAGCAGAGGATGTTCAATAGAAGATTTTCTAACAGTTATGCTAAAAATTTCTGAAACAGATACACGAGATCATGTAGTTCGAAAAACTATACTAGATAGATATGATTGGAATGAAAAAAAATTAGTAAAAGTCTTAATAACGAAGAAAATGAAGGTGTTGACAATGTACATATTCAAGGAACTTCCCAAATTGTTAAATTACTAGAAGATCTGACATAAATTTTTTTTTTCTATATTTTACAATTGAATATACATATATACTTTATATCGAAATAAAGTTGGTAACAAATACAACCGAATATTATTTACTTTTTGATATAAGTTTTATATATTGATATACTCACACTGAGTTGGAGCTATCCTCAAAATAATCCACATATTAATCCATGTATGCCCCTTTACTAGTTCATCATCTTCATCTATTTACTGGTCGAGAGACTGTTATGGAATGGTTAAGCCAAACCAAACAGGAGAATTCCATAGGTAAACCTAGGAAAACAATCAGGTCGAATGCCAAGGCGCTTGCCCACACAACAGCCCCTGAAAACAGCGACACTCAACGAACTTAATCGCGAGTAGCCGGCTAACAGAATTCTAGCTGAAGCATACAAGCCTTATGGTATCAACACTCGATCGACCCAAATTCTCAAATATAAGTAGGCATCAAGAGATGGTTAATGAGGCAGAATATTCCATCAGATTATGCAACGCTTATATAGTGAATTGAAGAATGATGGGTGTGTCCAAAGGAATTAATGAAGCGAAAATAGTAAACAGATTTTCGCGAAATTGAATTTCGCGAAAGTGAATTTCGCGAAATTGAATTTCGCGAAATTACACATTATATATATTATATAGTCAACTTTCGCGAAAGTGAATTTCGCGAAATTCAATTTCGCGAAATTACACATGATATATATTATATAGTCAACTTTCGCAAAATTGAATTTCGCGAAATTCAATTTCGCGAAAGTTGACTATATAATATATATAATGTGTAATTTCGCGAAATTCACTTTCGCGAAAGTTGACTATATAATATATATAATGTGTAATTTCGCGAAATTCAATTTCGCGAAAGTTGACTATATAATATATATCATGTGTAATTTCGCGAAATTCACTTTCGCGAAATTCAATTTCGCCAAAGTTGACTATATAATATATATAATGTGTAATTTCGCGAAAGTTGACTATATAATATATATAATGTGTAATTTCGCGAAATTCACTTTCGCGAAAGTTGACTATATAATATATATAATGTGTAATTTCGCGAAATTCAATTTCGCGAAATTCACTTTCGCGAAATTCAATTTCGCGAAAATCTGTTTACTATTTTCGCTTCATTAATTCCTTTGGACACACCCATCATTCTTCAATTCACTATATAAGCGTTGCATAATCTGATGGAATATTCTGCCTCATTAACCATCTCTTGATACCTACTTATATTTGAGAATTTGGGTCGATCGAGTGTTGATACTATAAGGCTTGTATGCTTCAGCTAGAATTCTGTTAGCCGGCTACTCGCGATTAAGTTCGTTGAGTGTCGCTGTTTTCAGGGGCTGTTGTGTGGACAAGCGCCTTGGCATTCGACTTGATTGTTTTCCTAGGTTTACCTATGGAATTCTCCTGTTTGGTTTGGCTTAACCATTCCATAACAGTCTCTCGACCAGTAAATAGATGAAGATGATGAACTAGTAAAGGGGCATACATGGATTAATATGTGGATTATTTTGAGGATAGCTCCAACTCAGTGTGAGTATATCAATATATAAAACTTATATCAAAAAGTAAATAATATTCGGTTGTATTTGTTACCAACTTTATTTCGATATAAAGTATATATGTATATTCAATTGTAAAATATAGAAAAAAAAAATTTATGTCAGATCTTCTAGTAATTTAACAATTTGGGAAGTTCCTTGAATATGTACATTGTCAACACCTTCATTTTCTTCGTTATTAAGACTTTTACTAATTTTTTTTCATTCCAATCATATCTATCTAGTATAGTTTTTCGAACTACATGATCTCGTGTATCTGTTTCAGAAATTTTTAGCATAACTGTTAGAAAATCTTCTATTGAACATCCTCTGCTCCAAAATATTGCAAAGAGAAGACAGTAATCTCCACATGTTGTTGAAAGAATTGTTTCCAATAAAACAACCTTTTTGCCAATCAGGTGTACCCAATAAAAAAAAAAAATTTTTTTTTGTTTTTTTGTTGAACATTTCCATCAATTCGCGGTAATATAAATACAGACAATCAGACGGTGTATCGACTCATCAATAGGGTTTCGCTTTTTCTTTTAATTACAAATCCCACACATCAGCTAGGCCAATCAAATTTTGTTTCCAATGAAACAACCTTGTTGCCAATGACGTGCAACTAAATTTTTGGTTCAACAATTCCATTTCTAATTATTTTTTCAAAAACGGTAAAACCAGACCGTTATCGTCATGACAATAAGAAACACACCGAGTTTGTTCAACGCAAAGAAAAGCGTCAGGAATTTTGTGAGAGTAAGAGTTGCTAAACAATTTTACACCTATCTTGTGGAGAATTTTGTTCTGAATAAGATACATTTAAAAGTAAAACGATATATGTTTTCATTTTTTGAGATATTGCTTAAATACTAACGGTATATAGGATTTTTTATAATGAATAATTCATTCGACTTTCCCCTTTTTTATTACTCATCTTTAAAGAGTTTTATAACGACTTAACCGATTCCACGAATAGACACGCCCGAACTCGTCCAACATCAGCGTTCATTCAACCGAAACGACATAACAACGTTCACCCCACCGGTCGCCAACCCGACCCCAACCATTCGACGTTCGATCGCTCAACTCGTCGACGTCGTCGTCGCCGACGTCGACGAAACCCCAAACCCGTCGCATCGAAACGCGAAACCGTCGCCCCTCTTCACGTCACCCTTCCCGCGATTCCTCTCGAGACCGGCACCGCATCCTTCCCACAATTCCTCTCAAACTTCATAACCTTAGCTCCCAACACTCACACACCTACCCCCCCCCCAAACTTTCCATCAGACAACACCATTCTCCGAGGTTCTCGGGCTAAAATGTACCCAAAATCCAACTTTAAGTGCAAAGGTGTGTAGATCTGCTCTCACTATACTACTTATAATTGTCACCTTCCACTTGATACACCACCACTTCCTAACACTTTCTATATAATTGTCACCTTCCACTTGATTCACCATCACTTCCTAACACTTTCTATATAATTGTCACCTTCCCCTTGATACACCACCACTTCCTAACACTTTCTATATAATTGTCACCTACCTCTTGATACACCATCACTTCCTAACACTTTCTATATAATTATCACCTATCGCTTGATACACCAGCACTTCTTAACACTTTCTATATAATTGTCACCTTCCCCTTGATACACCATCACTTCCTAACACTTTCTATATAATTATCACCTATCGCTTGATACACCAGCACTTCCTAATACTTTCTATATAATTATCACCTATCGCTTGATATGCCGTCACTACCTACCACTTTCTATATAATTGTCACCTACCATTTGATACACCACCACTTCTTAACACTTTCTATATAATTGTCACCTACCACTTGATACACCATCACTTCATAACACTTTCTATATAATTGTCACCTTCCACTTGATACACTATCACTTCATAACACTTTCTATATAATTGTCACCTTCCCCTTGATATACCATCACTTCCTAATACTTTCTATATAATTATCACCTATCGCTTGATACGCCATCACTACCTATCACTTTCTATATAATTGTCACCTACCATTTGATACACCACCACTTCCTAACACTTTCTATATAATTTTCACCTACCACTTGATACACCATCACTTCATAACACTTTCTATATAATTGTCACCTTCCACTTGATACACTATCACTTCAAACACTTTCTATATAATTGTCACCTTCCACTTGATACACCACCACTTCCTAACACTTTCTATATAATTGTCACCTTCCACTTGATTCACCATCACTTCCTAACACTTTCTATATAATTGTCACCTTCCCCTTGATACACCACCACTTCCTAACACTTTCTATATAATTGTCACCTACCTCTTGATACACCATCACTTCCTAACACTTTCTATATAATTATCACCTATCGCTTGATACACCAGCACTTCTTAACACTTTCTATATAATTGTCACCTTCCCCTTGATACACCATCACTTCCTAACACTTTCTATATAATTATCACCTATCGCTTGATACACCAGCACTTCCTAATACTTTCTATATAATTATCACCTATCGCTTGATATGCCATCACTACCTACCACTTTCTATATAATTGTCACCTACCATTTGATACACCACCACTTCTTAACACTTTCTATATAATTGTCACCTACCACTTGATACACCATCACTTCATAACACTTTCTATATAATTGTCACCTTCCACTTGATACACTATCACTTCATAACACTTTCTATATAATTGTCACCTTCCCCTTGATATACCATCACTTCCTAATACTTTCTATATAATTATCACCTATCGCTTGATATGCCATCACTACCTATCACTTTCTATATAATTGTCACCTACCATTTGATACACCACCACTTCCTAACACTTTCTATATAATTTTCACCTACCACTTGATACACCATCACTTCATAACACTTTCTATATAATTGTCACCTACAATGTATCTATTGATATGCCATCACTTCATAACAATTTTTACATGATTGTCACCAGCCTCTTAATAGATCTTCGCTTTTTAACATTTCTTTTATAATTAAGACTATTCAACTAATTATAATCCAACTATCAATTGGTATGCCAACACTGCTTACCACCACAATTCAGGTACTTGTGTCGGAAAATAAAAATCAGTAGCCGAGCAATTATGAGTTGACTAACATAAAATTTATTATTTTAAAATGTAATGTATATGGGTTGTAGTGACCTAGAATCAGTAGAAAGCTTTGAACCTGCAGTTACTGATAGAAATTGCAACTGATGAAAAGATTAGCTGTGTATTAGTTTAAAATACGTTTACTAAACTCTGCGGTACACATGAATCCTGGTTTACCTGCGTTTGACTTGTGTTTGTCTGCAAAACCTTGGTATAAATTTTCATCATCCTTTTTCTTTCTCTCAACAGTGAAACCTTGGTAAACGTTTGTATCATTATTCCCTAAAACATCATAAACAATACCTATGACAGAAAAAAACTGTTCAAATGAATTTATGTTATACAAGAACAAATGAAAAAGCAGGTCAAGTAGAATTGGACCTTTTTGTATGGCCTAATTTGAAAAACATTTCTATTTTTGAAATGAAATTATTGCCAATAAAGTACTATATATATCACCTTTCATATAACAAACCATTATTATCTTCATCTATTATTTGATATACTATTTCTAACACTTTCTCAGTAATTGTCGCTTACCACTTAATACATCATGACTTCCTAATACTTTCTACATAATTATCACCTACCACTCGATACACCATCACTTCATAACACTTTCTATATAATTGTCACCTTCCACTTGATACACTATCACTTCATAGCACTTTCTATATAATTGTCACCTACCATTTAATACACCACCACTTCCTAACACTTTCTATAGAATTGTCACCTACCACTTGATACACCATCACTTCATAACATTTTCTATATAATTGTCACCTTCCACTTGATACACTATCACTTCATAACACTTTCTATATAATTGTCACCTTCCCCTTGATACACCATCACTTCCTAATACTTTCTATATAATTATCACCTATCGCTTGATATGCCATCACTTCCTAATACTTTCTATATAATTATCACCTATCGCTTGATATGCCATCACTACCTATCACTTTCTATATAATTGTCACCTACCATTTGATACACCACCACTTCCTAACACTTTCTATATAATTATCATCTACCACTTGATACACCATCACTTCCTAATACTTTCTATATAATTATCATCTATCGCTTGATACACCAGCACTTCCTAACACTTTCTATATAATTGTCACCTTCCACTTGATACACCATCACTTCCTAACACTTTCTATATAATTGTCACCTGTCACTTGATACACCATCACTTCCTAATACTTTCTATATAATTATCATCTATCACTTGATACACCAGCACTTCCTAACACTTTCTATATAATTGTCACCTTCCCCTTGATACACCACCACTTCCTAATACTTTCTATATAATTATCACCTATCGCTTGATACACCACCACTTCCTAACACTTTCTATATAATTGTCACCTTCCACTTGATACACCATCACTTCTTAACACTTTCTATATAATTGTCACCTACCACTTGATACACCATCACTTCATAACACCTTCTATATACTTATCACCTATCGCTTGATACACCAGCACTTCCTAATACTTTCTATATAATTATCACCTATCGCTTGATATGCCATCACTACCTATCACTTTCTATATAATTGTCACCTACCATTTGATACACCACCACTTCCTAACACTTTCTATATAATTGTCACCTACCACTTGATACACCATCACTTCATAACACTTTCTATATAATTGTCACCTTCCACTTGATACACTATCACTTCATAACACTTTCTATATAATTGTCACCTTCCCCTTGATACACCATCACTTCCTAATACTTTCTTTATAATTATCACCTATCGCTTGATATGCCATCACTTCATAACACTTTCTATATAATTGTCGCCTACCACTTAATACATCATGACTTCCTAATACTTTCTATATAATTATCACCTATTACATGATATGCCATCACTTCCTACGAACCCATTTCAGGTATTTGTGTCCTAAAATATTGATACATTGTAGTAACAATATTATATTGTATCAATTGATATTCAATATTACCCTTACAATATCGATATTGAAATATTGATATTGTAAGGGATCCGCTGCAACCCTTTAATGCTCCGCAACAAACCAAACTACTTGGAGTACAAAAGGCAATGCATGCATTTAGGCAAAGCAATATTTGTTGAAATATATAATAAAATACAGTTTATGTGTTTGCAACAAGTAACTGCATGTAACGAGGTTCTCTCATACTCTGTCAACCTCTGTCAAGCTCTTTATATATCGTTTACTATATCGGTCTCCTTTTGCCACAATCCAGAAAGGGCTTATTCAAATCTTTGGTCGCTCCAAAGGGCTGAGCTGTCTTCTTGGCCTCAGCACAGCTGGCCGTAATGGCTTTATTTGACCCTGCGTTCGACTATCATTCTCCACCATAGTCTCTTCCTGTTAGACGGCGGGGGGGGGGGGGGGGGGGGGGGGGGTTTCTAGCATGCATTTGACAGGATTGATGAGCTAGCCCAGAGCTGATGCTCTTTTGTCCCATCCTGCAGTCGGCGAACCTTTTGCTCTGTCACGTCTCTATCATCTGGGCTGCGCCTCTCTGTTTGAGCCAGGTCTGCTGTGACCTTGGCTAGATTACCCCAATGCCGGTTATCCTTAAGAAATTGCTGAGCCCTCCTTTGCGGCTGGTCATACAATAAGTGGCTGGCTGTCTGGCACCCCAAAATCTGGGCAAGTCTGGCCTGGGAAAGACACGGCATTGGTAGCAAGAGACTGAGGTGATTAGCTCAGAAGTAGTTGACGTCCCAATAGGCTGCCGAGTCGGTGAGGAAGGGTCTTTATTGGGCTCAGTCGGCTCCTAGCTGCTCTTTGAGTCAGTCGGTCTCGTTTTTCTCTTCTTTTGAGGATCATGTGTTCTCTTTGACCGTCCTCAATACCTGCTCCCTGTGAATCTGGCAAGCCGTAGTCAGAGAGGGGGTATACAGTCTCATGGAGAACCCTCTTAGTCATCCAAGTGTCTGCAAGAACAGCAGTCTCTTTGCCTGATCTACGTGGTTTACAATGTCTCCGCATTAACCACTTTTGTGTGCCCGGTGCCACATGACCTTTTCCCACAACATATGGTGCCACCTGTAGGGGCCCACCAAGATGACAGATAACTAGAGAACATGTTGCCCGCTTTTTCAAACACTCATGACAAAGCCACAAGTGTCCAGCTGGTCCTTCAGAGTGTAGTTCACTCGGTCTTAGGTTTACTGCGATATAAATCATTCTATATTCATGATGGCCTAGTGACTCTGGCAATGGCGTCAGCCTTCATACTAAAGACTTGATAGCATCTAGTAGCATGTTAAGGGCTGGCTTTTCTAGCTTGGTTCTTATATTAATTTGAGAGATCTCAGCTGGGGCCTTACCCAACCAGTCGTAGGTCTTATGAATCTTGAGTGAAAAAGACTTACTCGAGCCAGACTCGCTAGCAGTTCTATCTCTTTTCCCTTTTCTTTGTGAGCACAATAGAAGCCGGCGTAGGTTGGCTTGTGGTAGAGGTCACCAACCCGGTTTGACTCAGCTTGAGTATACCTAATTTTAAAAGGAGGGTTGCTCACATAGTCAGCCAAGCCAAGACACTCCACAGCTCTTTTTCTTGGTTTAAGACTATGCTGCCCCATCAAAGTTGCTGTGACCATGCTGTGACCAGCCACAAGCTCCTTAGAAGATTCTAGAAAGCCCTCTAGCTGCTCTTTTTTGCCTGAATGTAAGGGCCTCAGCTGGTTGGACATTTCATCAAAAGAAGTATTAAGCTCACCTTGCTGAGACTCCATAGTTACAAGTTCAAAGGTTTGTGATCGGCTCAGTAAAGTAATATCGACAAAGGTTTGATGCTGATCTTACTCATCTTACTTTTACTTCAGGGTGGAAATGGCCATTCTACAGCTAACTTTTGAGGTTGGCGAATTTTTTTGTTTTCGTATTACTCTGCCAAATCATACTAGATTGGCTTGCGTTATGTTAAGACATGCCCAATCGCCATTCCGGTCTAGTTTATTGGACCAGACTAAAGACCACAAGAGCTGATTCTTCCGAACTTTGGGCCAGACTGACTGTCTCGAAATGCTGAGATTTTTTGCACTTTTGTTTATTTTCTTAGGCTCCAGAAGAGCTTCTGCACTGTGTTCTGGATAACAAGTCTTCAGAGCATTTTGTTTTAAAGTGGGTAGTCCTAGCATTTCCTCTGGCCAAAATTATGACTCCTCTTTGGCTGTCTTGGCACCCTTCATGTTAGGGCTTCAAAAATGCTCTATTGTGGCTAAGTCTCATCTCAACTCTATTGGGTAGGCATGGTAAACATTAGATCAAAGATTGTTTCTGTCATTCTCCTAGACATATGTGGTTAGCCTAGACCTTTATGACTTGTATGGCTCAACAAATCTGGCTTGCAATTTAGAACTACATGTATCTCTCTTTTTTTATTGTTTATTTACTATTCTGATGTAGTCTCCAAGGGCAGGGTGCAGAGGAGTGGCTCCTCTTGGTTTTCCTGTCTGATTTTCAATTGCGCCTGTTGAATGGTGGTGTGTATCTTCTTCAGTATTTCAAAAAGCTTCACCATGTGCCAGCTTGGACTTGTGGGTGGAAAATGATACTCCATCTGGTCTGGCAGGTGCAGCTCTTGTCTAAGCATTAACATATTTGCTGTCTCTTCCTGTCACTGATGAGAGCATACCCTGTATGCCCTCATCAGCCGGGGAGCAATGAGCACCATATACCTCCTAGCCTTTGTTCAGTAGCAGTGCTCTGAGTTAGTCACCCAGTTGCCGATTATTGCGCTCCACGACTCCATTAGCTAGAAGGTGCTTGAAGGTGGTGTCCGATTTTTCCACATGCCCACGCTGGTACAGCTCAATCATTAGTTAACCTTTAGACTGTGCTCTTTGGACTGTGTGGATCTGCACTGGCAAATTTATGTAGCAGAAGACTCTTTCATCCAGGGCTTTTATTCCAGCCAGCTACCACTGGCGCTGTGGCTTCTAGGCGAGCCAAAGCAAGTTGCCACTGCGTAAAGTGATTGATTAATACCAATATCCACCAATTAGCTTGTTGTGTCATTAGCAGTTGCCTCACCAAGTCTACTGCTACTTTCTGCCAAGAGTATCCCGTGTACAGTCTCTTTCTGTTTCCGGCTGTCTTTGTCCTTCCATGCTTCGCGACTTGGCACAACTCGCAGCTTTTGACCAGTCTTGTCACTGTCGCTGTCAGTCCTGGCCAGTATCAAGTAAGATGGAAGCAACTGATTGTCTTGCTCACCCTAAAGTGGGCCAAGGCTTGTGTTTGTTACACATTGGTTTCTTGTATAACCGGCGAACAGGCTGCACACCACCTAGGCTGGTTGTGGGGCAATGTCCAAGCTTATAAACCTCTGTCTGGCCAGATTCAAAGAAAGAGCTAGATTGGCAGTTGCAAAATCTTCTGGCTCCCGTGTCCCAGTTGCTTCTTAGTTAGCTCCTCTCTTCGTAAGAGTGCTTGGTAGATGGTGGCCTCGGGTCTCCAGCCTGTGACCTGCATTTGTACCAGTTCCTTGCCAATGTCACCTCGAGTCGTCACCCAAGCTGCGCCAAATAGTACCAGGATAGCTTCGGGTCTCTTCTTTTACTACTACTAGGACAACCTCGGGCAGTTCATCGTAGGGTCCGCTAGTTTTTGTGAAGCTGGAGATCTGTAACATCTCATTGCTGCAACTGGTGTATCCACTGCCAAAGTATCTGCTGTGATCCTTTACTACTCCACAAGGAACCAAACCACTTAGGATTTTTGGCTTACCGGCTGTGCTTTTCACTGGGTTGAGGGTCGGTTTTGTCTCTTCTTGCCTATTTGGGTCTGTCTGGACCTATCCGAGCCCCTAGCAGCTCAAAGAGGTCAAGCCCTCCTCACAGCCTCTCCGTCTCTCCGACTCTTTGCCTCGCCGTCTAGCAATGGCCTTTTCTGGCCTTGTGCCCGAGTATCATTCGGCACCACAACATGCAGTTAGATATTTTTAAAGTATCAAATACAGATTATAGTAACTTGAATGTAGTGAAAAGCTTTTAACCTGCAGTTACGAATATAAATTGCAGCTGATATAAATACTAGCTGTGGGTTAGTATGAAATACGTTTACTAAAACCTTCTGTAAGCATGAATCTGCATTGTAATTTTTTTAAATTATATGACTGAAGCTAGAGCCATAAACCTTAAGGTACAAAAATTGGAAATTGTGACACTGCTGAGGGCTATGAACTACCATCCCATAAAGATGCTAATCTTTATTTTTTCTTGCAAACAGACTTGAAAGTCATTTTCATGATCTAACCAAATTTTATGATTTGCTTCGATCCACATACATGTAAATACTCTACCAGAACACAGATGCTGAAGTATGTATACATGTCCCACAGACATGGCTTACCTGCATTAGACTTGTGTTTGTCTGCAAAACCTTGGTATAAATTTGCATCATCCGTTTTTTTTCCATCAGCATTGAGACCTTGGTAGATGTTTGTATCATTATTATCTAAGGCATCGTAAACATTTTTTATAAAAGGAAAAATTGTTCGAATGAATTTATATTAGACAAGAACAAATGACAAAACAGGTCAAGTAGAATTGGACATTGTCACCTTCCCCATGGTAGACCATCACTTCCTAACACCTTCTATATAATTGTCACCTGTCACTTGATACACCACCACTTCCTAAAACTTTCTATATAATTGTCACCTACCACTTGATACACCATCACCTCCTAACACTTTCTATATAATTGTCACCTACCACTTGATACACCATCACTTCATAACACTTTCTATATAATTGTCACCTACCACTTGATACACCATCACTTCTTAACACTTTCTATATAATTGTCACCTATCATTTGACACACCATCACTTCATATCACTTTCTATATAATTGTCACCTACCACTTGACACACCATCACTTCAAATCACTTTCTATATAATTGTCACCTACCACTTGATACACTATCCCTTCCTAACACTTTCTATATAATTGTCACCTGTCACTTGATACACCACCACTTCCTAAAACTTTCTATATAATTGTCACCTACCACTTGATACACCATCACTTCATAACACTTTCTATATAATTGTCACCTACCACTTGATACACCATCACTTCTTAACACTTTCTATATAATTGTCACCTATCATTTGATACACCATCACTTTCTAACACTTTCTATATAATTGTCACCTACCACTTGATACACTATCCCTTCCTAACACTTTCTATATAATTGTCACCTACCACTTGACACACCATCACTTCATATCACTTTCTATATAATTGTCACCTACCACTTGATACACCATCCCTTCCTAACACTTTCTATATAATTGTCACCTACCACGTGACACACCATCACTTCATATCACTTTCTATATAATTGTCACCTACCACTTGATACACTATCCCTTCCTAACACTTTCTATATAATTGTCACCTACCACTTGACACACCATCACTTCCTAACACTTTCTATATAATTGTCACCTACCACTTGATACACCATCCCTTCCTAACACTTTCTATATAATTGTCACCTACCACTTGACACACCATCACTTCATATCACTTTCTATATAATTGTCACCTACCACTTGATACACCATCACTTCCTAACACTTTCTATATAATTGTCACCTACCACTTGATACACTATCCCTTCCTAACACTTTATATATAATTGTCACCTACCACTTGACACACCATCACTTCATATCACTTTCTATATAATTGTCACCTACCACTTGATACACCACCACTTCCTAACACTTTATATATAATTGTCACCTACCACTTGATACACCATCACTTCCTAACACTTTCTATATAATTGACACCTACCACTTGATACACCATCACTTCATAACACTTTCTATATAATTGCCACCTGTCACTTGATACACCATCACTTCATAACACTTTCTATATACTTGTCACCTGTCACTTGATACACCATCACTTCCTAACACTTTATATATAATTGTCACCTACCACTTGATACACCATCACTTCATAAGACTTTATATATAATTGTCACCTACCACTTGATACACTATCACTTCATAACACTTTCTATATAATTGTCACCTGTCACTTGATACACCATCCCTTCCTAACACTTTATATATAATTGTCACCTTCCACTTGATACACCACCACTTCCTAACACTTTATATATAATTGTCACCTACCACTTGATACACCATCACTTCCTAACACTTTATATATAATTGTCACCTACCACTTGATACACCATCACTTCATAACACTTTATGTATAATTGTCACCTACCACTTGATACACCATCACTTCATAACACTTTCTATATAATTGTCACCTACCACTTGATACACCATCACTTCCTAACACTTTATATATAATTGTCACCTACCACTTGATACACCATCACTTCATAACACTTTATATATAATTGTCACCTGTCACTTGATACACCATCACTTCCTAACACTTTATATATAATTGTCACCTACCACTTGATACACCATCACTTCCTAACACTTTATATATAATTGTCACCTGTCACTTGATACACCAGCACTTCCTACCACTTTATATATAATTGTCACCTACCATTTGATACACCATCACTTCATAACACTTTATATATAATTGTCACCTGTCACTTGATACACCATCACTTCCTAACACTTTCTATATAATTGTCACCTACCACTTGATACACCAGCACTTCCTAACACTTTCTATATAATTGTCACCTTCCCCTTGATACACCATCCCTTCCTAACACTTTCTATATAATTGTCACCTTCCCCTTGATACACCATCACTTCCTAACACTTTCTATATAATTGTCACCTACCATTTGATACACCACCACTTCTTAACACTTTCTATATAATTGTCACCTATCACTTGATACACTATCACTTTAGTGCTCTACAGATTGAGGCTTGGAAGTTTCATGCAAGTTGTTTTTTAAAAATAATAACTAATATGACCAAAAAATATTGTATGTCCATGACCAAGATTTGTTATTGGTCAAATTTACAATTATGCTATAGCATGAAATTGAATCTAAAGTGAAATGAATTTTTTTTATAAAACGACAATTTTGCGGCACAACAAAGTTGCGAACAATTCACCATAAGATGCATAGAAGCAAAATCCCTTTTGTACTTGTTTTTTAGGATGCACGAGCCCATGCACTTTGATGATGATAATTTGGTTTATAATCAGGTTTTCTATTACTTACCTAAAAAGAATGCGATTTAAAAATTTATATTTATAAATTTTTCAAACTCAAATCAAAAGTTTCAATGCAATACAGACTTCTAGTTACTCAGGTAAATCACCACTTTAATTACAAAATATATAAGCCTTGCAACCATGGTTTTGTCTTTCAAATACTTTTGTGTCAGACGGTAGATTTAGTTTTTATTACTTTTCAACATAAAAAGTCTGACCATTGACAGGAACTCTGTTGTTGGACACCAAGTTTATTTTTGTCGATGTTTTCATATTGCATATTGCTGCTATTCAATGCAACTTTGTTGGGATACTAGATCTGTTTTACTCTAAATATATCATGATACCAGATACCAGATCTGTTTTACTCTGAATATATCATGATACCAAATACCAGATCTGTTTTACTCTGAATATATCATGATACCATATATCATATACACGATGAGATATGACATATATGCCATGTCATATATCATATGCACAATGATATATGACATATATACAGTATGTCATATATCATATACACAATGATATAAGCGATGAAACAAAGGAGATTTGAAAGCGTGACCTACATATTCTTCAACAAAGCAGATAGATTTGAAGGCATGTCCTACATATTTTAAAGAGTCATTCTGGATGACTATATGTTCTGTCTTTCTACTTTGTTAGGCATTTTATTTTAACCAGTACCCAGGCAGTACGGTGTGCCGTGAGAAATAGTTTAGTGTTATAATTGTCTGCTGAATTATTTAAAAAAACAGCAAGGCAAACAATTAGCACATGTGATAGTGTGCTCGGTCGCAGAACCGAGCGTCAAGAGTTCGAATCGAGGATGGTGCAATCTTATTTCCCAACATTGAGGCACGACTTCAGAGATATGTATAGACAGGAAGATGTACGGACAGAAAGATGTGCGGTCAGAGAGATGTACGGTCAGAAAGATGTGAGGACAGAAAGACGTACGGACAGAGAGATGTACGTACGGACAGAGAAATGTACCTACGGTCAGAGTGATGTATGTACGGTCAGAGAGATGTGAGGACAGAGAGATGTACGAAAACAGAGATGTACAGACAGAGATACATGTATGTATGGACAGAGAAATGTACAGCTAGAGAGATGTACGGTCAGAGAGATGTACGGTCAGAAAGATGTACGGTCAGAAAGATGTGAGGACAGAAAGATGTACGGTCAGAGAGATGTACAAACAGAGAGATGTACGAACAGAGAGATGTATGAACAGAAAGATGTACGGACAGAGAGATGTACGGACAAAAGGATGTATGGACAGAAAGATGTACGGAAAGAAAGATGTACGAACAGAGAGATGTATGTACAGAAAGATGTACGGACAGAGAGATGTACAAACAGAAAGATGTACGAACATGGCTCTCCTTATACTACAAATTACTACTAGTACACTAGCAGTCCATGCAACGTGAGAAATCATCATCATCATATGTAATAATTATGCGCGCAACTATTCCTTTATGCTAGTAGATGACCCCAGTGGTGCGGTCGATAGTATGCTTGCCTGCAAAACTTGCACACCCTAAATCAATTTTCGTGTGAAGCAAATTTTTCTTAATGCTCATATCGTGACTTCGGACAGACGGCATTGAGGCATTTTATTATTTACAGTGGTCTCCCTAAATCTGAATATGGCTAGTTTGGTCACAGTGCGCAGTCTATCAAAATACCATGCTTCTAAACATAGCTAAATAAGGTTCCTTGCTCTTTTAGTTCAATGAAGTAAAACTTGATTTATTTTAAGATTTTGAAATATTAAGCATGTGCTGTGTTGTGTACACAGTAACAAAAGTCAGCTAAGATAACTTGAAGAAAATGTAGTTGGTTCGTAAATAATTAGCTTGTAAACCTGTCAGTCAAAACCAACCAAACTACTTAAATAATAAAAAAGACTTCTGACTGTCTGGTTTACAGCTAAAACAATTCTTAAACGTTGACTTGCAACAAAATTCACATGACAGTTCTTTGATATCGAAAGATTCACCATGTTTTACTCTGCTGTGTTGTAGGTGCGAATATATTGAAATGTGATTACAAGCTCTTACAAGCTAAGAAAACAAACAGTTATCGCAGCCATCAAAAAAACGCCGTAGATTGAAATCTCTTCCCAAAACTGCTCAAGTGGATGTAGTTGAACACAATGGCTTCTGTTTACACTTTCATGCAACCTCATTCGTCAAAATATTTTCACAAATTTACTTCACTTCATTGTAATGCTGTCACTTTGAGCACTGATATATCAAAACCTACCGTAAAAATTCGTTTAATTTTTTAACCTTAGCTCGAAGGCGTGCATATCATCCTCTGATAAAAATGAAGAGCCTGTTGGCCGCCTGTGATAGTCGAAAAATGCTGAAGAAATTGTTCGCGCTCTTTATCAGGAAATATGGGTCACATGATCAGATTACGACTAGTTGATTAGACCAGGCTGAAACGAAACTGGAAAGTAGTGATCATCTATATTTGATACAGGCTTTCCGGTAAAACCCGAAATGTTTGTCTTAAACTATTGCTACGAGACTTTCTATATTGAGCCTTTTATTTGCCTTTCAATTCACGTGATAACATCACATGTCAAAACAATAACCACAATGTTTGAGTACTTCATCGAAATAAAAAGATTTCAACTACGGCATTTTTGGATAGCTGATGGCCTGATTAACTGTTCGTTTTAGCTTTTAAGAACTTGTAATCACATTTCCACATATTTGGCACCCACAACACAACAGAGTAAGACTTGGTGAATCTTTTGATACCAAATATCTGTAATGTGAATTTTGTTGCAAGTCAACCTTTAACATGGTTTTAGCTGTAAAAGCATAAACTTTTAAAGGTTTAAATTATTTAACTTTTAATAAATTAGCTCAAAACTGTTGTATTATGGGATTTGTTAGGCTTAGGCTATATTGGTGTCTGAGCTCAAGGCAGTACAGGTGGTCTTGGTAATTACGGTGAGTGCATAAAGCTGGATAAAGCTAGTGGGTAAAGCTAGTAGATAAGCTAGTGTAAGGCAGTATAGGGGAGGATATAAGGAAGTGTAACGAAAGACCGAGGCTCTTCTTCATCTTCACATCAGTACATGTGAGTACATTGATTTATACAACAAAAACACAAATGTAATGGTTCTATGGATCTGTGGCTCTACGATTCTCCTACAGTTTTACGGTTTAATGATTGAAAAATGTCTTTGCTAAGTTGATTGTAATCTATGCCCATCAAATTCTTGATAATTATTTACCAAGTTCAGAAGTCGTTCTGGGTGTCCATCTACATGTATGTAAGCAGTGTGATAATTTTCCTTCTGCCAGACCACCAATGCAGGTTGGTATGCACTCTGCTAGACCAGCAATGTGGGTTGGTATGCACTCTGCCAGACCAGCAAGGCAGGTTGGTATGCACTCTGCCAGACCAGCAATGTGGGTTGGTATGCACTCTGCCAGACCAGCAAGGCAGGTTGGTATGCACTCTACCAGACCAGCAATATAGATTGGTATGCAATCTGCCAGACAAGCAATATAGAGTGGTATGCACTCTGACAGACCAGCACTGCAGGTTGGTATGCACGCTGCCAGACCAGCAAGGCAAGTTGGTATGCATTCTGACAGACCAGCGATGTGGGTTGGTGTGCACTCTGCCAGACCAGCAAGGCAGGTTGGTATGCACTTCTACCAGACCAGCAATATAGATTGGTATGCACTTCTACCAGACCAGCACCGCAGGTTGGTATGCACGCTGCCAGACCAGCACTGCAGGTTGGTATGCACGATGCCAGACCAGCACTGCAGGTTAGCACGCTGCCAGACCACTGCTTAACAAGGTATGGGTAAGGTGAATGTGTTACATTGAAAACTGTTCAAAGTACAAATCATGAACAAAACCTGTACATGATTTAAATGTAAACAGCCAGGATTTTTGACCACATTTATTTTTTCTTAAATCTCTAATCATTGAATATCTATAATAGTTATAGATACTCAATGATTAGGGATGTATATGTAATACTAGATGAATGCTCGGCTTTGCAATGGTAATCAAAAAGTTTTTGCAAAGAAAATTCATTTTTAATTATCCAAGTTATTCACCTAATGAATTAGAGTAACATACTCTAGTCTAAGTATTCAATAAGTAAAAGCCGTGTCTGTCCTTCTGTTTGGGTGTTAAAAAAAATGATTGCGCCTCACAGGAATCAAACCCGTGTGTAGCTCAGGGCAATACCACTGAGCTAGACAGCTAGCTCAGTGCTAGTGCCCTGAGCTAGCGACCACTGCTGAGATAATTGTGCTTATAATTGTTGTGTCATAATCTTTTACCCAATCATGATATTGAAACAGGCTCAACTTACCGTATTTACCCGTGCTAATTGTTTCATGGTATTGCGAGTAAGCTGTGTGAAAAAGTGGATAGCACGCCTATCTACAGAATTGTTATTTTCGGGTTCAATGCTAGTGCCAAGTTTATTTTTGTTCCTACTAATTTATCACTATAAGTTGACATACTACAAAAATCAGCAAACACTTACATTGATCTATATAAAGACAATGTAATATTGTGTAATATTATGCAATATCGCAACGCTGCCGAGAATGCTAAAATTGTGCTCTATGAACATATTTACCTGTTTTTGGTGTCTTTTTAATCAAACTTTCTCTTTTCTACAATATTAAATTTGTGGGAATTGTTTGATACAAATGATGATGACAACAGCACTAATAATAATAACAATAATAAAATAAATAAGATACCAACATTTTAATGATGCCAACTTATACATTTGATGTGAAAACGCTGCAGAATAAGTACTCTTTCAAAATTTATGCTCAAGTATAACGGAAGCGACAAGCATGACACAAGTGTCTGCAAAACCTGGTGTTAATGTCATCAGGCAGTGCAATGCTTTTCAAGCAGGAGCTGAGGATTATGTAAGCTTCATCAACAATTATTTATATCAGGAAGCGAAAAGGGGTCATTTACTCAGCCATCATCAAAGAATGTACAGAATAGAATGATTAGGTGAGACATTTTGTAAGAATATATAATATTGAAACGTAATATAATATAATATTATGTAATATATATATATGTATTAATTTACATTATATATATTATATGTATAAAATGTGGCTTGCCCAAATACCAACAACAATCAACTCAGGTGAGTTGCAGAAAAGTGCGCTATTGGGAACAGCTAAGATCTTGAGGCGAGTGCTCAAACTCCCAGGTCTCTGGTAGGAGACCCGAGTTAGAGCAGAATTTACCACCCATACGGGGTATCCGGGGTGAGGAAACAATTTTTTTATATATATATATACATGGTAATATATAAATTTAAATTTGTAGTCTCCATATTCCTTGAAGATGATAGGCTTTTAACCAATGGACAGGAATAAATTTGTATTACTAGCAAAAATATAAAATCAAGAAACATTTAACCAAAGAGTAAGTGAAACAGCTGTTTCTTTAAACTTACCTGTAGATTCGGAGCTGGACAGTTGTAGACTGTACGCTGAAGGATGGATGTAAAGCCAGGTCCGGAATCTGAAGACAATGACAGGTTACAGACATCAACCATGACTCATCTATGGAAATAACAAAGACTGATAGCTCAAGTACAGACCTGCCTCAGATCCTAATGTTGGCTTTTGGTCTAACGTGGTCTTGTTTATCTGCTCGTCATAGTAATAATAATAATCTCCCTTTCCTGAGTCCTCTTTCTCCTCCATAGGTGTCTCAAGCTGTGGGGTTTCCTTCTTATATGCCAATTCTGTTACAAATAGAATGTAGATATTAGTATGAAAAGGAAAATAACCTCAGCTTGTGGGTTTTCCTGATATAAATATCAGTGTTTGTTTGTTTGTCTGTCTGTCTGTCTGTCTGTCGCCTGACATGTGTCCAGTTATAATGATTCAAATCTTAAAATGAATAACCTGCTTCGCACTGAATTTCAACTTGGAACCTTTCGGTCTGCAGGCAAACGCTTTATCCACAAGGCCAAACAGCTACATTGCTAAACAATGGAATAATTGTGGTCATGCACATTACATCGGTTAAAATGGTATGCTTGAAGCGCTTGCGAAAATTATGGTTAGTTACTACTAACGCTAGTACACTTGGAGATCATTACACTTAACATAATGATTAGACTGGTTTGCTGGTTTTAGACATGGCTCTTACTGTAGTAAAGATTTAGACTAGTAGCTTAAGCTAGTAGCTTAAGCTAGTAGCTTAAGCTAGTAGCTTAAGCTAGTAGCTTAAGCTAGTAGCTTAAGCTAGTAGCTTAAGCTAGTAGCTTAAGCTAGTAGCTTAAGCTAGTAGCTTAAGCTAGTAGCTTAAGCTAGTAGCTTAAGCTAGTAGCTTAAGCTAGTAGCTTAAGCTAGTAGCTTAAGCTAGTAGCTTAAGCTAGTAGCTTAAGCTAGTAGCTTAAGCTAGTAGCTTAAGCTAGTAGCTTAAGCTAGTAGCTTAAGCTAGTAGCTTAAGCTAGTAGCTTAAGCTAGTAGCTTAAGCTAGTAGCTTAAGCTAGTAGCTTAAGCTAGTAGCTTAAGCTAGTAGCTTAAGCTAGTAGCTTAAGCTAGTAGCTTAAGCTAGTAGCTTAAGCTAGTAGCTTAAGCTAGTAGCTTAAGCTAGTAGCTTAAGCTACTAGCTTAAGCTACTAGCTTAAGCTACTAGCTTAAGCTACTAGCTTAAGCTAGTAGCTTAAGCTAGTAGCTTAAGCTAGTAGCTTAAGCTAGTAGCTTAAGCTAGTAGCTTAAGCTAGTAGCTTAAGCTAGTAGCTTAAGCTAGTAGCTTAAGCTAGTAGCTTAAGCTAGTAGCTTAAGCTAGTAGCTTAAGCTAGTAGCTTAAGCTAGTAGCTTAAGCTAGTAGCTTAAGCTAGTAGCTTAAGCTAGTAGCTTAAGCTAGTAGCTTAAGCTAGTAGCTTAAGCTAGTAGCTTAAGCTAGTAGCTTAAGCTAGTAGCTTAAGCTAGTAGCTTAAGCTAGTAGCTTAAGCTAGTAGCTTAAGCTAGTAGCTTAAGCTAGTAGCTTAAGCTAGTAGCTTAAGCTAGTAGCTTAAGCTAGTAGCTTAAGCTAGTAGCTTAAGCTAGTAGCTTACTCGGTTAAAACTTACTCAGATTTGTTAGGCATCTATATTGTTAACCATGCAACGCCGGGAATTCGGTAGTAGACCTATAGGTATACACAACAATACAACCATATAGATAACTACATAGACAAAGCAATATAAACCATATGTACATTTATATAAAGCAATGCAACTACACATATAGCAATAAACAACAATATAAACTGTATGTATAACCATATACAGCAAGATAATTGTATATGTAACCATATACAGAAATATAGCAAAGTATACCTCAGTTTATAGCAGTATAATCTTATACATGCACATAACTGTATAGGGCAATATAACTGGATATATAACTGTATACAGCAATACAGCAATATAATCATATATACCGTAACTATATATAACAATATATACAGTATATATTTATAAATATTTATTTATACACTTTGTATATATATCTGTACTTTATTGTGTACAGAAGAATTATTTTTTCTTATTTCACCGGATATTATGGTGAGCAGAGAGGTAATAGTGAGCTCCTATTGGAGTGCAGTTGTGTTCTAGTGGTCTAACATGCATGACCTGCACACAACAGGTCAGGGTTTGATTCCCAAAAAAATACGCTGTCACTGGTGGTGACAGTGACATCCAATCTTAAATTGCTCTTTACAACTGGGTGTATTTCTTTACAACTGGGCGTATCTCTTTACAACTGGGCGTATCTCTTTACAACTGGGCGTATCTCTTTACAACTGGGCGTATCTCTTTACAACTGGGCGTATCTCTTTACAACTGGGCGTATCTCTTTACAACTGGGCATATCTCTTTACAACTGGGCATATCTCTTTACAACTGGGCATATCTCTTTACAACTGGGCATATCTCTTTACAACTGGGCATATCTCTTCACAACTGAGCATATCTCTTTACAACTGGGCATATCTCTTTACAACTGGGCATATCTCTTTGCAACTGGGCATATCTCTTTACAACTGGGCATATCTCTTTACAACTGGGCATATCTCTTTACAACTGGGCATATCTCTTCACAACTGAGCATATCTCTTTACAACTGGGCATATCTCTTTACAACTGGGCATATCTCTTTACAACTGGGCATATATCTTTACAACTGGGCATATCTCTTTACAACTGGGCATATCTCCATTCAGTGGGATTCTCTTGTCACTGAACTTATACATGTCCAGCCATGATAATGTAAACACGGTTTGTGCAAAGATCGTCTTAAGACACGTAGTCTCTGCAAAGCAATAAGCGAAGCAGACAACATAACATACCCGATCTTTAAGGAATCGCACCCGCAGCTGTTGTTATATTATTACAAACAACTTTTCGTATTTACTGCTCTTTGGCTGCAAGAATGTTTCTCGAAAACCCATTTTGTAAAGAAAATTCAGGTCAGAAGTTGCGAAGACTGTAAGCTAAGCTTGTATTCATATTACCTTGCTTCTTTGCGCTGACACTTGCCGCTTCTGCTGCTATCTCACCGTAGTCAATATCCATCGCCTTTAACTTTTCCATCAATTTACTTTGGCCAAGATCAGCTTTTTTAGTTGCTGCCTAATAAAAAACATATGCTGGAAAACAAGAGGACCCTTGATACTGCTCCATCAACTATAACATATCTCCACATATATTCTATCAGCCAATCATATCTCCATATATATTCTATCAGCCAATCATATCTCAACATATATTTTATTAGCCAACCATATCTCCACACATATTCTATCAGCCAATCATATTTCCACATATATTCCATCAGCCAATCATATCTCCACATACAATGTATATTCTATCAACCGAGCTAGCTATACCTCCATCATCTCTTCCTTGGCTAGCATTTGTGCCTGCTGAGCAATGGCAAACTGCGGGAGATTACTTCGCATTTGACTTAAATTCATCAAGTGTCTTCGGTATATCAACATCCCAGCTCTAGCTTGTATCTCCTTTATAACAAATCAAATTAATAAATACTAAAAATTAGTTTCAAGCTTGAGCAAACCCGCATCTATCATATTTCCATAAGCTCTTGAGAAACTATGCAGTATATATGGCGGAGCATAGAGCTGGATGATAACAATGTTGAGAAATATTTTCAAGTAAACTTTACAAAGAATGCATGTGAACATGTGTAGACACGTTGAACATGTCTACACATGTTGAACATGTCTAGACATGTTCAACGTGTCTAGACATGTTCACGTATGCATAAACATGTTTGAGCATGCATACAGACACACTCAACTTTTCTAGACATGTGCAATCATGAATAAACATTTATATGCCTATTAGGAAAACTTCCTTTTTACGTAAATATAAGAATACCTAAAATCTCTATAAACAACCTAAAATCTCTGTAACTACTTAATTGACACGCGTTTAAATACGCAATCATATAATTATGGGCATATAGACAAGCCATTTGCATGTCTTTTCTGAGGATATATTGGTGTACACATGAACATACAGTCATCTAGCATGTATATGTTTACAGGTATGTGCCTAAGTATGTACAAGGACAAATACAGTATATCAGTACAGAAACCTAAAACATTCAATTATGTGTTAAGTCGTACAAGCAAGTGGGACCAATGTGAATCTATAGTTACAAACTTGTTGCACACGGAGCCCTTTGCTAAATCTCAGGCTATGATATTAGAAATCATTAAATTAGCACTATCCGGTTGATTAAAGTCAAATCATCTCTTTTAATAGACGGTGTGATGACTTAGAGTTTCATACACTTCAACAGTCAATGTACAATATAATTACAAACTGTTTCTACATATTTCATTAATATAAAAAATCATAGTGATAAATCATTCAACTCACGCTTTTAAAACCTTAAAAGACTAAATTTACCTAATTTTACATTTACCAAGACAGTCTTAGGCTTAACACACTAATTTATTGAATTTAAAATTTGATAATTAAAATCTATACTATACTAATTATATCTATCCAAAGTCACGCTAAGAATTTTCAGAAAAATATTACCACACATGGGAATTGAGTTGTATCTAAGATTGGTGGCCAAGTACCCTACCAACTGCACCACCAGATCACCATGCAGTTTCACGGAATAATTATGGACATACTTATTACGCATGACACGTAATAAACTACCAGCGTACTAGTGTATTTAACGTCTTACTTTTAGCACTAAATATTTTCTGCTCGTGGATGTCTCTGTTTTTTGAGCAGATTAGACCAGTACTTTACCAGGTCAGCTCATCACCTCAGTTACCGTAAATAGATTTATATTTTATGTCAAGAGGAGCGCTGTAAAGGCACATGTACATGTAATACGAGCCTCTAAGGTACGAGATTGGAATAGATCCTAAACAAGAAATAGTCAATAATCTGCTGTAAGGAAGTATTTTGCAGACTATCAATTCCTTTTGGCAATAACATCAAATAAGAATTGGCAATAAATGTTCCCCAAATGTATATGTACACTTTTGAGAGGTCTTACATATATTTTAGAAGCAAACTGATGCTTTTCTCCATGTTTTAAAGCTTAAAATCATGTTTCAAACTACTTTTTTTAGTCATGCCATACTCTAACCCAAAATACACTCATTTCATTTATTAAAAGCAGAAATGATAGCAAGCCGATGAATAAATGGTCTTGAAGAAAATGCTCACAGCAAAGTTTCTTTGCTGCATCGCCTGCCATTGCTGCTGGGCAAGCTGTATCTGCCTGAGCTGGTCATCCTGAACGTGTTCTTGCTGTAACCGTAGCATGAGTAGTTCCTGCTGCTTGTCAAACTCCATTTGGAGCTGCCTCTGATGCTGACTACCAAACATATTGGCTTACACAGAGATTCATACCAGTTTACTTTACATCAACATGGTTGTAACACTTTACTAACAGTTTAATAACATCAACATGGTCCTAACACTTTACTAACAGTTTAATAACACCAACATGGTCCTAACACTTTACTAACAGTTTAATAACATCAACATGGTCCTAACACTTTACCTACAGTTTAATAACATCAACATGGTCCTAACACTTTACCTACATGCCACATGTAAGTACATGACCCCAAAAGTAGAAACCTCAAAACAAACAGGTCCTAGCCTCAATGGCTGAAATCTTTATTTAAAAGAGTCAGAGATGGTTAGACCATGAAAATAGAATGGAAAAAGACTTGCTTCCACATCAACTCTTATACTCTCAACTACATGTATGTGATGGTAAGTGAAATCAAAGAAGGTCTAGACTTCTCAATAAAAATGTAGATAAGAGGAATTTAAAATGGAAGCGGATCAATACCAACACATGGCATACGACTGCTTGTAATTGAGCTGGTTAGTGATCTGCTATCATATGTGAGCCGCAACCACAGACAGTCACCGCTGCTGACTGAGAGAGAGAGAGTAAATAACAATATTAGAGTTGGTCAATCAAGTAAATTAAGCAACCGAGAAAAAATTTAACTTAAATTTAAAACCTAAATTCAATTTTCAACTATTATACTAGAATATAGGCTATTATACGATCAAATTTAAAGAACAAACTAAGTATTTACCAAATGTTATAATAACCAATTAATCTTGCAAGACTAAGTCGTGTAATTATTTGAAATATTATTTCCCAAGAGAAAAGACATTTTTCATCGGTGTTGTGTTTCATAGTCTGCCTTGATCAATGTTTTGCATTAAATGCATCTTAAGACATGTTTGCTGCTCAACCACCAACAGATAGCCGTGAAATTTGTTATTTTCCGCGGATAAAACCAAAGAATAGCATGTGTTTTGATAAATGAAAACAACAGGAAATAGCTAACTCTAAATGATAAGCTAGTGACTCATCTTTATGGCCAAAAGGAGGCTCATCAGGCTACTCCGTAGAACACATGCCTGATGCAAGCATTAAAGAAGTTGACATGATAAATTTACCAACTTGATACAGTAGAAACCTTTTAATATTTTAACTTTTCAAAACCAAACAAAGATCTTTCTTCATCCTCCGTTGTTTTGTGATGGTGTAATTCAAATGCAGCCAACGACGCATTTTCATCGCTACCTACGCAGTTTTTCATAAGAACATACCTAGTTGAGACTGAAAAATTGGGTGTTTTAATATCTCTAGTTAAGAAATGAGTGATTTTGCTATTTCTATAACATTTAGACAAGTTTGATTATGACAAATCTAACCAATAGTAAACCTTACATATGAGCTATTACAAATGTGATATAATATTGCATGTTCTGATTGGAGTGGCACATTGTAGGCCTAAACTCTTTTGTCGTGTATATCTGACAAGGTAGACGCAATAACCAGACACCTTTAATTAGTATATTAGTAGTAAGATTTGTTGTTGGGATAAATCATAAGCTATCCTAAAATTAGCTCTTCTAAAACTTCAAAAGAAAAAATAATTTGTACATTATGAGCATTAGTAATCATCAACAAAATGATGTTTTTCATATGATGCCGAAACAAAAATAAGAAAACAGAAATCAGGAATTATTCATCAAGTTCAACAAGTGCTTTAAAAGTTGGTGATTATAATAGTATGGCAGAGGAGTAAGGTATAGTGATAATATATTAAATATATTAACCATAATGCTAACCCTTTTGTGTGCCGATTATAAGAACACTTTGTGTTTGCCCCGCTCTTGTGTAAGTGTGCAAAACTACTAATAGTTTTATGATAATAGACCCTGATTAAAAGTTGTCTGCCCATGTAATCCCTTGCTGGCAAAGTTACAGACTGTCACTGTCACCAGTCTCACCTCTTAGACACAGCAAGTAATCACTAATGAGATGGTTTGAGCACTTATAAATTAACATTTGTTTGGTATTATTGTAACCCTCATCACTGTTATTACTATTATTATTAATATTTGAGAAATATGCTCATTAATCGTCAACATCAGGCGAAGAGAAAGTAATAGCTTGTCACATGGTAGAGACAAACCTGTGGTTTTATCAACTTCTCAGATACAGGGAGTGTAGTAAGGTTATACATAAGCAACATTCACATACTTTATCAAATCTCTCAATCTCAGATCGTTTTGGGATCAAATAAGTTCGAATTCACTTGTTTATGTTATCTAATACTGCTAATTAGGTAAAGGAATTAAACATTGTTTCAGGATTGTCTTCTCTTGAACCCGTGTCAGAAGGTGGAGTGAAAATTCATATGATCTTATTATCTGATACCGTCGGCTAGATGATGAAAGAAATTTATCTTGCTGATGCTCAATATAAAATTAATTCCAACACTGTTTTCTTTCAAACTGTTCAATTAAGGCGCAGTGTGCTAGAAATACAGCATGTATTAGTTGAAAGCCAAAATGCAAGTCATAAAAGCTGTTGGTTGTCCTTCTCAAAAACTGAGATGCATGCTTGGGGGCTGTGTTCCAGACATTTGGTATAGATCTATGAAAGATCTAAGGCATAAAGAAAAACAGCTTTACGATGGCTATGTAAGGAGCAGACAACACTTTGTGGAAGGTTGTCTCTTGACTATGAGCAACACCCATTTTTTGGAAAAATAGATATAGAATTGAACAAGCATGCACGCACACACGTACAAATGCGTACACATGCGTGGACACGTACGCACACATAGACACATAGACCCATGAACACACAGACACAAACTTCCATCTACACTTTCAGTCTATTTCGAGATTACAATCTTCTTACTTTTGGAGCTCGTGAAGCTGGGTTGCCTGTTCGTATTGAACTACTGACGGCTTCATCTTGAATCTGGTTCCAGCTACAGCCATCGACCTTTTAGGTTTCTTGCAAAACGCACAAGTGAAACTCCCATATACCAAAATAGAAGCCGCAAATCCTGCGACAGGCAAAATCATGCTGAAGGTTTTTAATGCTTTGCTCGCCTCCTGGTCAGGCTAAAATAGAAATATTTTCAGAAAGATGCAAAGTTTCTTGTCAAAGAACTAAAATGTTGGTAAAATTTTCAAGCTAAAAATCTTGATGGCTGGTAGCATGTCAAGTTGTACAGAATATTTCATCATGAACATACGGAATTCATTTAAATAAATTTGAGAATAGAAAAACAAACGAAAAATATGTCATCCTTAAATGAGGAGCGTAAATTTTATTTTCTGTTTTCAGTTGACAACAATTCTGCTATGAGCCGTACTTACCAATGACCATGACGAAGCAGGCATAATAGCCCGATGTACACGCCTACTAAGTCATGCCTATCAACTATTGGAAAATAGTGAATAAATACTACAAGTAACTATTAGCAATAGGCTCCGTATTGTTGGCCATTCCAAGGCACAATGTCATCCATTCAAAATCATCCTAGAAAATTTATTAATAATTTTTGCACAGATCAAACTAAAAACCTTTGCAGCTTAGCAAAGTTGCCCCTAAATGCATTAGTAAGATTGTTTAGAGGTAGATGTTGATAACATCTTCTGTAGCAGCAGCGAATGACATTGACCTTTAAAGGTCTAGATTGATTCCCACAGTTTTTATAAACTGGAAAAGCCCATAGAGTCACTCAATCTCATCGCACTAAGCTTTGTTGCCAGAGTTGCTTTATTCTGCATTGTATTTCTGTCTATTTCAGTGCTAGAACACATATGCAATCGAGCACCTTCTCTCCTTTTACTACTTGTACAGACAAACAGATTTGTAGTGACTTCAATTTTTTTTCTTTCATTCATATTATTTATATACATATTAATAAACTCCACTTCATCATTGTGTGCGTCTGTTCGCCTGTGTAAACTCTATGCGTTTCTGCATGCTTTGCCTCATTCCTTCCAAACTTCACAGGTATATGCTCAGTGCCTTCCACCAGAATGCATCTGCTTCATGAATATCAGCCTTTTAAACATCCGCCTGCAGGCTGTTTGACTGCAAATGAAAGAAATTCTGAGCATGGTCAGGCTTGCTGTTAGCCTGGCAGTAAGCCAAAAGAGAGTCAACAAGTGCGGGTAATAAAGTGTTGGTCTACTGAGCTGAATGTCATGAGTTCGAGTCCTGCGCAAAGGGATCTTTTACTGCCCTTCAATTACCGCCTATCTTATTTTTTCACATCGACTGTTTCACGTAAGATTAGAAGACGATCAGAGGTTTATAAACATAAGCAATCGATCGCCTTCCAGCTTTGCAGAATAATCTTTCCTATAAAAGCCGTGTTCCATGGTGTTACAGAGGGAAGAAAGGAGTTGCGAGAGCAGACGGCCAGAGCTCCTTGCGTTACTCGCTGCTTGTTTATTGTAAAAAACAGGCAGACTGCAAGCAATGATGGTCTGAATTGTCAATCTTACATGTAGAACTGTGTTTACCCTAGGACACTTATATTTCGCTAGTATTTAGTTTCGTGAGTAGCACACAGAGTAAAATTTCGCTGCAACTTAATTTCGCAGCTCTGATGAGTGCGAAAATATAGTCATGTGAAAATAAATACAGTGGAACAAACAAATTAGATTCCTCAGGTCCGGTCCTCTAGTAAAAAAAGTTGTTATATTTGCGACTAGTTTGTATTTGTAACCCGCAGGTATAAATGTTTGGCAGAAATCGATAATTCAACGTGATCGCTTGCTGCCATTTGTTTCTTGGACTATCAATGACGTCTCGGTCCTTTCCGTCGTGACCGATATGGTACCAATATTAGATCTCAAGTATTTATAGCAAGCGATGGCCATGGCACGCTTTGAGTTCACAATATTTCAAATTTTAAAAAAATCAAATACAGTACATGTCTCATAAAAAAGAAAATAGATAACAACCAACATCACAACCAGAGCTGTATAACATGGTTGGACCTGGTGAGGGTTGTTATCGTTTTTGGTTGGCAGTAAAATTCATCACTACAATAAGTATTATTTAATTGTATGACTTCACCTACCAGACTTTCATCCTCATCAGTTACAAATTCGGTGACTAAACTGATATCATCATCTTCTTCGTTTGTCTTGGCTTTTCCAAAAAAACTTGTTATCTTAATTTGCTTTGCCATGCTGCTCATTCGGTGTATTAACGAATTTACTAGAAATTTCCCAATGAGCTCAATCACACACAAAATTATCTGCATTTCTAATATGACGATTTTGTTGTGGATATCAATGAACTACAGGGCCGTATTCCCTTGGACAGCTGGCCGGCTAAGACGCCCCAACTTTTTAGGAATTTCATAGTCCAACGGCTATAGAAAGGTTTTTATCGCTGTAGAATATCACTTTATTCGAAGCCATAGATACAAACGTCAACTTTTAGTAGTTCTTAGGCGTCATTATTATCTTCATCAGCGGCAAAATATTTTTGTTAACGACTTTTATAAAGGTTTGCAAAATATCAAGTTTTAGCAAACATCTGCTTGCCCATATCCTACTTAATGAACTTGAAATAAAATCGGCAAAAATGATCTTTGTTAAAACGCTTAAAAGAAAAAGATGTCTTCTTTCTGAGCTTTTCAACTGCATACAAGTTTTGCCTGTTTTAATTTTAAAACGTTTTGTCAGTCACATCAGCTAAAACAAAGCAAATCTCAAAAAATAGAAAAATGTTGATACTTGCCAATAAAATTTTTTAAAACTTCACGTGAGAGGCCCGGCTGAGGCCCTGCATAAGAGAAACCAGTTGGGAGCTTACAGCACCCCCCCTTCTCTACACCCCAGATGTTCATAACTAGTCGTCTAACATTAGCCCCCCAACTTGCAACCAGTGAATACAGGCCTGCGTAGAACATAGCTATTTAATTTCGAATTTTCGCTAGTTCGTTATGATAGTTTAGTTTCGCGCATGAATTTTTCGCTTGATGATGACTCCGCGAAAACGCGAAAGTTAGATGCCGCGAATACTTAAGTGTCCTAGGGTATCATATTAATGTAAATGTGGCCACAGTGCATTTGATTAAAAACTCGAGAGTGCTCTTTCGCCTTCAGGACTATTGACCTTGATGAACGTGTTCATAGATTGTTGTGAAAGCGGTGTAGCAATTTCCATTAAAAATCTACTCAAGTATTGAGGGCTATCTGATCGGCAATTACACGGGGATTAATCTAAATATATAAATCTCAAAGTTTGTCATCATCTGTTCGGATGTCTGTGTCTGTCCAGCTATAGCTATTAAAATCTTGGAATGAAAAGCTCACCTCGTGCTGCATTTGAACTCACGGAGATGGCAATGACAAGTTTCTAACCACACATTTAATCACTGACCTACACAGTCCTTAGAATTCTATGGCTCTTATCATATATCGTACACCCTTTTCTCACTTGCACACACGTATTAAGGACGTATTAATTGATACATTGCACCATAGACCTATTAACTATACTTTACTATTAACTAACTATACTATACGTATAGTTAATAGGTCTATGCATTGCGCGCACAAGTTATGACATAGACCTATAGACCCTGTTATAAAATATTTTTCACTTAACTCTATGGAACAGGATGCTTTTTCAATTTTTTTTTGCCATACTAAAGCAAATTTGTTTTCCGTCATACAAAATAAACAATAATTTTCCTTGAAATAAAAACTTGGCGACTGTTGTACTGATTATGGAGAAATAACAAAAATTTTGATATGCTATTTCGCCGCTCAATTGTCAGTTCTGGTTGTCTGTAACGATAAAAATGGATCCGCAAACAAATAAGTGATAAAATTTTAGTTGAACATTTGAATCTTAGTAAAATACGTGTAACGTGATATTAACAATAACGTTTCTCGAAATTGAAGTTTGGCAACTTGTGTACTGATTATATACGTTATTAAAGGATATCAGTTGCTCGGCATTGTGAGTTCAGCGGTATTCATTATGATAAAAACAGATTTTCAAACTTGTAAATGATCAAATTTTAGTTAAAAGTTTGAAGTTTACTAAAATACATACTAAAACTTTTTTCAAGTATGTGTTTAGTAAGCTAAATTTATTTAAGTCAGATTCAGCGTTTATATTACACGTCTATCTCGAAGGTAAGAACTCTGCACATAGTACATTAAAATGTTACATTTTTTAGCAAATCATAACCACAAAATGTACTAAAGGTATTGTATGTAACTATGGTTACTAAGGTTAACATATTGTTTTCTTACTATTTTTTAATGATGATGATTTTGATGCTTTTCACTAGGAGGTGATTGCATTAGATAATCACAATGGGTTTTTATACCACTCTATACATCTATACGATATTTTCCCCGTATGACACCAACACTGAAACGAACTAAAATCATATAATTATGTAACGAATAGTTTTTCATTGTAATCGTAGGCAAACAGACTATATTTAGCCATTACTCGCTGATGATTTTTACATTTAAACATTTTTAGATTTATATTTTTCTTTCTAATTGATTTCAACAAAACACTTCTTTCATGATATGAGGTTTAAAATTTAAGTCGCTCGAAAGTTTGAAAACCTTTACAGTTGTTTTATTTTTTCTCCTAATTCACTTGAACTGCACAAAAATTTTTTTAGTTTAAAAGTTACATAGAATGGTAAATTTTGTATGTGTTAAATAAAAATAAATTTTCTGTCGATAGTCTTTTATTATCCGGGCGACACCGGGCATTCAGT